>NC_047132.1:30215120-30559919 GCF_009829125.3 Periophthalmus magnuspinnatus
AGCCGATCTGTAGCAAAGCCGTCGAAAGGTAACGTCCCTTTACCTCAGGCGTCGCTGATTTTAGCAGGGAGCGGGCACTTGGCAACGCTGTCAATCAAACCTGTTGCTAACGCTAGCGGGAGCAACCTCGGCGAAAGAAGGCAGCTGATTTGTCTGTTATTCACGTTCATATCTTGATTTACAGACTTAATAGCGAAATAAAAACCCCAGGATCACGTAGAGCGGGTTAATACGAACATTTAAGACCAAAATGACGAGTCTGACAGCAGCAGTTACAGAGAGAGATGACAGTTTTTTAATGTAAAGTGAATTGGAGCCAGAAGCTACGTTAACTACATCCATTTATACATACAGTCTGTGAGTATAAGGCATAATGTGGATTTGTTGTCGGCATCTATGGGACCTATGTAGATATTTGTTTTCTTTGTTTTTGTTTGTATTGCTCATAAAAAAGAGAGTCTGCGTCGTTCTCTCATTGGGCTCTCCCTGTACACAAAGATACACAAATAATAATAAATACATCTGTTGTTTTCTGCAGACACATGACCTGCTGCCAAACAATGTAAAATATCAGTATTAAATCAATGTTACGTTATGTTTTGAGCTTTTACTTCTTAGACTAAAACTCAAACTCAGTCTCTGTCCGTTATAAGTGACGTTATTTAATAAAATCCATTGAAATCCACTGAAAGCTGTTCATTTGATCCAGATATCTGTGCTGTGACCCCCCCAGTGGGACGTAGGTCTGGAGAAAACTGAGCCTGTTCCATTCACGTCTGTGTACCGTAAATTTCGGACTACAGAGCGCACCTTGATATAAGCCGCACCAGCTAAATTTGAAGAGAAAATCAATTTTGTACATATATAAGCCGCACCTGAATAAAAGCCGCAGGTTTTCATATTGTAACATGAGACATTTACACAGAAAGACGGTGCACCGACACGCTTTTTTTTAAACTGTGCCTGAAAATTGGCACCAACACGACAACAACACGGGATGAACACATCTGCAGGTTTAGAAAATAAAGCTGCACCAACACGGAAAATCTGCTTTTATTTCCTCTGAAAACTTTTGTCGTCTTTTTACATTGACCAAGTTGGATTCATTGATGTCGAGCTTACGTGCAGTGGCTCTATTTCAGGGGTCGGCAACTCGCGGCTCCGGAGCCGTATGCGCCTCTTTCCGCCTCATACTGCGGCTCTGCGTGGCTTGGGAACTAACACAGACACAGCTCACAGTCCTGCGTAAAGAGCCCTGATTTTCAGACGTTGTGCGCACAGGGGTCAGGAGCAACTTTGGCCCGTCCCTAATGACACACTAATAAGCTCGTCCGTAGATGTATCATGAAAATCCTGCTGGAAATCGCCACAGAAATCTATTTGATGTAGTAGCAAGTATATTATCTGCTCTTGTCTCCGCGGTGACGTATCACGTATAACACATCAGACACGACGCACAAAAGTAGAGCCACAAGCGAGTGAAAATGAGCCAAAACAAAAGTCTTTGGAGATCTTTTTAACAAAGGGGAAAAGGACAACTGAGGAGCCAGAAGAGGAGACTACGACCTCCAAGAAAAAGAAAGATAAATTTAACAGACAATGCCTACTTAAAACCTGGGTTTGTCGCTGCAGGTGACTCTCACGCACAGAGTCCGCTCTGCGTAACATACGGGAAAAGCAAATAAGGCAATGAAACCTTCAAAACTGCTTTGGCACATGGAGAATAAGCACCTGGGATTAAACGATACGCTACGAGTTTTTTTGTTGTTGTTTTTTTAAAGAAACTGCGGAGTAGAGTAGACATAATCACATAATCAGCGCGATGCATGATGCAGCGGTTTGGTGAGTTGTATTTTTTTAATGCACTTAAGTTGTTTTTGCCATATTTATCTGCCACGTGTAGAAGGCTTGTCCGTGAAAGTAAAACCTACATTATTCCGTTACATTATTTTTATTATACAGTGTTATCTTCATTTTAGATGTCAAAAAGTATTTGCGGCTCCCAGTGTTTTATTTTATGTGGAAAGTGGGTCCAAATGGCTCTTTGCGTGTTAAAGGCCGACCCCTGCTCTGTTTCCTTTCTGTTTCTTTATCTTAAAAACTGCATCATATCCATTTCATGATGCGCAAAATGATCGTTCAAAATCAAAACTAGTGAATTCTTCAGAGCAGAATCTTTCCCCACGTCTGTCTCACTTTTACGTTTACAGCTAGAGAGCGCCCCCCAGGGTCCGTTATCCAGTAAAATTCCATATATAAGCCGCACTGCTGTAAAAGCCGCAGGGTTCAAAGCGTGGAAAAAAAGTAGCGGCTTATAATCCGAAATTTACGGTAATTCATAAATAATAAGTCCTTGCTAATCCTTCCCACCTAATGCGTGTACAGGGTTGTGAGATAAAACAGCATACCGTGTAAAGTCTTTGGTTGTTTTGGTTGTTTTTAGCACCTCTTACCGTGAAGATGAGGGAGGGCACTGGTGTGAACAGATCAGTGTGGACCAAGCCCAGCGCCGCAGGGAGCTGGCCCTCTCTGGCTCCGGCATAGAACAAACTGAAACAGGAATATAGTTTTCAGGACACACTTCAGAGTTTGGCTAATATCTGTGTATTTGTAGTGCGGATATGCAGTACAAGACAAATGGCAGGACACAGACTCTCATTCATTGTTTTTTTGTGTTTTTCTTTACTTTTACTACTGCTACGACATAAAGAAGACGTCAGATATAAGGTATAAGATTAAATAAGTACTATTTTTTTTATATTTTATATTTAAATTCTCAAAGTAGCTGCCCTTTGCTTTGTCAATAAAATATTTAGTTGAGTTATTTCACTTTTTTCTTTGCTACATAATTCCATATATCTTGCTTCATATATTTGTTGTTGCTGTATTTATATAAAATGTTGAAAGTAGCAAAAATAAAAAGAAAATTATACTGAAACTCCAAACTTTGACGTGTTGTGTAACTGAATACACTCTGCTAAAACTGATCTAACAATATAATAATTCCTTCTTTAAGTCGTCTCTTAAGGTCCCATATGATATTTTAAAATTGTGGTTTCAATATGTAGTTGTCCCTCGCTTTTTCGCGGATTTTTTAAGTGCAATTTTTCACGCTTTTTTACATCGTATGATCGTGCATCGTGTTCTGCGTCCTGATTGGCTGTCGGACTGTAGACCATTGTCCATCAGTCTCCTCCGTGCCGTGTCTCCTGTACAGTACAGAATGTGTTCAGACAAATTTACATAAACGTTGGATCGCGGTGTGACTCTGAAGTGCTGTACGTTTGCAATTTGTTTTCTCCCCGACAAAACCCACAATGTCAATGAAACGTTCAAAGACGCCGACGGAGGTTTGAACTTTGAGAGAGTTTAAACGAGAGAGAAATGTGAGAAAATGTTAACGTATGTGTGAGAAAAGTGTATAAAGTGTGTGGTGAGGGGTTTTACAGCAAAAACATAGAGAATAATTGTAAAAAATAAAGCTAAGTCGCAGATTTTGCCTATTGTGGGTTATTTTTAGAACGTTATCCCCGCGATAAACGAGGGACCACTGTATATTTGATGTCTTCTGTATGTATATTAAATGTAGAAAGTAGTACAAATAAAGAAAAACAGCCCTGATCTCACAATATTAATAATAATAATAATAATAACAATAATAATAATAATAATAATAATAATATTTTTTTCTTTAAGTCGTCTCCATCAGATTTGATATTTTCTGAATGTCCCATATAATATTTTAAAACTGTGATTTCAACATATTGTCACATTCTTACATCCCAAATCTGTAATATGTTTATGGACAAACCGAGCTGAAGTGAAGAGGGATCCGTTGACAGCTCCGAAACAGGAAAGTCCCACAAAAACAGGGATGAGCCAGGCCATAACCCCCAGATGGTACTCTCCAAAACTCTGCCAAAAAACAACATTTGGGTTGTTAATATTTCAGATACAGGATTAATTTTCTGAGTGCGTTCTACTCTGATCCAGATAATGAACTTAAAATGTTGTTTTCTCGTCACAAACAGACCTGGAGTTGTGTTTCGTTTCATTCATGTTTAACACAAAAACCCTGCATACTTAGGCTGAGTTCTTCTCTCAAACTGAAATCCACCTAGTGATGTCATCATGTGGTGGTACAGGAAGTGCTTCACAGTTGTTGTTTTAATTCCATACACCTTCACTAGAATCATTTGGATAATTTCAGCTCTGGAATCGCCATTTTCTACTGAACTAAAGCAGATAAAAAGCAGATGTTAACTTGAAAACTACCACTTCATGACATCATAAAGTGGAACAGAGCATTTTGAGCTTTGGAGATGTAATAGACTAATAATAAAGTGTCACTCAAACATGTGTGAATGAAACAAAAAACAACTTCAGGTCTGTTTTTGAGTTGGTAACAGCATTATAACATGACTTAAAACTCACAAAACTAGAGTCAATTTAGCGTAATATTGGACCTTTAACCCTTTAAAGACTGAGTATATTAAAAACCGGTATATCTCACCTAGACTTTTATTCTTTTTAGCCATAAAAATCATGTTAAAGGAAGTATCAGCATGTACTTTTGCCTTTTTTTTACACAACTACCTTTACTATTTTACATATCCATCCTTATTTTTCCTTTGACGCATCGAATAACTGAGAAAATCCCCGCGGCATCTTCGCTCTGATTGGTCACCTTCGAAGGACGACGTAAGCACATTACCGTAACGACAGTAAAATATTTAAAGAGCCCCACGCCTCTGCTTTGAGACGCCGTTTGAATTTACATGATCGCACAATTGGTTGCGGAGTTACGGTGATGGAAAGTCCACGACCGCGAGTCTAACGGCGACGATAACATCAGACGCAATAGGGTTAAACTACGGCTTCCTCGTGTTTGTTTACTTCTGTTGGGTTTTACAGCTGTAGCTAACATCCAGTGTCATTAATTGTCCACGTACCACAGCCACCGCCTCAGACTCCACCATAGTTTCTGGAGAAATCGTGGTGAAGTAGGCGAGGTTGGTCAGCACGTACACTATGGTCACTATGGGCATGGAGATGATGATGGACAGAGGCAGATTCCTGTAAAGCAAAAGACAATATTACTCATAAGAACACGCCTTTAGTCTTTCCTTACACATTCAAATTCAGTCTCCATGCAGCTGTGTTGGTTAGGATTTCTAAAAGTATCTCGATTAAGGTGCGTTATGTAACTTTCCAGATTGTTTCCGTGGAGATTTTGTCACTTTTGGCTGTTGTTTTTTCGAGTTACGTGAGCGGAGAGGTGCGTTCGACTCACAGTGAACGCACGTTTTTCTGCCAAGTACTGCTTAGCAATAAAAAATAAATGTGTTTAATGCCACACTGCGGAAAATTCCAGATGAAAGCCATAACATCTCACCTAAAAGTTACACAGTGCACCTTTAAAGGGCTCATGTTACTCGATTTTCCGATCTGTGTTCTAATGTTGTTTCCTCATCACAAACAGACCTGGAGTTGTGTTTTTTTTCGTTTCATTCACACAAACCCTGCATATTAAGGCTGAAAACACTCTGTTCCACCTTGTGATGTCATCATGTGGTCATACAGGAAGTGCTCCACTGTGTTTTTAAACTCCACACACCTTCATTTCTAGAATCATTTGGATCATTTCAGCGCCTGGAATTGCCAATCTCCACTGAACTAAAGGTAAAAAAGAGGTAAAAAAAAAAAAGCTGTTAACTTGAATATTACCACTTCATGACATCACAAGGTGGAACAGAGCGTTTTGAGCTTTGGAGATGTGCACAGACAAATAATAAAAGGTCACTCAAACATGTAAGAATGAAACAAAACACAACTCCAGGTCTGTTTTTGATAAGATACCGACATTCTAACACATCTTAAAGCTACAAGAGTCAGTTTGTGTAATACAGGACCTTAAAATAAATAATCTCACTCTTAAACGCTTTCCTTTATTAAGCCCCATATAGTTTTAAAGAGTGTGTCGTCATGCGTGAGTCTTAAACCCGTCGTGCATGTACTCAGTAGTAGTAAATATATGTACTTATATGTCCATGCATTGATCACACGAGCCAGAGTCGTGACCGCGGTGTTTTCATGCTAAAACCAGAGTAAATCTAGTCTCAACACAACCTTCAGCACATTTAAGTCACCTCTCTGGATTGATCATCTCCTCCGTCACATAGTTCAAGTAGTTCCTGGACAAAAAAGACAAGAAGAGAAGCATTTATTCGCTGAAATACCTGGCATATGATTTCAGACAGGACTGAAAACCCAACTCTTCTCCCTGGCATTTAATACTAGCTAGACAAGACAAAAAGTTTAAGGAGTGAAGACATTTGGTGATGACTTTTATATGAAGCACTTTGGTCAAATGTGCTGTATAAATAAACTTGAAGTCATACAAGATGCAGTAAAGTGTAGTATTCAAACCATGTATTCAGTTTTGTTTAGTTTTTACTCTACTTTACTTCTATCTTTTACACGGCAGGCCTATAAATATATTTCAACGCTCCCTATGTTGCATTAAATTACTGAATAACAGAACTAGCTTCACTGACGATAACGCGATTTCACATTTTTCATATTGATTCAACGTTACTATCCTAATGATTTAGATATATTACTTTATATAGACACACTACCAGGCAAAAGTTTAAACACACTCTCTCGTTCAGATTACTACTTCTACTTTTTATATACAAACAGATGAAGTCAAATATATGAAGAAAGATATATGCCAACTCCTGTGAGAAGGTTGTAGAAGGATATCAAAAATTTTAAAGGCAATGGTACCAAATGCTAAAGAAATGTATGTAAATTTGACTTAAAAGTAATGAAAAAATGTCAGGGAAAAAAATCCTTCTCTCATTATTCTAGCATTTAGCAAATAGAAATAATTTTGTTAATCCTACTTGACCTAAAACGGGAAAAATTTGGTCTGATTTCATGTCAGACAGTGAGAAAAAAACCAAAAACCTATGTGTCTTTTATATAGTGCGTGTAAACTTCTGGTTTCAGCTGCATGGGATGTCTTCTGTTTGTATATAAAATGTAGAAATTAGTAAAAATAAAGAAAAGAAAAACATTGATTGAGAATGAGACGGTGTGTCCAAACTTTTGACTGGTAGTGTTTATATATTATCGTATGACTATGATATACAGTTGACCCTAACTAAAACGCGGTTCACCTTTCACAGTCTCGCTTTTTCGCTGATTTTTTTTGTGCAATTTTGAACGTGCATTGTGTTCTGCGTCCTGATTGGCTGTTGGACTGTAGACCATTGTCCATCAGTCTCCTCCGTGCCGTGTCTCCTGTACAGTACAGAATGTGTTCAGACAAATTTACATAAACGTTGGATCGCAGTGTGACTCTGAAGTGCTGTACGTTTGCAATTTGTTTTCTCCCCAACAAAACCCACAATGTCGATGAAACGTTCTGCACCGACAAAGACGCCTACGAAGGTTTGAACTTTGAGAGAGTTTAAACGAGAGAGAAATGTGAGAAAATGTTAACGCCTGTGTGAGAAAAGTGTATAAAGTGTGTGGTGAGGGGTTTTACAGACAAAAAACATATAGAATAATTGTAAAAAATAAAGCTGATACTTCGCAGATTTCGCCTGTATGGGTTCAAGCTAAAACAACGACTAAATGTACATCGTTAGCTCATTCGTGACTGATGCTCCTCTCCCTCCCCTGTAGGACCAAACTCCGAACCTGGGGAGACAGAGCCTTCTCCATCGCTGCCCCCACCCTCTGGAACGCTCCACCACAACAACTCCGAGACTGAACTGACCTCACCACGTTCAAAAAAACACCTAAAGACTCACCTGTTTAACGCTGCTTTTAATCTTTAATTATTATGAGTATTGGTTTTAAATGTTTGTATCTTTGTACTTTTTCAAATTGTTGTGTCTTGAAAAGCGCTATATAAATAAAATGTATTATTATTATTATTATTATGATGCTAACTCGAGCCTTACCAGCCTCCAAAAGCAAACAGCCCACTGTACAGAGCCAGCACAATGTGGTCCACGCCCCACTTGCTTCCTTCAAATGACCGCTCTGGAGTGAGGTACGGCACATCACCTGCATAAAAAACACAGAACATAGAAACACATTCACATTCAGGGACATTTAAGCCGAGGTCCGTGGAGCCTCTGCTGCTTTTTTCACTGCTGATGGACGTGGCATTTTCCAGGAAGTAAGTATGTGATGTGAAAATGTGAAACTCGCTCGTCTGAAGAAACGGGAAGAGGATCTGCAGGCGGCATTTAAAGACAAGCGCACGTCCAGTTTGGCCTTAACCTTCTCAGCGCTAAGATACATATTTAGATACCGAAAATGTTTAAACAGTCACGTCGGACACGCCCTCTCCAAATCTCAAAACGCCCCGTTCCACTTTGTGATGTCATCGTGTGGTAATACAAGAAGTGCTCCACTGTGTTTTTAAACTTCAGTAGAATCATTCGGATCATTTCATTTCGCCTGGAATCGTCAGTCTCTATTAAACTAAAGGTAAAACGTCGCTGTTAACTTGAAAACTGCCACTTCATGACATCACAAGGTGGAACGGAGAGTTTTGAGTTTTGGAGATGTACAGACTAATAATAAAGTGTGACTCGAATATTTATTTTTACTACTTTCTACATTTTATACATATGGAAGACGTTAAATATGTGAAGCTATACAAAGATTTGAATTATGTAGTAAAGAAAAAAAGTGAAATAACGCTACTAATTTTATTTTTGACAAAGAAAAGGTTGGCTGCTTTGAGGATTTGAAGATAAAATATAAAATTTAGCAGAGTTTTTTCTTTGCTACATAATTCCATATATCTTATTTCATATATTTGATGGTTTCTGTGTGTATATAAAATGCAGAAAGTAGTAAAAACAAAGAAAACATGAATGAGACATAGGTGTGATAGGACTAAAAAGTACTACTGAATCTAGATCCTCATTTAAACTCGTATTCATAATGAAAACATCACATAAATCAGACGAGGTTGGGGATTTCCTGAATGTTTTCTGGTCTGGGACAGATCTGTGTGATATCAAAGCTAATTTAGAGCCATTTCTATTGTATCAAAAATCAAGAAATGTTGATAATAGGGCAGAGACTGAACCCCAGTGCTGCGCTTAGATCTATTTCATTGAAGAGACAAAGTGAAATGGTCAGTATAAGTCTATTTGCTTGGTTTAAATCTTTGTTTACAATTAAAAATGATCACACAATAAATCATTTTTAAACACAATCACTACACTATTTTCTGATCTCTGCTCTAATGTCGTTTCCTCGTCACAAACAGACCAGGAGTTGTATTTTTTTTGTTTCATTCACACACGTTTAACACACAAACGCTGCATATTTACGCTGAGTTTTTCCTCTCTCAAACAGAAAACACTCCGTTCCACCTTGTGATGTCATCATGTGGTGATACAGGAAGTGCTCCGCTGTGTTTTTAAACTCCACACACCTTCACTACAGAATCATTTGGATGATTTCAGCGCCTGGAATCGCTTAATCGCTGCTGAACTAAAGGTAAAAGGGTAGCTGTTAACTTGAAAACTACCACTTCATGACATCACAAGGTGGAACAGAGCGTTTTGAGCTTTGGAAATGTAGACAGACTAATAATAAAGTGTGACTCAAACATGCGTGAATGAAAGAAAACACAATTCCAGGTCTGTTTCTGAGGTGGAATAACATGACTTAAACCTCACAAGAGTTAGTTTTGTTTATATAGAATCTTTAAAATCTGATGTTCTCTTGTTTTTTTGGCTGAAAACTGATGCAGGTGAGTTTGAACCTTTACACATCTTCCTCATTCTCAAACAAATCTACATAAACGCCACAGTTTCTGAAAAGCCTGTTCTCTTTGTTACTCTACAATAGATCTTTTTCTTCTTCTACCTGCTACTTTCACATGCAAATGACATGGACTGCTGTAAATGGGGAAGGATTTATTTTCTGCTCTGCCTCTGTCACTTTCCCTCCGCGTGACAGACGGCGAGCCTGGTCACCCCGTAACCATGACGACGGTGTGGCGTACGACAGCGGGTGTGGCCTCGTTATGAAAGAGGCAAAGAGGAGAGGACATGAGCTGGCAAAATCCAACCGAGTCTTACTGTTTCATTCAAGCAAGGTTTCTCAACACAAAGGTGATAAAATGTTATAATAAAGTTAATAACGTAAATATAATAAACTGAATAGAAGGTTACACTGTTTGCATTAATTTACATCATTAAAACGCTCATATTACGCAATTTTCTGATGTAAAATGTCGTTTCCTCGTCACAAACAGACCTGGAGTTGTGTTTTATTGTTTCATTCACACATGTTTAACACACAAACCCTGCAGATTTAGGCTCCGTTTTTCTTCTCTCAAACAGAAAACACCCTGTTCCACCTTGTGATGTCATCAAGTGGTAATACAAGAAGTGCTCTGCTATGTTTTTAAACTCCATACACCTTCACTAGAATCACCCGGATCATTTCAGTGCTAGAATTGCCAATCTATGCTGAACTAAAGGTAAAAAGCTGCTGTTAACTTGGAAATTGCCACATCATGACATCATAAGGTGGAACAGAGCAATTGGAGCTTTGGAGATGTACAGACTAATAATAAAAGATAACTCATACATGTCTGAATGAAACAAAACACAACTCCAGGTCTGTTTTTGAGGAGCTAACAGAGATAACATGACTTAAAGCTCACAAGAGTCAGTTTTGTGTAATATAGGAGCTTTAAAATCTTAAAAAAAATGAATTATTACATCAAAAATCTTGTGGCTCAGTCGGAAGTTCACCGTATAACATTTTGTAAGATTTGAAACTCAACAAAGACATTTACAGGCACATTTTAGCACATTTCTGTTATATCCTTCTGACTACCAGGAGAAAAAATGTTGTCCAATCACATTTATTTTAAAATTGTCTAATCTTTCTAGGGTAATTAGAATACTGAAAACATTTTTTTTTTTTCAAAAAAAAGTTTTTATTTTCTAGATATCATGTGTCCACTACAGTGGACGTCAGAACGCCACACATGTGAATCTGACCCTTGATGGGAATCAATTAGTGCCAAAGAAAAATATCAAAAAGTCAACATAAGAATGTGTTTAACATCCACATAACTGTCAATTATAACTTTTGTTTGTTTTATTTTGCTTTGTTGTGCTTATTTGCTCTGATACTTCAAAAAGCAATTCCCCTTCTTGGAAACACAAAGCAATACTTTGCACTTTGTGCACATCACAAATGTTTTGTTCTTGCAGCCAGATCTTCAACACCTTTATGCATGTGTTTCATTCACCATCTCTGGAAGATGGATGGCACCTTAGTGTCTCGTAGCTGCATTTGGTTGCCATTTCCACTTTTGACGTGGGGGAGTGTGTTCATCTTCGCTGCCCCTTATGATTCCTGCTTGAGCCCGGTTAATCAACTCTTCACCAAGGAGCAGTTTGAAGTCAAGAAACTTCAGTGTTTTTTTTTTTTCCCCAGAAACTGGCAGTCACTCTCATACTGAAGCCATGAGTTGGTGATTGCCAGGTCAAAAAAGCGGAATTACTACACACACTGTCCATTTCTGAGTGTGAGAGGCCATCCTGTACAAACTCAACATTCGGTCAACCATGTCCACTCCACCCATGTTGGTGTTGTACTCAGCGATTGCCAGTAGCCTTGACACCTGGACAAACCTTTTCTCTTTCTTGGACCATCTTCTGCGTGTGTCCTGAGGTTCAGTGCCATAGGCAGAGGATCCCATGACAACGGACTTGTTGTCCAACCACTTTATGACAGCAAGTTCAGGAGGGTTTCGTCTAACTACCATCTCTGATGTCCCTCTTCCTTTCTTTTTGAAGGACTTATCCCCTAAGATATTGCACTCCTTTGGAACCCTGTTTTTTCCTGCGGGGTCCAGTTCCTGTCAGCCCTTTTCTCATCAGGGTATCGAGGAGGTTGACTGAAGTCTAGAACCTGTCAAAGAACAGGTGGTTTCCTTGGGGAACAGACTGTACCAAGTGAAGAACAGGTTGTTCTCCGATGCCCTTTCCTCCCGTATCTCTGAAAGTAGTCTTGCCTTGGTAGAGTACAAAGTCCAAGACCAAGCCATTTGGTGCAGCCAAGACAAACACCTCCAGTCCAGTTGGGTATGTTTTAACTGGTACACACTGGGGCACTGGGCAGAGACCAGAAAATGAAACCATTTGCTCATCAATGCACAATTTTCCTGTTCTAGGCAGATTTAGACATCCTTGCCTTACTTGGGTCAAGAGGGGCCTGACTCTCCATAAGAGATCACTTTTTTTCTCATACTCTGGAACATCAATGTGAAAAAAAAGAACATTTGAAAAAATACAACAAAATGAAGGAAATAACTACAAATGTCCACTACAGAGGATATTTTTTAAACACTTAATTATGCTAAAAAAAAAACTATTCAAATTAATTAGACAATGTTTAAATGTGTTGTTAAAAGACTTACATTAAATATGCCACCAACATTTCAAGCCAAAATTTGCTCAATAAAAAGTAAAATGCATTTACTTTTCCTCTTCCCGTAAAATGTGCTTGCAGCGACGGACACCATTTTCCTTGATGAAAAAAGAAAGGTACCAAAGCCCCACCCCTTCACATTTGGTATCATTGAAAAGCTCTAAATGTCCTCTGTAGATGTCAAAAGTTATTTCAGTAGTATGCACTGGGTTGGAGATATTCAGGTTTACATATGTTCTCCATAGAGGACTAATTTGAACTACTGGTATTCAGGAGGATATAATTAAAACACTCTCTACGGACTGTTATTGAGATAATGCAAAAGAAATGGACATGTTCATTTTTGTGTTTTTTATCAGTCATCTCTTTGTATTTTGGGGATTTGGATTGTCACTAAAAGCATGTAGTTTGGAGCAGAGTTTAGACTTTCACTATTTTTTTGCGATTAAAAGTTTGTATTTGGTTTGTTTATGATTAGGAAATGAATAGGTGAAGACATTTGTATTAGTTTTTAGTCAGAAAAATACAATCAAATTAAAAAAATCATGATTGCTCATTATGAGGAAATAAAAATGCCCTATTTCTTGGCATATTACCCAGACCTACACCCATCTCCTACTACCTACCTACCTATTTGAACGACACTGTGTAAAATGTATTTGTAATGGACTATGACGATAATACTGCCTGAATATCTCACTGGTTTGTTGATCTTTTAAAACAAGATGTCATGATTGTCTACGTCTAAAAACTCATCGCACTAGAACTGAAATGGGATTTTAAAAAAAGCTTTTGGTAATTTTACTTCTACTACTTTTTACTACTAATATATTTCAAGGACAAGCAAAACTGGACAGATTGGTACCACTGATACACTAAAATAATCTAGTAATAAACATTTATATTCACACCTGCTCCTGTTTTTAATGTTTTAAATGGACCTATGCAGTTATTTGGTGTGTTTTTGTTTGTATTATTCTGTATTTTAACCATAGACTGTATATATAAATGGACATGGCTAACCTGCTAGCCGCCGCGTGGACATAGGAAGTGAGCATGGGCGCGCTCTGGCTCAAATTCACTTTACACTGAGAAACTGTCACCTCTCTCTGTAACTGCTGCTGTAATTTTGGTCTTAAATGTTCATATTAACCCGCGCTACATGATCCTGAGGTTTTTATTTCACTATTGTGTCCGTAACTCAAGATATAAACATGTCAGGATTTGCTTTTTTTGTACGTTCTGTGCTGTCTACTGTCAAGATCCCAGTCTTTTCCTGTGTTTCTGTGCTGTCTTTCCTCCCTCTATTCCGTGTCTGAGCCTGGACTTGGGCGGAGACTCTGGCACCGCCCACTCCACCCCTGCAGCCCGTGAGCAGTCAAGCCTTCATGTGATCTTCCTGCGTCTCTACGAGTCATCCTCCAGTTTTCTTATCAGTGTATCCTCCGTGATCCCGTTTCTTAGACCCACCGTGCACCTCAGCCTCCGACCCAGCCTCCTACTACCAGCTCCTCCACCCAGCATTCACATCCTCCTGTTTGCAATAAACTCTGTCAAACCTGTACCCCGAGTCTGTATCCTTGATCCACCGTTCTTTACGACAGAACACCAACAAGAGACAAATCAGGAGCCTTCCTTTCCCCGAGGGTGGTCCCGCTAGCATTGGCTCCAAATTCGGCCCTATAACTGCTAGCCTCGGTGAGATTCATTTGACTGGAGGGTGGGTGACGTCACACTCACTTAGTCCACTTCTTTATATAGTCTATAATTTTAACAGGACGCGCACGAAAAAGAGAAATGATGCTCTCTTTTTGGACTCTCCCTGCAGAAATAAAGATAAGCGAATACACGGACAGGTCTGCAGCTGATGTACACCGAGTCTAATTCAATAGTTAACATGCTCGGGCTGCTGTCTGATCCTCCACCCTCACGCTGGTGCACACAGAGCCGCCTGTGTTCGGACTCGGTGGGTGGAAAGGGGGGCAGTCTGCTTGGGTGAGTCCATCTGCACTGGTCAACAAATTGTTCATCATTAGAGACAAAAAAGGAACACACGTCAGCGGCGACAGCATTGAGACGAATGAGCCGTAAAACACATCGAGTATCCACAAGCTTTTTGGACTCGCGTTTGATCTGTCGGATAAATCAGCCTCCAACTACTCCCACCGAGATGTTAAGTGCGAATCAATACGTGTCTCTTCCAGCTTCATCTTTTATCTTCCGCTGCTAAGAAAGTTATTTTAGGACGGCTCTACTGAAAGGTCTGATTGTATTTTTGTTGAGATTTATAAAAAGGCTAGCTAGCGTTACAAATCTAGACTTCATACTTTCAATTTCAAGGCACATGCTATAAAACAAACATGAAATGCATCCATGACTGTATAAAGATGCGAACTAAGTGAGTCAGTCAAATGGAGTTCATCGTGGCTAGCAGTTATAGCGGCATATTTGGAGCCGAGTTCCATATTTGCAATTCTGAGAGCAAGTATTACTGTGCAATTGAAGTTCCTTTGTGAAACAGGCTCAGTATCTTCTGTAATATTTGTTGCAGCGCAATCATAAACTGTATAAAGACGTGGACTGAGCGAGTGTGACGTCACCCACAGCGTTCAGCTCCAGTCAAATGAAGCTCATTGAGGCTAGCAGTTATAGCGGCCAATTTGGAGCTAAGTTCTACATCGGCAACCGCGAGTATCATAGCAACCAAAGAACCAATCCAGAGCAAAGCTGTTGAAGGTACCGAACCCTTCCTGCCCTCATCGCTGGTTTAGCAGGGAGCAACGCTGTCGTTCAAACCTGTTGCTAACGCTAGCGGGGGTGACCTCCAGGAAAGAAGGCGCCTGATTTGTCTGTTATTAATGTTCTTATCTTGATTTACAGACACAATAGCGAAATAAAAACACCAGGATCATGTAGAGCGGGTTAATACGAACGTTTTAAGACCAAAATGGAGAGAATTTGCTCAAACTTAGAGCTTGACAAAAAAAAAAAAACTTTTACTTTTCAGTTCAATAATAAAATGTAGTGGAGTACAAAGTACAGATACACGCTCTCAAATGTAGTGAGGTAAAAGTATAAAGTACAGTGGTCACTCGCTATAACATGGTTCACCTTTCACGGTCTCACTGTTTTGTGGATTTTTTTAGTACAGTTTTTCATGCTTTTTTTTTTACAGCGTATGAACGTGCGTTGTGTTCTGCGTCCTGATTGGCTGTTGGACTGTAGACCATTGTCCATCAGTCTCCTCCGTGCCGTGTCTCCTGTACAGTACAGAATGTGTTCAGACAAATTTACATAAACGTTGGATCGCAGTGTGACTCTGAAGTGCTGTATGTTTGCAATTTGTTTTCTCCCCGACAAAACCCACAATGTCGATGAAACGTTCAAAGGTGCCTACGAAGGTTTGAACTTTGAGAGAGTTTAAACGAGAGAGAAATGTGAGAAAATGTTAATCCCTGTGTGGGAAAAGTGTATAAAGTGTGTGGTGAGGGGTTTTACAGACAAAAACATATAGAATAATTGTAAAAAATAAAGCTGATACTTCTCGGATTTTGCCTATTGTGGGTTATTTTTAGAACCCCCTGCGATAAACGAGGGACCACTGTATCCACTTTCAAATTTACTTAAGTAAAGTACAGATATCTGTGTAATCCCTCAATCATCCAGGTCTGATCCATAGTAAAAGTAAAACCTGTCAACTTTTTGTCCAGTTGACAGATTTAACTTTTGGCTTATACAGACACATAAACGTATACTTTACTACTTCTACTTCACTGCATAGACTCCACCTGTTTGTCAAGTTTTCCCAAGTGCACTTACATTTTGGGAGTCTGGTTTGTCCAAGAAACTAAGCAAATATTTGATTACATAATGGCCAGTTTTACTAGAACTACTGTGGGAACTTGCGTCTGCAGGTTATGATGGAAACAGTGACCAGATGTTAAAACTGTACTGGACAGAGCTTCCAGGACAAAAAAATCAACTACTTTTTTCCTGATATTGATTGATCATGGCTTTCAATTAGATTTTAATTATAAACAAACGGCTTTTTATATCTGATAATCGTTGCCATGTAACAGAAACAGTCTGAACTCTGCTCTAAACATCAGACTTTATTGGCTGCACATCTCTAAATCAAAAAGACTTAAGCGCAACATTGACGATTACAAGTTTCCACTGCCACTGAAGGACTTTGGTCTCACCTGTGGAGATCTGTATGAACCCGAAGAGGATGATGATGACGAGCGCGAGCAGTTTGGAGGCAGTGAACAGGTCCTGGACTTTGGTGGCGGCTTTCACGCTGATGCAGTTTACAAATGTCAGAGAGGCTGGAAAAAACAAAGAAATTACAAAGAGATATTTCCAGTTTTGTTACAGTATATTAAAAGTACTGATTCACTGTATGTATATATTTTAGATCCTGCAAATGTCTCAGAGAATAGACTGTTCCCTGGTCCGTTAGTCCATCAACGCTGGCTTAGTGTTTGCATTTTCAGGGTTAGAATACTATTTATTAATGACTTTAAAGTTTAATTTAAAGGCGACATCTTGAACACTTTTCACCACTGACAACATTATTTTGTTTTTACTTGTTAATCGATCAAATTTGTCAGTCTGAAACCAATGGATGCACAAATTGGGGAAACAAGAGTCAAGAAAAGCACAACACTTTGGCGTTACCATCGATCAATAAAACATAAAAGCAACGCATGAATCAATCAAAACCAAATGTTAATGTTTCTGTTGGTTGGTAAAACAAAACAAGTCCAATAGATACTGTACGGAAAAGCTCGATAAACAATATTCTATAGACGAGTGTTTCTAAAAACTGTGGTTACGAGGACTTCTGGGAATACGCAGGGATTTACCAAGAGGCACGAGGAACGATTTCAGATTTTTATAAGAACATGGTGAAGTTAAATATAAAATTGTGTTTGCAGGAAATTTCATAGCCTTAAAAATGTTTTGAAGGAAAACATCAAACATCAATATTATGAAACAAGAAACTATATTCGAAATAAATGTCAGTAAAAGTTGTATTTGCCTCAAGAATGACCTGAGTTGAGAGATACTCTGAGAGAGAAACACAGGTTACTCAAAACAAAACAAAAGTTGGACAGATTGATATCAGTCTGCCGCCTCGTCCTCTATTGTGTCCCGGTCAAACGTGATCAGATCAGTTTATTTCAGTGACACGTGTGAAACGAAGGAGCTAATTAGTCGCCTATGATTTACAAATAAAATCCAAGTTATCTCACCTCCGGTTAGATTAGAGTTTAGTGCTTTGTTTCTAAGCCCCTGTGATATTTTTTTTACTTTTTTTTCCCCAATATGAGTGGACCATGCATTTCCCTGAATGGCTAATCCACCTGTCAGTCACGCCTATTTGAAAACAGGGAGATTCACCAGCGACGGCTCACATCTTCTTCATATTCTGGATCCAAGGCAAACTGTGCTGGACTTTGCTAAGAAACAATGTGAATGTTTTGGCTGAACAAGAAATTTGCGAGTACAGTTGTCCCTCGCTATATCACGGTTCACCTTTCGCTGTCTTACTGTTTCGCGGATTTCTTTTGTGCAATTTTACATGTTTTTTTTTTACATCGTATGAGCGTGCGTTGTGTTCTGCGTCCTGATTGGCTGTTGGACTGTAGACCATTGTCCATCAGTCTCCTCCGTGCCGTGTCTCCTGTACAGTACAGAATGTGTTCAGACAAATTTACATAAACGTCGGATCGCAGTGTGACTCTGAAGTGCTGTACGTTTGCAATTTGTTTTCTCCCCGACAAAACCCACAATGTCGATGAAACGTTCTGCAACCGACAAAGACGCCTACGAAGGTTTAAACTTTGAGAGAGTTTAAACGAGAGAGAAATGTGAGAAAATGTTAACGCCTGTGTGAGAAAAGTGTATAAAGTGTGTGGTGAGGGGTTTTACAGACAAAAAACATATAGAATAATTGTAAAAAATGAAGCTGATACTTCGCGGATTTCGCCTGTTGTGGGTTATTTTTAGAACGTGACCCCCGCGATAAACGAGGGACCTTTGTACTTACTGAGACAGAGGCAGGCGATGAGTTTAGCCGCACTGTCGGGCACGGCGCAGGTGGGGTAGAGCGGTTTGAGCAGGTACGTGGCGAACACCAGAGACACCACGTACTGAGAAGACGGCCGGATAATGAGCATCTCCACCCAGAGCTTTAGAAAGGCAGCGAGCTCTCCGTACACCTCCAGGATGTAAGTGTAGTCTCCTCCTGATTTGGCGATGGTCGTGCCCAGCTCCGCGTAGCACAGAGCCCCCATAGTGGAAATCACCCCACAAACCGCCCACACCACCAGGGACAGACCCGCCGAGCCAGTCTCTTTGACCACACCGGTTGGAGTAACGAAAATCCCGGAGCCTATAATGGTCCCGATGATCATGCCCACGCCGTTGAACAGGGTGATGCTGCGTTTGAGTTCAATCTTCTCCCCTTTGGCCGGACAGTCTGAGGTCGGTTTGTTGGCGCTGAGAGCAGGAGGTGTCTGGGGAGAGGGGGAGCGCTCCACGATGAGACCGTCCTGTTCGGTCTCGTCTGCTTCTGCTGCTGGATGGAGGAGAGAATATTGACAAAAATGAGCACCTCGCACCTTAAAACGTGTCTTTAAATGCAAGAAGTGGAACTAGTACTCAGTTTTGTTTCTTAAGTAAAAGCACAGACACCGTAGCAGAAAAATACTCAAGTAAAAGTAAAAGTACCACATGGAAAAATGTACTTATATAAACGTTTAAAAATGCACTTAAAGAGTAAAGTATTTTGCAGATTTTGAGTCTTATAAAGCTTCAAATGTAGTGATTTTGACAGAAACATTTAAATCGAACTGTTTTTATTTGTATATTTTTGTTTTACTCAAATTATGAACGTGTTAAAAATAAACCCTCAGCCTTTTCAGCAGGTTACAGCCAATAATAAAACATACTTTTACTTTTCAGTCTAGTTCAAAAATGTAGTGGAGTAGAAAGTACAGATACTGCTCTCAAATGTAGTGAAGTAAAAGTAAAAAGTATCCACTGTAAAATGTACAAAGTAAAGTACAAACACCTAAAATGTACCGTACTTTTACTTAATTACCTTCCACCACTGTTTAAACTATCAAAATAAAAATATTAGTTGAGGTTTAAGTGTCAGATAAATGCGAAATGATAATAATTTGATCATTTTAATTGAAATGAAATGCAGAACGACACTTTAAACCCATAACTGACATACATTTTTTCTGTTTTTTCATTTATAATCAGCTGTTTTTATAGACTAATAACCAGAACACTCAATATTCACATTTATAAATCCAGCATTTGCAATATTATCACAGTTTTAATCATCTACCCTCCTCTAACTGCAAATAAACAAAATGATTTATGTAAAAATAATGATGTCAAATGATAAATAGGTTTCAAAATCTAATTAAAACTAGAAATTGGGATACTTGTTTGTTTATAAATTCACAATCCGTTAAATAAATGTACATCTATGTTGCTTATATCTCAATAGTTTAAACACATTCATTACAATTCACATGTAACAGTGACTTATTCGGCATCACAATGTTCCTATGTGACTCTAATACCGACACTAATACAGTCATTCTTACATCAACCATAAAGAGCCTCCCTGGGATCCATCTGTTTCCATAGGGAGGCATCACTATAGCAACCTGCCGCACATCTAGCAACGTTGCATCACTGAGCTCGAGGCGGAAAAGACGCAGCCATGCGCCATGTGCTTGAGGTGTGAGTGCGTGGAGTGTTCATGGCGCTTACCTCCAGTCTTCTCCTGGCTCTTGGTGAGGCTCTCCCTGCTGCTCCTCAGTTTCAGCTCCGGTTCGGCCATGTTCAGTCTTAATCCGAGTGCCCCTTGTGTCTATTTTTGCCTCCTATTCCCCCCCTCTTCTATCCTTCCTGCCTTTGTGTCCCCTTCCTCTGTTTCTCTTCGTCAGTGCGTCCTTTTTCTGCTATAACCCCACTCTCCCAAATGTGACCAAACACAAATTCAAACCCCCAAAAATAAACAGTCTATATAATCTCTTGAGCGGCTGTGGTACGTGCTCGTCTCATCTGTGTCTAGTCCTGATCTGAGAGTAACCTGCCCTCCCCTCCTCGTGCGCGGGAGGAGTCCAGTCTTTTGTGATGCTGCACCTCCCGCGCGCGCACCCTCTGTATCCCACACAACGAGGCTACTCCGACAGAGGACCATGTGACGGGGGTAATCTCTTTGTTACAGCCTAATCCCGTGAAGTAAACTCGACCCATGTCACAAAGCATTAGAAAGATGCGCCAGGACCATAGCTCCCTCTAGTGGTGACATGTTAGAACGACGCTTTTGTCTGAGGTAAAGTGACACCAGAGTCTGACCTGATTCTGCAGGTTAAGAATGTTTGGAAAATAAACACAAATATGTTTAACTGCATGATAGTACAGCATATTGATTTATTATGTTTTGTTTGTTGAATGTGATAGCTCCTCCTAAATGTAAACAAACAGACCTGATGTGAGATATTAACTGGGTTAAGTCAGGATACAGAACCACAGGTCTGTATAATACATGAGCTCACAGTTTAGAGGTTTTATTACCACACAGCTTGTTTTTTGAGAAACTCAGTCTTCATAGAGATTCTTTATATGTGTGATTGTGATGTAGGTCTTTGCAGATGGGAGGAGTCCTAAAGCAGTTACACAGGGGCAGAACTAATGAGCATCTTCAGGACTGTCCTGTTAGTGCTGACTGTGGAGGGTCTTACAAATGCTTAGGCTTAAAAGATAATGTGGTGAGTGGCATCTGCTGCTGTCTGTGCATGATGTAAACTCAGTTTGGCCACATTAGATCAGACTGTGAAACCCGGGTGTCTATGAATAAGGCCACGCGTTTCAAAAGGCAGGCACCCAGAGAATGAGCCCCGTTGTGTTTGGCGCCAGAGGCGCGCACTTGCATGACTACGACTGTGACAAGGTCGACCGGACACCGCCCAGCTCGGCTCCAGGAGCGTCTCGGCTGAGGGCGGCGGGGCTCCGGTCGACGCTGGCTTTACCCAGCGCCCTTTCGGCCGTTGGTCCGGGGACTTTCCCCTGGGCGAGATGAGGAACCAGGTCCTCCGCGTGTAACCCAGACAGCAAGTCTTCTGAGTGCCCGGATGTCGAAGGGAGGAGGGCGGTACATATACGGTGTAAATAGTGAGTAGTCCTCGGTCATGGTGCCGAAGAAAATCACACAAAACACCGTGATTGACGGAAAAAGTTCGTTACTTCGTGTTATCCTCACACTTTGGGGCACAGCGCGTAACTGAAGGAGGTATAATGTAGACTGAATCATTTTCTTGTCCCGCTCTTTCTTCTTTCGTTGTGTTTCTATAAATATTATAACGCCACAAATGGACTAGTGTTTTGTGACGTGACAAACCTGTGCCAACCCCACGGTGCCAACACTGTGCCACATTGTGCCAAAATTGTGCCACATTGTGCCAAACGCACAACAGTCTATGCAAAAGCACGAGAGGAGGAGTCAGAAGTGTGGCGCACGCTGTTCTCCCGACATGCCTTGCGCTCTCGTGCTCTGCTCATGGAGCTATAGTTATAGCAGAAACGTTTCCCGATTAGCCCATCAGTATTTAAAATACAGAGCGTTTAATCCTCCGTGTGATGAACCTGAGACAGTATCAGGAGTGTGAATTTAGTTTATCATTAAACATTGAAAATACTAACACCATGACTGACTCCGCACTGCCTGATGCGGCGGTATATATCGAGTGTCTCGCTGTGATTGGCTGTGGACGGAAGCTCATTGCAGAGGTCACGTGCTGAGTGCTCGTCACTCCACCAATCACCTCGGGGAAGGTCTGAGACAGGAGCCAATCGTCGCCCTCGCAGGGCGTCACCTGATGCAGGTGAGCGGGAGAACCAGAAACACGGGCCGGAGAGCTGTTCCTCACAGGAGACGCTGGGCGGCGCACTTGAGCGCCTCCAGCTGATGTGACGCTCTCAGGCTTGTAATCTCCCGCGGCTGGCGCGTGAGTGCGATGGATGAGGTGGACACTGCTCCAGAACCCAATTCAGACTACTCTCCGTCCACTTTTACTCCAACAGGAGTAAAAGTGAATACTCTCCGTCTGCTTTTACAGGAGAGGAAATACAAGGAAAACAAGGTCAAAAGTATATCACTATTACCACTTTTTGATTTGTGTCATAAAAATTCTAAAGCAAAACAACATGTATTAATAAAAGTCTAAACTTGTCTAATATAAATGTGGTGTGTGTGATCTCAGAGTGGCCGATTAAGATTATTTTAGTCTTGGACACGATAGTCCTGAACATGAAACATGATTATGCCTGTGTGTGCTGTGTGCATCATGGTCAGATTGGCAGTCTCCTTTCTGTCAGTCTGCCCCAGGGCATCTGTGACTACAATAGTATGGTAATGATTAGACACAGTAAAGAGTCCAATGGTGCAGATTATGCAAGTGTAACATTCCAGGCAAAGCAATATCATCTCCATAGAGACGAGCAAAAAGGTTTATAGCACATCTTTAAATAAGTGTTATTATTAACGTTATAGTTCTGTCAGTGTGTTTAGGGTTTGTCAGTAAAATGTCGACAGACGTGGTGTCAGACTCTGAGCTCAAACACTTCTGTGAGGGTCAGGCTTTTCTGTAGCAAAAAGCTCTCGGCTGTAGTGCAAAAATTCACAACCATCGACTAAAGTAGGTAAAGTTGCTGCAGACTGTGTGGAAACTGCCTCATCGCCGCGTCTGCACCAACAGCCTTTGAGCAAACAGTGTCATTACAGTGAGGCACATTCTGAGTTACTGTCATGTTCTGCTCTTGTGTCTGTTCATCTGTTCATCCTCAGACTCTGGCTCCTCTGAAGTCGTTCCCTGGTCGTAGCGTGCGACTTTACCTCTAGACTTCAAAGCGCG
Source organism: Periophthalmus magnuspinnatus (assembly GCF_009829125.3). Lineage (NCBI taxonomy): Eukaryota > Metazoa > Chordata > Actinopteri > Gobiiformes > Gobiidae > Periophthalmus > Periophthalmus magnuspinnatus. The sequence goes on from NC_047132.1 coordinate 30,238,565, forward strand.
GCCTCCCCTCGTTGGAGTTGTGTCCTCGGCCGCTCGGTTCAAACTCTTTTTTATCCTTTTCAGTCCTGACTTCTGCCTCAAAACAAAACAAAAACAGCACTTTACAATCACAAAAGTGTCTGTTTGTGAGTGCAGCACAGACGCCATCACTTCAAATAGGCCAAGATATTAGACTAGTCAGTTCAAAAATGTATTAAAGCTACAGTATGTAACTTTCCACACATAATTTTTGCACATTTTGGTAGTGTTTTTTTGAACTGGGCTTGCATTTTCACAAACCTGACCCTTTTTTGGCCTGGAGGTTTTCAGAAAAATGTTCATTTAGCTGCACAATGGCACAAAAGTATCTCCATAGAGAATATTCCTAAGTATAGCTTTATTTTATCGTTGTATTTCCACGGATTTCTGATCACGTGCGACCTCCTGAAAGTTACATACTTGCCGCGTCTCAATTTGACGGTTGCGCACTTCGTCGGTTGCATTTTAAGGGCGTTTACGTCACTTCCGGCGCGACGAGGCCCATCTCGTTTCATTCACCCGACGAATCTGCTGTGCGTTTCCAGCGTTTCCATAGAGATTGGCCGTGAACGAAGCATCCGAGCACTTCACGCACTTCTGTATCCCATCATGCACCGCGCGTGACTTCTTCTACGGAAAAAAAACAAGGTGTATTTTCTTAAAGTTGTGTAATTGTTAGGATAAATAACTGTGCTTAGCTATTCTCCATAACCACTGCCATAGTTCATTATTGTATTGCCATAGTTCATTATTGTATTGCCATAGTTCATTATTGTACCAGTCTCATGTGAAGAGGAGGACTAGATTACAGCTGAGTGACGCAGAGGGACATGTACAAGATATCTGATGGATTCAAAATATATATTCAAGTTATATTATGTTATCTCACTGTTCATTTTAAAGGTACTGTAGGTACTGTAATGTAACTGTAGGTACTATAATCATTATATTCATTTCAACTATGTAAACTATGTAATCTGCACTAATGTTTGTTCTTGGGTCTTGCAGAAAATGTCTTTTGAAAGTGCAGGATCCCACGGGAAGAAGGTCACTGTGAAACCTAAACAGAAACATCATGGGAGGATGTTTTGTGGAAAGAGTGACCTTCTGGAAATGCAAAAACAGAATATATTTCTCTGTGAATTTCGCCATATGTTTTTACACTGCTCAGAGCAAGAGACAACAAGGATTCTCACCACAGTCTGATAAAACTGAGCTACGTGGCAAGAGGTCTGGCCTGTGCATCGACGAAGAAGCGCCAAGTCTAAACCACGGTTGCCTCCCACTATAGTACGCGTATAAAAACTCACTGTACAGGTGTAAACATTTAGTCTCTGCCTGGGAATGTCAGTTGCACAGAGTCCGTGTGCAAGTCTTGCTCTTCACTGGTTGATGAAGTAATCTTTCATCTCTGGGTCAAGGTTAATCTTTGTCTTAGCAGAAACTAACGAGCACAAGAGGAAAAGGCTGATTTCCTCGACATAATACTCACTACAATTGGGAAGAAATCACCTTTAACATTACGTATTAATGATTAATTCCTTACGTCACACAATCTAAACAGAAATAAACACCTGCGACGACGACTCTTCTTCAGTTTAATAATAAATACCGTAATTAAAAGTGATACTGTAATTATTTCCGAGTCCATTTCACACGTTTAACTCATTAGTCAGCAGTCGTCACGGTTGCTAGACGACGTAACGTAAGCGCACGGAAAATGGTTGACGTGGGCCCCGTGGCGTAGGACTGTCCCATTTCAGCATTTCGGCCTTTGCGGTCGACGGAGGAGCACCCTTCATCGGCTGGGTCCTTCAAACTGTACTTCGAAGTGTGCACCCGTCGAGTTGAGACAGACCTGGGCAGATCAATTGTGACTGTGCATAAAATGTGACGTGAAGTTATAATATTAAAGCCATTAATCAGCTGAATTATTTGCAAAGAACAGTTAAAACACAAAAAGATTACATCACATCTAAAGGAGTATAACCTGCTGAACTTGGCTGTGATAAAGTCCATCTCGGTTGCAGGAATAATCCTCTGTGTTCGTCTTCGGCTGTTGTAGAGTTTATCTTTGTTGTGTTGTGGATAAATGTCAAGGACCCGGTGTTGTCTTCTGTAGTTTTAATCTGTTTGAACAAAATTTGACCTGGTCAGAAAATCACAGCTCAACACAGAGAAGCAGCACTGTCCTCCAACTCTCATCGACCAGACTGAAGAATACAGTTAAATTAAAGTGTTTTACAATGAAATGAAATAAAATAAAATAGCATGTACCTGTATGAATAACTTAAGTACTGGTCAGAAAACCACGGCTCAACACAGCAGCTCTTTACAAGAACAAGTCACATTAGCATCTACAGTTAGCTTCTGTCACATGTGTAACCGCCGAGTTCTGTGGAATAACTCAAACCGTATACAAAATATTACCTCATAAATGTTTAAAATTACATAAATAACGTGTACACTTACGCAGTAATCATATAATGAATAATTAAACAGACAAACACATTTTTTAACAGAGGTAAAGTCAGTGACCTCCTCCAGGGGCAGTTATCAGGACCGCCACAAGAGGGCGCTGCGCAATTAAAATACAAGAGCACAAAGTAATGACATGTTCAATCAAATAACATTTAACTTCCGTTACAGGAGCAGCGCAAAAACAACACAAACATTATGAGAAGCCTTTTGTCAGTTTGAGCGAAGACTTTTACTGAACCTCATCTAACGTCTCAATGAAACAGCACCATGACTGAGGCCGCTGTGCTGATGCGGCGGTATATACCGAGTGTCTCGCTGTGATTGGCTGTGGACGGAAGCTCATTGCAGAGGTCACGTGCTGAGTGCTCGTCACTCCACCAATCACCTCGGGGAAGGTCTGAGACAGGAGCCAATCGTCGCCCTCGCAGGGCGTCACCTGATGCAGGTGAGCGGGAGAACCAGAAACATGGGCCGGAGAGCTGTTCCTCACAGGAGACGCTGGGCGGCGCACTTGAGCGCCTCCAGCTGATGTGACGCTCTCAGGCTTGTAATCTCCCGCGGCTGGCGCGTGAGTGCGATGGGTGAGGTGGACACTGCTCCAGAACCCAATTCAGACTACTCTCCGTCCACTTTTACTCCAACAGGAGGGTCAGTACAAAAGTGAATACTCTCCGTCTGCTTTTACAGGAGAGGAAATACAAGGAAAACAAGGTCAAAAGTATATCACTATTATCACTTTTTGATTTGTGTCATAAAAATTCTAAAGCAAAACAACATGTATTAATAAAAGTCTAAACTTGTCTAATATAAATGTGGTGTGTGTGATCTCAGAGCGGCTGATTAAGATTATTTTAGTCTTGGACACAATAGTCCTGAACATGAAACATGATTATGCCTGTGTGTGTATGTGCTGTGTGCATCATGGTCAGATTGGCCTTTGTGTCAGTCTGCCCCAGGGCATCTGTGACTACAATATTATGGTAATGATTAGACACAGTAAAGAGTCCAATGGTGCAGATTATGCAAGTGGAACATTCCAGGTAAAGTAATATCATCTCCATAGAGACGAGCAAAAAGATGGATGAGGTGGGCCCTTCTCCACAACCACAATTCAGACGACTCTCTGTCCACTTTTACTCTAACAGGAGGGTCAGTACTATGAAAACAAGGTCAAAAGTGAATATCAATACTCTCCGTCCACTTTTACATGATATATAAAGTGACTCTGTGCTGCTACTTGATTCATTTATTCTAGTTCTGTTCACAAAGGTGCTCTCCATCAGTCACAGGCATTTCTCTGATTGTGTCACTGAGCAAGACACTTCCCTTGTCTTGTCTTTTATGTGAACTGTTGCTGTTTCACATTTATTCGTTGCGTTTCCAGAGCTCTGAGTGTGTCTGTTTTTAAAAGTCTGAGTGTGTCTGTTTCATTTTGCTGTAGTGTTGGATCTGTCTGACATTTAGTCATTTCATATAATTCAGGATTCGGCTGCACTTCCTGTTCAAACCTCGGATTAAAATATGAAACTGCTGCGGGGTAATATTCATTTTTGCGTCACTATGGCAACCGAGGGATTTGAGACCCAAAAATATAAACGTCCTTCAGATACACCCAAATGAAAATGCCCCTGACAGAACGTATATTTAACCTCGAGTTTGCAAATTCCTCTGCAGTTTAATCCACATTTTTGTCTTCCTTTAGATAATAATCGTTCAGAACTAGTACAGCACTGACGTTTTCCTACTTTAGACACAACTCAACTCTAGTTTAGACCTAGAATAGTCCTGTTTTAGACCTGGTATAGACCCTGTGGTACTCAAAACCACTGCTCTAGACACTTTCTGGGGCCCTATAGGGATCTGGGGGCCCCTCACCAGGAAAGTTACATGTAACCGGTTCATCCATATGTATAATTACACAAAATGGTGCCTAATTTACTACAGTTTTGTTCATACCTCGTGTTTAAGTTTATGTGCAGCCTTGGTCCTCCAGCCGCTTCTTCTTCTATGTTTTTCTTTCTTCTTCGTGTGTCGTTCACCTTGACCTTGGTATAAATTCAGGGTTTGACGCCACATGTTTATACAGTTTTATATTTTTGTGAAACAGATTAAAGGAGCAAAATAGAATAGAATAGAAGCAAAATAACCAAAGCTTTTTTTTCTCATTTCAGTTCAGGTCAATTTTTAGATGCAGATAGACACGAGATGAGTTTTCGTTGCAGCTCTTATTAAATTCTTAACCTCACTAAAGCTTTGAATTAGTCGTTATGATTCAAAATATCTTCAAATATATGAGATCTGTCTATAATGTGGACTCTGGCGTCTCTCGTCTCTGCTCTTGCGTCAGTCCTGGAGCTGTGGAGCCGTGTGCGTGATTTTGTTTTCGCTCTGAATGTTTCCTGACAGTTGACCCCGATTTGCTGCTGTCGTCCGCCTCCTCTCTGCTTAAAGACATCAGAGCGTTTTAGAGCTGTATGTTCATTTATCTTTCACACGACGCAAAATGTTATGGATGAAAATGAGGCGTGATTATGAGAGGAATGGAACATACATTTAAAATCATTTCTGTTACGAAAACCTCAAAAGTAAGAGTTGAGAGTGAATGTACTTCAGCTGTTCTCTGATGTGAATCCACTCGCCCCAAACTCCAGCACCTGCAGGACAGTGAGTGGAATCTGGACCTCGCCTCCTGCTCCTCACCTCCTGCTCCTGCCACTCACCTCCTAACCCTCTACCGCTCACCCTTTGCCATTTGCTTCCTGCTCCTCTGCCTTTGGCCTTTTGCCTCTCTGCCCCTCATCTCCTACCCCTCTGCCCCTCGCCTCCTGCCCCTTGCCTCCTGCTCCTCACCTCCTGCCCCTCTCTCTCGCCTCCTGCCCTTCATCTCCTACCACTTTGCCCCTCGACTCCTGCTCCTCACCTCCTGCCTTTCTTTGCCTCGCTTCCTGCCCCTTGCTTCCTGCCCCTCTGCCCCTTGCCTTGTTCCCCTCACCTTCTGCCCCTCTACCCCTCGCCTCCTGCCCCTCTGTCTCTTGCCTCCTGCCCTTCTGCCCCTCATCTCCTACCCCTCTGCTCCTCACCTCCTGCTCCTCACCTCCAGCCTTTCTTCGCCTCGCTTCCTGCCCCTTGCCTTGTTCCCCTCGCCTCCTGCCCCTCGCCTCCTACCCCTCTGCCCCTCGCCTCCTGCTCCTCACCTCCAGCCTTTCTTCGCCTCACTTCCCGCCCCTTCACCCCTTGCTTCCTGCCCCTTGCCTTGTTCCCCTCGCCTTCTGCCCCTCTACCCCTCGCCTCCTGCCCCTCATCTCCTGCCCCTCTACCCCTCGCCTCCTGCCCCTCACCTCCTGCCCCTCTACCCCTCGCCTCCTGCCCCTCATCTCCTGCCCCTCGCCTCCTGCCCCTCGCCTCCTGCCCCTCACCTCCTGCCCCTCTACCCGTCGTTCCTCTCTATCCTCAGATTTATTAACCGTCAGCCTGTACTTTACCTTTAAAAAGCCTAATGTGATATTTAGAAGACGTTTTATCTCATTTTGACTCTCATTTTGTTCAAACGAAACATGCTCCACTTTCACTGTAGGTTTTCCGGACTCTCCTGATTGTGTTATTGGACTCTTAAATGGCAGCGCTGCTCTTCACTCACTGCACTGACCTTTTCTGAGCGTGTTAGTGCAGCACACGCTCAAGTAAATGGACTATTAACAGAGAGATGAAGAAAACTCCGAAAACAGAATCATTAGGGAGTCACCGCAGTGTCACCCGCTCCTGCAGAAACGTCAGTCGAGAGACACTGAAGGACGGGACAGGTGCAGAGACACGTTTTACTACATGGTCCGTGGAAACTGAACATGGACGACGTGTTTTCATTGACTCATGTGCCGTCGTTTATTGGTCTGTTTGATGTGCAGACAAAAGAAAAGAGAAAAAAGAGACATGTTTCATTTATTCTCAATGCATCATTTGAAGAGAAAAAAAACAAACATTTGTGAGTGTGAAGAAGCCTCCTGCCCCTCCTGCCCCGTGCCCCGTCTGCCCCTCCTGCCTCTTGCTCTTCGCCTCCTGCCCCTCCTCCCTCTGCCTCCTACCCCTTCTGCCCCTTCCGCTCCTCCTACGATTCGTCTCCTGCCCCTTGTCTCTTGCACTTCGCTCCCTGCCTCTGCCTCCTGCCACTCCCTCCCCTCGCATCCTGTCCCTCCTGCCCCTTACCTCCTGCCCCTCGCCTCCCACACCTCGTTCCCTACCCCCTCACCTCTTGCCCCACTGCCCCTTTGCCTGCTGCCTCTCTCCTCCTGCCACTCCTTCCCCTCACGTCCCGTCCCTCCTACCTTTGTCCTCCCGCCCCTCTCCTCCTTACCCCTCGCCTCCTGACCTACCCCTGCCCCTCGCCTCCCGCGCCTCATTCCCTGCCCCTTACCTCCTTCCCCTTTAACTCCTGCCCCTCTACCCTTTACATCCAGCCTCTCTGCTCCTGCTCCTGCTCCTCACAGATCACACTCAACACTCTTTGACGTTACATAAACACTTGCTGAATGCGTCTTAAATACGGGGGAAAACACAAAAATGTTTTGACTTAAGGCCTGTAATAAACGAACGCTACAAACGCCACGTTATGATGAAATATAAATGAAATGTGCCTTGGAGCGGCATTAGCAGGATTTAGCCTAAGCCTCCAGTGTTATTTTAAGACATTTAGTTTAATGCGAAGCTGCAAAGTCACGGTTTAAAAAGGATAAGACGAGTCACAAATCTCACTATGACTAATGCAGAGTCATCAAGATTTTGCTAAAAATGTGACTTATAACTTAACAAATAAATATAACAGCACTTGTTTCTTTGTTTTTTTATCTAAAAGAATAGACCTGTCATGAGAACAAGTAAAAAGTATTATATATTTCTACAGAAAAACATCATAATACACAATAAAAATGAAATAAACATGTGACCAGCAATAAATAAACACTAAATAAGCAGCATTTCACAGTTTAGTAGTGAGTTTTAGTGTCTATAATGTGTCCGATAGGCAAAAATAAGACAAAATGCCTCAATACTGCAAGGAAAAGTACACACTGTAATTACTGAGCCTGAAAAAATATAGTTCTGCCTGTGATACACTGAACGAAATCGATAAATAATGATCGTTTACATGTTTATTTAGCCACATGATGAAGGCTATAGACACCAGTCCAAAGATGTGAAAGTGTCAGATGAAACAAAACAGTAATTTGCACTTGTATTTTTGTTACAAATGTTTGAAACTGTGAGAAAACTGTCTTTTTATGGCGTTTTCATTGGCAAAATACCAAACCCCAGTGAGTTTTATCACTTGCTCTCGCTGTGAACCCAATAAACAAACCTCTTTAAATAATGACGTTTATTCCATGCCAAACAAAAAGAGCATTCACATCACAACTTTATTTTCTTGCAAATAAATAAACGACATGTTTGTTCATCACATAATTTCATGATCGAGCTACATTCACCAAACAACAAGACGAACACCTCAGTCTCACTGTACACTGTTAATAAGCTAATGATCATCACCTCATTTATACAGGCCCCTCCTGCCCCTCCAGCTACTCCTGCCCCTCCTCCTCCTCAGCTCCTGCCCCTCTTGCTCCTGCGCCTCACCCCCTGCCCGTCCTGCCCCCTTGTCTCTTGCCCCTCATTCTCCTCACCTCCTGCCCCTTACTCCCTGCCCCTCACCTACTACCCCTCTTGGTCCCCGCCTCGCTCCCTCCTCCTCTCCTCCTTCCTTCTCGCCTCCTTCCTCTTCACCTCCTCCCCCTCATCTCCTGCCCCTCACCCTCTGTTCTTCTCTCCCCGCCTCTCGCTCCCTCCTCCTTACCTCCTGCCCCTCGCTCCTTGCCCCTTGCTCCCTGCCCCTCACTATCTGCCCCTCGCCCTCTGCTCTTCACTCCCTGCCCCTCTCCTCCTACCGCGCTTGGTCCCCGCCTCCTGCCCCTCGCTCCATCCTCCTCGCCCCCTGCTCCTCACTCTTTGCCCCTTGTCTCCTGCCCCTAGCCCTCTGTTCTACACCCCCTGTCCCTCGCTCCCTCCTCCTCGCCTCCTGCTCCTTGCCTCCTCCCCCTGGCCTCCTGCCCCTGTCTGCTGCCCCTCACTGACCTCGCCTCCTGTTCCTCCTGCCCCTCGCCTCCTGCACTTTGCTCCCTCCTCCTTCTTCCTCCTCGCCTCCTGCCCCTCACCTCCGGCCCCTCGCTCCTTCCTCCTCACCTCCTGCCCCTTGCCTCTCGCCCCCTGCCCCTCGCTCCTTTCTCCTCCCCCTCGCCTCCTCCCCCTCGCCTCCTCCCCCTCGCCTCCTGCCCCATACATGTTCTAAGTGTGTACACTGTGCCGTTGAACCTTCCTGAAAACACAGATAAATATTGACTCATTTTTATAATTCTGTCTATTTCTTATAATTATAATAATATCTCGCTACATTTGAATATTTAATTTATACAATATATTTCTACTATTTTAATACACGTCTACAGCCTCTGCCTTAAATCTACTTTCTAATTAGGTCCATTTATCTGTTTGTCTAAAGTGCTGGAGTGAAACACAGATACATATTTTTTTGTATTTGTTTACCTTGACAGTCATGTGACCCTTTAACCGAAACACGATGTGAAAAAAGGTTTGAAAACAGCCAACAGTTTCACATAGAAGAAGAAAAAACGCACTACTTTTCATAATCTACTGAACAGCCAGTGATGGAGAGACAGGTTCTTGCAATATCTACACTAAGATGCGAAAGAAACGAGCATCGATAAAACCATGCATTTAAAAAACCTCTGTGCTCTCGAGCTACAAACAAACGGCTAGTCGTGTTTTCATATCGTTTTTAATTCATTTTTTAAACCCAAGCATTTCATTTTGACCATAGACTGTGTAAAGAAATGGACGAAGTGAAATGAAGCTAATCGAGGCTAGCAGTTATATCGAGTATCGTAACAACCGACGAGCCAATCCGGAGCGAGGCTGTTGAAGGTAAAGCCTCTTCCCTTAGCGTTCCCTTAGCAACGGTGTCAGTGAAACCTGTTGCTAACGCTACCGGGACGACCTCGGGGAAAGAAGACGCCTGATTTGTCTGTTATTAACGTTCATATCTTGATTCACGGACAAAATAGCTAAATAAAAACACGAGGATTATGTAGGTTAATACACTGCCTGGCCAAAAAAAAAACGTCGCCACCAAAAAAAAAAGCTCACACACTCTATATTTCGTTGGACCGCCTTTTAAAAAACGCTCTTACTTTCACTATTAACCACAGCCCTGAGTTTTTCTACTGTTGCTTTTCTTTGATTTGATTTCACCAAACATTTAAGTGTCGCTGATCACGGTCATTCATTCGACGATTCATTCCAAGAAGTTTCTAATAAAAGCGTTGGACAGTTCTTAATTTTAGTAGCTTCTGCACTCGCCTTAGATGTTTTCTCTGCTTGACGCCAATGATTTGACCCTTCTCAAACAGACTAACATCTTTTCCACGACCACGGGATGGGTCTTTCGATGTGGTTTAAAAAATAAGACGGCTGATTTGAATGTTATTAATGTTCATATCTTGATTCATGGACAAAATAGCTAAATAAAAACACAATGATTATGTAGGTTAATACACTGCCTGGCCAAAAAAACCCCAAAAAACGTTGCCACCAAAAAAAAGCCTCACACTGTATATTTTGTTGGACCACCTTAAAAAAACGCTCTTACTTTCACTATTAAACACAGCCCTGAGTTTTTCTACTATTGTTTTTCTTCGATTTGAATCCACCAAACTTTTAAGCGTCGCATTCATTCGACAATTCATTCCACGAAGTTTCTAATAAAGCGTTGGACAGTTCTTAACCCGGTTTTAGTAGTTTCTGCGATCTCTTTAGATGTTTTCTCTGCTTGACGCCAATGATTTGACCCTTCTCAAACAGACTAACATCTTTTCCACGACCTCAGGATGTGTCTTTCGATGTGGTTGTTTAAGAAATAAGAAGTAACTCATTGCACCAGTTCGTACCTATTTGCTTCGTTAAATCCAGGTGGCGATTTTTTTTTTGGCCGGGCTGTGTGCGAACATTTTAAGACCAAAATGACGAGTCTGACAGCAGCAGTTACCGAAAAAAGGGCGACAATGTAAAGTGAAGTGGAGCCAGAATCGATGGAGCGCCAATGATCACTTCTCCACTGGAACGCAACGGCTAGCACGTTAGCTATGTCCATTTATATATACAGTCTATGGCCTGAACACGCTCTAAAGTACTGGAGTTTTCTTTCTATACGTTTTAATTTGTCATAGATTGCGTTATATTAAGTTAAAACCAAACTTTTCCATTCAACCTGTGACAGCTGTCGGGGACATTTCCTTGAAGTTCTTGGTATCCATGGAAACACGACTATAGAACATCCTGATGGCTAATATTGCATTACCTCGGCTCTTTTCACTGTCCATCTGCTGATTCATCTGAGCCACATCTTGTTTTACGACCCATTTCCAGTCATGCCGCGAGGAAAAAGGGATCTCAAAGAAGGAAAACATAACAGAAAGTAGGAGTAGAATTCTCCTGTTGGTTCAAGACGTGCCCAGATCCAGCCTCCAGTCTGGGCTTCGTCAGTTGTTGTTGTTCATGATCCACCAAGAAGCTGAAATGAAATTATAATAAACAGATATGAATGTTTGAAGCACAAAAGTCTGTTGTTTAGATGATGCCAGCCTCATTTTGTTCTCGAGTGAGACAAATTGATACTAAAAATGGGCATTTTCTTGTAGTAAACGATAAATTCAAGATGTTTCGCAGTGTCTTTAGTTCTGGTCAGATCACTGCTGGACACGGCTTTATATCTGTCTGAAGAGAGGAGCTAACTACAACTCAACCTAATGTTTACAGTTTGTGTTTGTTAGCTATGTCTAATGAATCATTAATAATAATATTTAAAAAAATATATAATCATCCTGGTCCTGGTTTAGACTTGGTTTGGTCCTGGTTTAGACTCGGTTTGGTCCTGGTTTGGTCCTGGTTTAGACTTGGTTTGGTCCTGGTTTAGTCCTGGTTTGGTCCTGGTTTAGACTTGGTTTGGTCCTGGTTTGGTCCTGGTTTAGACTTGGTTTGGTCCTGGTTTGGTCCTGGTTTAGTCCTGGTTTGGTCCTGGTTTGGTCCTGGTTTGGTCCTGGTTTGGTCCTAGTTTGGTCCTGGTTTGGTCCTGGTTTGGTCCTGGTTTGGTCCTGGTTTGGTCCACTGTAGGTTTCTCTTTTTTCCCACAGTTTTTTTTTTTTTTTTTTTTTGAGTTTTTCCTTGCCCAGAACGAGGGTCTAAGGACAGGGGGCGCTCTGGGACAGTTCTCCATTTGCCTGTTTTCTATGAATGTTGTTAATTTGTGTCTGTCTATATCTGTTTCTTTGTTTCTTTTCTAACCCTAAGAGCCGACTGCTTCTGTGATTTTGGGCTTTAGAAAAATAATTTGAAATGACTTGTTGTATCCTTGGACAACACACTTAATTTATCGTAAATTTTGGACCATTGAGCTGCACCTGAATATAAGCTGCACCAGCTAAATTTGAAAAGGAAATACATTTTGTACATATATAAGCCGCACTTGAATATAAGCCGCACGTTTTCATGTTGTAAAATGAGATATTTACACAAAAAGGCTGTACAGGGAGGGTTTTTTGAGGGTTTTTTATTTAAGACACACTTTTTTCTAATATCAGCAGAACGGCACCTACACGCGATCAACAGTGTTTAGAAAATAAAACAGGACCAACACCGGCCATCTGCTTTTATTTCCTCTGAAAGCTTTTGTCGTCTTTTTACCAAGTTCTTCTCGCTGCCGCATCCAACGTCGCACCATTGATTCTTTGATGCCAAACTTACGTGCAGTGGCTCTATTTCCTTCTTTAAGGTCAAACTTACGTGCAGTGGCTCTATTTCCTTCTTTAAGGTCAAACTTACGTGCAGTGGCTCTATTTCCTTCTTTAAGGTCAAGCTTACGTGCAGTGGCTCTATTTCCTTCTTTGACACCAGATCGATTCCCTTTAACTTAAAAGCTGCGTTTGTTTGTGTGTTTTCCATGATGAGGGTGTGTGCACGCGGGGTTCAAAGCGTGGGAAAAAAGCAGCGGTTCATAGTCCAGATTTTACGGTACTTCACCTGTCTTGCTTAGTATAAATGTGCTGTGAGTGGTTGGTGGTGGCAGTACCTACAAAACCGCATTACCACAACCATCTGCAGAAAATTACACAAGCGCTAGCACCTCAACCCAAAAGTTTTCATTTAAGTCTAGCTTTGTTCATGACCCCATGTGAGTTTGCAAAGATACTCGCCCACGTGTGACCAGGCCAAGACGATGCATTCGCGGAGCTGGTAGAAAAACAACCCACATAAACGCATATATTTGTACACATAACAGATGCACGGAATATTTCAAATGTGTGGAAATAAGCCATCGTTCTCCATGATTGTACAGTGTAAAAACCTGTACTTTTGGGTCACTTTGAATCATTGGACGTTTGACTGTTTGGTCGTCATTAACTAGACTTTCTGTAAATAAAGACAAAGTCGCCTCAGTACAGTACGGATATAAACTTTACTAGCCCTAATAGAACTTTCATTTCAAGCCAGCTGTAAAAAAAACAGTGTACCATGTCCGTAAGTGCTCTTGTGTTACGTCTGATCTCTTTCCACACTTTACCTCGCCTCTCCGTAGAGTAATGCAGTTTTAATGGCAGAGACAGGAGACATGGGGCTTTGTTTGTTTGTCTGGGGCCAGTGCAGTCGTATGTTTGTAATATACAGTGTCCATAAAGTCTCTAAAAATACATATTATAAAAGCCTTTGATAAGATATGTTACTCAGGCTTGTTCTGTTGTACTCAGTGGTTTCCGTGTTTCCGAGTTTTTAACCTAATTTAGACGATGACGGGACTGGTTTTTAGGCTCGTTCACTGCAGCAGAGCCTCATCAACGGTTCAATCACATCTGTATCTTTGGCTTTAGTTCAGTAATGTCCCGTATCTTCGTTTGATACTCGACGTCTTCAACACAGCCCCATAGAAAGAAATCCAGAGGTGTGAGATCTGGTGAACGTGGCCACGGAATTGGTCCATCCCTTCAATCCAACGGTCTGGAAATGTCCGATTGAAGAACAGCGAAAGATGAAGTTTAAATCTGTCAACTGCACAAATTTCGCTGCTCATCCAAATCGCTTCTTCAGTTCTGGTCAGATTGCAGCTGGACATTGGCTTTGTAGGTTTGAAAAAGACAGGAATCTCGTACTGTCTGAAAATTCTCTTAAGTTTTTCAGACACACCCGCTGTGTAAGGAATAGTTTCACCTTTCCTTTTAGGTTCAGATTCCCTGTTGTCCTGTTTTTTTTAGCTCTCTTAGATCTATTGAAGACCCATTTAGGATAGCCACAGCAGAGAGGGCTTTCTCCACGTGTTGTTCCTCCTTCACTTTTCCCTCTGTGTTTGTAGGCACCAGTTATAACTCGGATAACTCTGAGTTTGTGCTTCAGTGGATGGAGTGAATCATTGAGGATTCACACCATTTGATTGAGGAACTCATTAAATATTAAGACCCAGTGTGGTGGAACCATCTCATCTCTCACTGGTAGACGATGGTTGGTTGAAGGTCTTGCAGTTGTGATGCCACGGAGTCAAAAGTTCGAGGTCGACATCTGCAGTAACTGATATCGTGGAAGAAAAATGGACCGATAATTGACCAAAAATGCAAAAAAAAAGTACAAAAGAACAAATCTAGTGAATACATCTTGTTAATTGCCTTTGTCTATATAATCCCTCAGTCGTCCCTGGTCTGATCCACAGCAAAAAACGAAATTAAATCTGTCAACTGGACAAACCGTCGTAGGAGTGAAGACGTTTCGCTGCTCATCTCAAAGACACTAACCGCTCCTTTGAAGATAGTAAAGTTCAGACCTCAGCCAGAGAAAATAAATGGTTTGAGAAGCTATTTTTGTTAGCAAAGACAATCCTTTCTTAAACAGGAATGGGGGACATAACTTCTCACCGATTTACAACCGCTCTATCCTCAGACCCAAAGCAAACAGGAAACAAAGAGAACAACAGACAGCTTGACTGGGGTCGTTAAGGCTGAAACTGGTGACAATAGCTGTGTACAGTTTCAGTGAAGTTAGCTCCTCCTTTCAGACAGATATAAGGCAGTGTCCAGCAGTGATCTGACCAGAACTGAGCAGAGAAACATCTTCACTCCTACAACGATTTGTGCAGTTGACAGATTTAATTTTGTCTTTTGCCTTTTTAATAACATTTTAAAATCGCAGACTTATGCCATGTCCAAGTTCTTTGTATTAAAACTTGTATTAAAGTAAATTTTGCGGAGTAACTTAACATTATTTTGTTTTTGTTTTGGTCGTAAAGCAGGTTTTTTTTGTCCTGTTTTCCTTCATACCTGGGAGCAGCATCGTAGACACCATCTCGGGCTCCTCCAGAGAGTTGATAACACAGCGCTGGAATGTCTTGCTAATGGGCGACTGCAGGAAGCTGAGGGCACACAATCATTACAGCTGCAACTGGCTCTCTGGCTCCACAAAAAAACACTTCACACATCATCACACCGCAGAGGCTATTTTTGGGTAAACCGTGTTGATCCTACCTCATCCAGGAGAGACGGTCCTGCCAGAACTCGTACATTATGAAGCAGGACCTGTCGGGCAGGTTCTGGAGGGAGACGCTGGAGGGAGAACACAGACTTTATATCTTTTGTTTTGTGGAAACTGGGGATTCGAGGAGGAGACAGTAATGAGCGAATGTGACATCTACAGCAGTCGTTCTCAGAGTTTTCACACCAAGAATTAACTAAGGAAATATTTCACCTTCTGAGTGTTCTAGGTCGAAACTAGGGCTAAACCAGGTGTATAAAAAAGTGCAGCTCTAAACAACAACTAACGTCTTAGAAGAGGACCACGATGTGTGTTACATCGAAAATTAATTCAGTGAATGTTTGAATAGAATCCGAAACCCACCAGCGGTAAACTGGTCTATATAACACTGAACACTGATGTATGTAAAAAAAATAAATAAATACATAAATTAAAATAAGTAAGTAAATAAATAAATAAAACAAAACAAAACAATAATAACTTTCTTGTCTTTTTATTTAAAGAGGAGGTATTTTACTTCTATGGGGTATTAAAGAGGGGTATTTTACTTCTAGTGGTATTAAAGAGGAGGTATTTTACTTCTAGTGGTATCAAAGAGGGGTATTTTACTTCTATGGGGTATTAAAGAGGGGTATTTTACTTCTATGGGGTATTAAAGAGGGGTATTTTACTTCTAGTGGTATTAAAGAGGAGGTATTTTACTTCTATGGGGTATTAAAGAGGAGGTATTTTACTTCTAGTGGTATTAAAGAGGGGTATTTTACTTCTAGTGGTATTAAAGAGGAGGTATTTTACTTCTAGTGGTATTAAAGAGGAGGTATTTTACTTCTATGGGGTATTAAAGAGGAGGTATTTTACTTCTAGTGGTATTAAAGAGGAGGTATTTTACTTCTAGTGGTATTAAAGAGGAGGTATTTACTTCTGTGGGGTATTAAAGAGGAGGTATTTTACTTCTATGGGGTATTAAAGAGGAGGTATTTTACTTCTATGGGGTATTAAAGAGGAGGTATTTTACTTCTAGTGGTATTAAAGAAGAGGTATTTTACTTCTATGGGGTATTAAAGAGGAGGTATTTACTTCTATGGGGTATTAAAGAGGAGGTATTTTACTTCTATGGGGTATTAAAGAGGAGGTATTTTACTTCTAGTGGTATTAAAGAGGGGTATTTTACTTCTATGGCGGTATAAAAGAGGAGGTATTTTACTTCTAGTGGTATTAAAGAGGAGGTATTTTACTTCTAGTGGTATTAAAGAGGAGGTATTTTACTTCTATGGGGTATTAAAGAGGGGTATTTTACTTCTATGGGGTATTAAAGAGGAGGTATTTTACTTCTATGGGGTATTAAAGAGGAGGTATTTTACTTCTAGTGGTATTAAAGAGGAGGTATTTTACTTCTAGTGGTATTAAAGAGGAGGTATTTTACTTCTAGCGGTATTAAAGAGGAGGTATTTTACTTCTAGCAGTATTAAAGAGGAGGTATTTTACTTCTATGGGGTATTAAAGAGGAGGTATTTTACTTCTATGGGGTATTAAAGAGGAGGTATTTTACTTCTATGGGGTATTAAAGAGGAGGTATTTTACTTCTAGTGGTATTAAAGAGGTATTTTACTTCTATGGGGTATTAAAGAGGAGGTATTTTACTTCTATGGGGTATTAAAGAGGAGGTATTTTACTTCTATGGGGTATTAAAGAGGAGGTATTTTACTTCTAGTGGTATTAAAGAGGAGGTATTTTACTTCTAGTGGTATTAAAGAGGAGGTATTTTACTTCTATGGGGTATTAAAGAGGAGGTATTTTACTTCTATGGGGTATTAAAGAGGAGGTATTTTACTTCTAGTGGTATTAAAGAGGAGGTATTTACTTCTATGGGGTATTAAAGAGGAGGTATTTTACTTCTATGGGGTATTAAAGAGGAGGTATTTTACTTCTAGTGGTATTAAAGAGGGGTATTTTACTTCTATGACGGTATAAAAGAGGAGGTATTTTACTTCTAGTGGTATTAAAGAGGAGGTATTTTACTTCTAGTGGTATTAAAGAGGAGGTATTTTACTTCTATGGTATATTAAAGAGGGGTATTTTACTTCTATGGGGTATTAAAGAGGAGGTATTTTACTTCTAGTGGTATTAAAGAGGAAGGTATTTTACTTCTAGTGGTATTAAAGAGGAGGTATTTACTTCTATGGGGTATTAAAGAGGAGGTATTTTACTTCTATGGGGTATTAAAGAGGAGGTATTTTACTTCTAGTGGTATTAAAGAGGAGGTATTTACTTCTATGGGGTATTAAAGAGGAGGTATTTTACTTCTATGGGGTATTAAAGAGGAGGTATTTTACTTCTAGTGGTATTAAAGAGGAGGTATTTTACTTCTAGAGGTATTAAAGAGGAGGTATTTTACTTCTATGGGGTATTAAAGAGGAGGTATTTTACTTCTATGGGGTATTAAAGAGGAGGTATTTTACTTCTAGTGGTATTAAAGAGGAGGTATTTTACTTCTATGGGGTATTAAAGAGGAGGTATTTTACTTCTATGGGGTATTAAAGAGGAGGTATTTTACTTCTATGGGGTATTAAAGAGGAGGTATTTTACTTGTAGTGGTATTAAAGAGGAGGTATTTTACTTCTATGGGGTATTAAAGAGGAGGTATTTTACTTCTATGGGGTATTAAAGAGGAGGTATTTTACTTGTAGTGGTATTAAAGAGGAGGTATTTTACTTCTATGGGGTATTAAAGAGGAGGTATTTTACTTGTAGTGGTATTAAAGAGGAGGTATTTTACTTTATCAGGTTTGTGAAGTCATAGTGCACAGTTTTGTATCATGTTTTTGTATATTTGTGGGAGCATTGATGACGTAGGCTTGGGGGCGGAGCCTTGTACAGAATCGTACCGCTAAACGTAAGGACGGTTTGAATAAGACCTGAGAGAGATCGCTAGATTACTCAAACATGCATAGATGATATTTAAAACTTTTTCAGGCATGTTTTTGATTAGGAAACAACATTATAACATGGTAGAAAGCTAAAAAAAATAAATAAAAAATGACATAATACCCCCTCTTTAAACTGTTCTGCTTATGGACCACGACCTACTGCATGTAAAATTAAAACAAAAAAACAAAAACACGCTTAAACCACTGCCGCATTTAATGTAATTTGACCAAATATCTGCAGTTTTTATGTTTTATTTTAACATAATAATGTCCCGTACGTACTGCAGGTTCTGTGGTTGGCTGCTGGAGGCTTCTGTGTAAACTTTAAGAGCTTCTTGAAACTGATCCACCTCCTTCTCCTTCACCGACATTTGTCTCTGAACCAACAGGATGTTCTGAAATAAAACAAAACACGATTATTAACGTGAGGCAGATACAGACGTAGATACAGTGAAATACAATATACCGGTATGTTTTTTGACTTAAACTTGCACTTACTGATTTGTACGTCCCTGCTAATGTGTCTTCCTGCAGAGGTTCAAGTTGTGGAGTCTGTCAAAGAAAACGATTATATTAAAACTCTGATGCATGAATTATGAAAGCCTTGGTCAAGATGGTTTTTATTCTTCTCAGGACATGAAACAACATTGTGAACTGTTGAATTAACTTGTGTTCTATTGTAAATATACAAACACGTGTTTCTTTTTATGCTTTGAAAAACATTTCAGCAATTTTGGGAAAATTTCAACACTGTATAGGAGCAACGTTTAGGCCTGAATAAGAAAACCAATCAAAAGCCAAGGAAATTTACTTGCAGTTACACCAACTGACCACTGAATTTACCTCAATGGATTGTGGCAGCAGAGAGCACTGTAGAGGCTGATGTGCAGCTCCACCACATAAACCAATGCATTAAAGAGAAAGTTATGTTTTAGTAGCTGTCCACTGCAGTGACCGCTGTGCACCAGAGCAGTGGTCCCCAACCACCGGGCCGTGGACCGGTACCGGTCCATGGATCAATTGGGACCGGGCCACCGGCCGTCCAAGAAATAATTAATTATTTCCGTTGTATTTATTATCTGAGTCTGAACAATCGTTTATTTTGAAAAAATTACCGGATTCTCTCAGTTACATTTTCGTCACTTGAGCGCCGACAACTTAACCCACAAATTAGCAAAATGAGTAAAAAATAGACGTCTTTGGAAAGTTTCTGTTCGAAGGGGAAAAGGCCCAGTGAAGAGACAGAAAAAGAGCCAACTTCCAAGTAAAAGAAAACTTTTAACAGACAATACCAGGAGTTCTACTTGAACTATGGATTTATCACGACAGGTGATTCCCACAGACCAAGCCCGCTCTGCATAATATGTGGCGACCAGCTCTGTAATGAGGCAATGAAGCTTCAAAACTGCTCCGCCACTTGGAGAGGCCACCCCCCCGGTTCACGGTAAAATTTTCAAGCGTTGGCGTTGGTGATAAAAAGGTTGGGGACCACTGCACCAGAGGGTTAAGCAACAAAACAGCTGTGTCTAAGAGCCTGATTCAGACTCGTACATCAGAGTCCCAGTATTCAGTTCTGTATGTTTTTGTGTCTTTTTATTTTGTCTCTCGATTCTGTTTGTAGGTTCTGCGCCTCGTGTTTTATTTTGGGACACTCGAGGTTTGTTTTTTCGTGTGTCCCTTAGTTTTTAATAGACCCAGAGTTTTTCCCAGTAGACCCAGTTTTCTAAGACACAAAACTTAATTTATTCATTTATTAGTCGTGTCATTTTTTGGTTTCTTAGTTTAGATTCTTTTGTTTTATACATTTACGTACAATATTTTCGTCCACTTTTGTTACTTTACCCTTTTGCAAACCTGTTCATTAAATTACTTCTTTACCATTTTTTTCCATCTTATTTTTTGTTACTTCCCTGACCCTAGACGAGCTGGATCGTCACACACATTATAAAAATATATAAGAAAGATGCAAGAAAAAACATAAAGCATAAAGAGATGTACTACGACAAACGGTAGAATTAAAAGTACTTAATGCTACTGATACAATAACAACTACGCAGGATAATCCCAGTGAACCATTTTTAAAGAGACAGGATCGTTTAAAGAGCTGAGCTGCAACAAAAACAGCAGAAATAATTGAGTCAAAGACGTTTTTCTACAGCTCAAATCTTGTCAAATCGTGGTACAACAAAAATACCACAAAGAAATTATATACAAGCGAAATTTGGAGCCAAAAAAATACACTTCCAGCGTATTTTGAAGTCTGGACTGGGAATATGTTGTAGTAATAGTCAAATATTCATTCCGTGCTCTAAAAATACGTTCTGGAAATGATGGAATTACATATTTTGAAGTATTTTTGTGGATGTCATTTTGGTTTTGTAGTTTTGTTTTGTTTTCGTAGTACATTTTTTACTTTTATGGAGCGGAGTGCGTACAGCCTGAGGTATAAAGGGGTCTGTTGTCCCGGTCCTCGAGGTTTTAGGGGCCCAGAACTAGACCCTCTTTCTATTAATTTATACTAGAGGGGGCCCCACGGGAGGCTTCATGCCCTGGGCCCCGAAATTTCTCTGGCCAGCCCTGATTATACGTGTAAATTTAACGAATGAAGAGTTTAAACTTGATTTTAACGAAGGATGCAAATGTGTTTTAAATGTTTTATTGTTTTTCAGTGAGTAAACCGTGAGTTTTCAATGTAGAGAAAGAATTTAAACATAGAAAACAGGCCAGGATTGTGTCGTCAGAGGTAGGATTTTCAGTTGGTCAAGTGTTAAACCAACTGAGACTTTAAAAGATGTGAAATACTGGACTGTTTTGTGATAAATGTGTTGACCTGTAGTGACCTCGCACGTCCACTGGGGTTTTATAGTCGTGGGTAAAGTGTCTCTATTCATGTTTTGTATTTCTGACCAAAAAAAAGAACACAAAGAAGCACATTTTCCTCTTTTGTTGCGTCAGATGCACGTTCTCTCTAAAAGCTCCTGAGTGAGTTCAGACCTCACAGTCCAGTTTGTCCACGAGCTGCTCCAGACGATCCACCTGAGACCCCCACGGGTTCTCCGGCTCCACACTCACCCCTGTGCAGAGAGGGAGGGAGAGAGAGAGAGGGAGAGGGAGGGAGAGGGAGAGGGAGGGAGGGAGGGAGGGAGGGAGAGAGGGAGAGAAGAGGAGAGGAGGGAGAGAGGGAGGGAGGGAGAGAAGAGGAGGGAGGGAGGGAGAGGGAGGAGGGAGGGAGTGAGAGAAGAGGAGGGAGGGAGAGAAGAGGAGGGAGGGAGAGAAAGAGAGGGAGAGAAGAGGAGGGAGGGAGGGAGGGAGGGAGGGAGGGAGAGAAGAAATAGAAACAGAGAAGTGGAGGGAGAGAAGCAGAGAGAAAGAGGGAGGGAGAGAGAGAAGCGTAGAGAGAGAGAATCAGAGAGAGAGAGGGAGGGAGAGGTGGAGAGAAACAGAGAGAGAGATGTGGAGGAGAGAGTCAGAGAGAGCAAAAGAGAGAGAGAAGCAGAAAGAGAAGCAGAGAGAAAGAAAGAGAAGTGGAGGGAGAGAAAGGCGGAAGAGAGAGGTGGTGAGAGAGAAGCAGAGAGAGAAAGAGATGCAGAGAGAGAGAGAAAGAGAAGCAGAAAGAGAGAAGCAGAGAGAGAGAAAGAGAAGCAGAAAGAGAGAAGAAGAGAGAGGGAGAAGTGGAGAGAAGTGGAGGGAGAGAGAAACAGAAGCAGAGTGAGAGAAAATCAGAAGCCGAGTGAGAGAGAGAAAGAAAGAAGTAGATTAATGAAAACACTGCAGTCAAAACCCTGGTTTTATGATAAGATCTAGAAAATGAACCAAAGACGGCGTCTTTGTGTAATGAATGTGTAACATGTGACTATTTTTGACCAATCAGAGTGAGAGCTGCTATAGTGGAGGTTCAGAGCCGGGCTAAATCTTACAAAGGTAACTTGAAGGCATTTTTGAAGATTTACAATTTTTTTTTTTTTTAGTTCAGGTTTTGAAAGTAGAGAATAATCCCAACAAAACCTGATCTTTGTGAAAGTTGTGGATGCGCTGGTCAAACACGGGCAGTTTGAATTAACATAAATGTACAGTGGTCAAAGCTAAAATACCAATGATTGTGTGGGTACGATCACCAAAAACACTGAGACTAAACAGGGAACGGAAACTAAGAACTAAACCTGAACTTTACCAAGACGAAACCAGGACTAGTCTAGGTCTACATCTGGACTAAATGAGACTCAAACCGGGACACGTGTGAAGCCCCTTTCACCTGAACACTTCCGGTCTGTACCTGTGGTGAGCATGCCGGAGTAGGGGTCAGTGGGGGACAGGCACATGTTCTTCTGGATGCGTCTCCCGGGCCGTTTGTTGTTCTTCAGGATGGGCAGGTCTTCGGGCTTCCTCACGACCCCCCGGCCCGACCCGCTCTGGTCCAGCACCGCGTCCACGGCACAGTCCAGAGACGACTGGAGCGACTGCAGCTGAGTGGACGTCTCTCTGAGGAGGAACCGAGTCACGAACTGTCCCAGCACCGAAGAGCCCTGGTAGTCCTGAACACACGGGACAGGACCTGGGTGTTAGGTATGGACATAAACCAGGACTAAACCAGGACTAAACCAGGACTAAACCAAGACTAAACCAGGACTAAACCAGGACTAAACTAGGACTAAACCAGGACTAAACCAGGACTAAACCAAGACTAAACTAGGACTAAACCAGGACTACACATGGACATAAACCAGGACTAAACCAGGACTAAACTAGGACTAAACTAGGACTAAACCAGGACTAAACCAGGACTAAACCAGGACTACACATGGACATAAACCAGGACTAAACCAGGACTAAACCAAGACTAAACTAGGACTAAACCAGGACTACACATGGACATAAACCAGGACTAAACCAGGACTAAACTAGGACTAAACTAGGACTAAACTAGGACTAAACCAGGACTACACATGGACATAAACCAGGACTAAACCAGGACTAAACTAGGACTAAACCAGGACTAAACCAGGACTAAACCAGGACTAAACTAGGACTAAACCAGGACTAAACCAGGACTAAACCAGGACTACACATGGACAGAAACCAGGACTAAACCGGGACTAAACTAGGACTAAACCAGGAGTACGCATGGACATAAACCAGGACTAAACCAGGACTAAACCAGGACTAAACCAGGACTAAACCAGGACTAAACTAGGACTACGCATGGACATAAACCAGGACTAAACCAGGACTAAACCAGGACTACACATGGACTAAACCAGGACTAAACCGGGACTAAACTGGGACTAAACCAGGACTAAACATGGACTAAACCAGGACTAAACCAGGACTAAACCAGGACTAAACCAGGACTAAATCAGGACTAAACCAAGTCTAAACCAGGACTAAACCAGGACTAAACCAGGAGTAAACCAAGTCTAAATTAGGACTAAACATGGACTAAACTAGAACTAAACCTGGACTAAACCAGGACTAAACTAGGTCTAAAGCAGGACTAAAGCAGGACTAAACATGGACTAAACATGGACTAAACCAGGTCTGTATGTGGGGTCGTCTGTTTATTTGTAACTCGATCTGGCGTTGCTACCAACTTGTCTCCATGGAGATAGGTCAGCTTAATGCCATAATATGGGATATTCCAAGCAAAGCTACAACATCCCCATGAAGTACAACAAGTGGTGCACCCTCTGAGACACAGGTAGAGTCAAGGAATCGAACCGGGAACCTTCTTTCTGCGCCGCTGAACTTTCTGTAACCGCTAGATTTTCACATTTAAAGTTGTTTCGGAGTCTGTTTTGACGACTAAACACGGCGTTACTCCTCTGTTTCGCAAAATCAACACGAGGAGCACTTGAAGACACTCGAGATGAACACTTTGGATGAGGGTTTTTATTTGTCTGAAAGCAGCGATTTCACAAAACGGCTCACGCGCACGTCCCGGTTTACTGCCTTAAACGACTCCACTCGAGTCTTTAAATCGCATTATTCTCATCAAGTTTTCCTGGTGTTAAAATGTCACCTCGAGTTAAGTTAATCAATTGGACACACACAGAGAAAACGGCGTGTTTGGCTCCGGTGGAAAACAGTATTATGGAAATGCGTCGTAGCCCGGTGCCGTTTTAGCATTACAGCTGAGTCAGGACGACGCACGGGATGGATTTGTTCTTCAGTTTTGTATCTATTTTCCCGCAGATACTAAACTCCCTGACCCTGCGTGAGAAACAGACTCAAGATAACGTGAAGTGAAGTCGTCGTGGCGTTTGACGGGAGCCTGATTTCTTTCTTCTTTCGTTCCAGGGCGGTTTTTTTTTGTGGTCAGCAGCAGAGACGCAGAGACGCAGCGCTACATGAGAAATGAGCTGTGAGGCTATCGACTATCTGTCCCCTGCACTTTCCACCCCAAACAAAAGACGCTCCAACAAAACTGAAACTTTATTGTCGTTATGTAAAGATCACGACTCGGTACAAAAAAACATCTGACACATGTTTAGTTCTGGTTTTATTTTAGTTGAAGCTGTGGGATACTGTTATGTCATTATGGTGGAGGGTCTAACACCTTTTTTAACTCCATGGAGATGTCAGTGCATTGTCTGAAATGTTCCACAGTGTTTAGCAGATAACTAGAACTCGTTTTAGTCACGTGTGTTTTGGTAGTTTGAAGGAAAGTTCATTTGTACAGCACAATTCGTACACAAATAATTCAAAGTGTTTTACAAAATAAGAAAGACGTTAAAATCACACAAATCGAAACATAAATAAAGTCCCTGGTTTAGCCCTGGTTTAGTCCTGGTTCAGTCCTGGTTTAGTCCATGTTTAGTCCATGTTTAGTCGTGGTTTACTCCTGGTTTAGTCCTGGTTTAGTCCAGATTTAGTCCAGGTTTAGTCCAGGTTTAGTCCAGGTTTAGTCCAGGTTTAGTCCAGGTTTAGCCTTGGTTTAGTCCAGGTTTAGTCCAGGTTTAGCCCTGGTTTAGTCCTGGTTCAGTCCTGGTTCAGTCCAGGTTTAGTCCTGGTTTAGCCCTGGTTTAGTCCTGGTTTAGTCCTGGTTCAGTCCTGGTTTAGTCCAGGATTAGTCCTGGTTCAGTCCTGGTTCAGTCCTGGTTCAGTCCTGGTTTAGCCCAGGTTTAGTCCTGGTTCAGTCCTGGTTCAGTCCTGGTTTAGTCCTGGTTCAGTCCTGGTTCAGTCCTGGTTTAGTCCAGGTTTAGTCCTGGTTTAGTCCTGGTTCAGTCCATGTTTAGTCCTGGTTTAGTCCAGGTTTAGTCCTGGTTTAGTCCTGGTTCAGTCCATGTTTAGTCCTGGTTCAGTCCATGTTTAGTCCTGGTTCAGTCCTGGTTCAGTCCATGTTTAGTCCTGGTTCAGTCCTGGTTCAGTCCTGGTTCAGTCCTGGTTCAGTCCTGGTTCAGTCCTGGTTCAGTCCTGGTTTAGTCCTGGTTCAGTCCTGGTTCAGTCCTGGTTCAGTCCTGGTTTAGTCCTCAGAGTGTGCGTTGGTTCATTTGGCTCTAACACGTCTTAGATGTTCGAAGGCCCTTTGACAAACACACCTTCACGTTTAGACACATCTCCAAAGCTTTTTTCTTCAGTTTGAGAGAAGAACTCACCCTAAATCTGCAGGTTTGTGTGTCAAACATGTGTGAATGAAACAAAACACAACTCCAGATCTGTTTGCGACACGAAACACTAACACAAAACACACAATTACTCTTTAAAACCATCCACCATTACCCAACAGTGTAAAGATACTGCACTACACAACACTATTTTTATCAGCCGTTTTCCCCACTGATTTGAAAGCCGCACGCTGGTTTTAAGTTTTCATGAAAGCTTGATAAATATTGAATCGTAAATCACTAGCGCTGGCACATAACTCATGAAGAACAGTGTATCTGAGGGTGAAACAGTCACTCCGCACTCTCTGTACCTCACTATTCTCACTGTAACGTTCCTACATCAGTCAAATCGCCATTAACCCCGTTTCATCTGACCAAACCGTGTCGTGGCCCGCAGCCAAAACACACTCCCGTACGAACCCGGAGCGCGAGTTTATCTTGAGCTCGGGCGTCTAAGATCTCGGCGTGAGCTCTCCACTGCAGGGGAAGCAAAGCAAAAGCGAAAGTCCTCCCTTCCTCCTTGTAGCAACATCAAAAATGCATGAGATGTAGAGGGATGGTGAAGCGGGCATGTAAAATAGGAAACGGGAGACGACACGAGACAAAGCAAGAGGACGACCGGAGCAACAATATGGCTCCTCTTTTGTTACACGAATCTGCAACCTGACAGATCCCACGCAATGGAATAAATTATTTCTCTGTACGATTAGAACGCGACACTACGAGTTCCTATATTATTAAGCAAAATAGACTTTTTATCGAGGTTTTAGTCGTGTTCTGATGCCATTTCCTCCTCAAAAACAGACTTGGGAGTTGAGTTTTAGTAACCGTTTGTTATTAGTCTGGCTATATCTTCGAAGTAAAACGGTCCGTTCCACCTCGTGATGTCATTAAGTGGTAGTTTTCAAGTTAACACAGCTGCGTTTTTACCTTTATAGCGAGGGACAACTGCATCATCTCCAGAATCGAGGACGGAAAAAAAAGGCGCTCGAACAATTTCTATTCTGTAAATCGACGAGATACAAGGTCGTTTCGGTTTTAAACGGTCACATCCTTCCGAGATCTGTATTTTAATGGTTTCCGTCAAGCCAAAACCAAAGATATTTATAGAAAGTATTGATCTGGATGTATTGTTTTTCATGTGGTTTTAGCCTGGGCGCTGTTGTCCAGTTGTTCTGTTTTGTATAGATGAGTCTGAAGTATGAGCCGACTCCCTAATCAACACTTTCGCCTATAACGTATGTCAGTACATTGAAGATATTTCTTAAATGTATTTGTTATAGGCAAAAGTGTTGGGCAAAATCTGAAGAGGAAAGACTGTGGTTTATGTGAGTTGAGAGAAGTAGAAAGTGAAGTTTTTGTTGTATTTTTGTCCATTTTATGATGAAATGTTCACCCAATGCCCTGATATGTTCTTTCGTTCTTTCTTTCTTTATCCTTTATTTGTCAGGGACCATGTACAAATTCATTAATCTTACAAAAGAAAAGATGATTTGTACCAGATTTAGCTACTGCTGCTTTCCATGTGCAGGTGAACACACATTAAAACACACATTTCATCACAATAACAATAAAAGACTAACAGTTCATCGTTAAAATTTGCAGTAAAATACAATAAAATGTCTCCATGTCCAATACAGTTTGTTTTCTACAGTCAAAACTAATATAATTTGATGATCTAAAATGTACTACATCCGGGGTAATGACGACAACGAGATGAAATGGTGGTTTCATTTTAATGTTTATAAGTTGGTTTGATTTCTCTGTAAAGCCTGGAAGAAGCGGCAAATGAGTTTGTGTAAATGGGTCTGTTGTGTTTTATTATACACTGTCCGGACAAAAAAAAAGTCGTCACCTGGATTTAACTAAGCAAATATGTTGTCGTTGCTGCAGTTGGTCCGGTCCAGGTTCAGCAGAATGAGGTCAGCTGACACCTGAATATACTGAATGACCAGGTTATTACATCAGTGAAGTTTTTCTTCCCTGATGACACGGGCAGATTCCAAGACGACAATGACAGGATTCATCAGGCTCAAATTATGAAAGAGAGGATCAGGAGCATGAGACAGAGAGAGAGGGAGAAGAAGGAGAGAAAGGGAGGCTGAGAGGGAGAGGGGAGAGAGAAATAGAAGCAGAGAGGGAGACACAGAGAGAAAGAGAAGCAGAGAGAGAGAGGGAGAAGCAGGAAGAGAGAGACAGAGAGAGAGAAAGATAATAATGTCTTACACTTGTAATGCGCTTGTCAAAGCCTCTCAAAGCTCTACACTATAGTCATTATTCATTCATTTCCACACTTGGTGATGGTAAGCTACAGCTGCCCTGGGGCAGACTGACAGTAGCGAGGCTGCCAATCTGCACCATCACCACCACCTTGCCTAAGGACACAACGACAGAACTTGGTCCGAGCGGGACTCAATCCTCTGACCTTCAGGTTGGGGGACCAACACTCTAACCACTGAGCCACTGTCGCTCAGATGCAAGGGAAATAGAAGCAGAGAGGGAGAGAAAGAGAGAGAGAGAGGGGAAGGCAGAGAGAGAGACAGAGAGAAAGAGAAGCAGAGAGAGACAGAAGGAGAGTGAGAGAGAGGGGGGGCAGAGAGAGAAAGAGAAGCAGAGAGGGAGAAGCAAAAAGAGAGAGAAAGATGCACAGAGAGGGAGGGGAGAGAGGGAAATAGAAGCAGAGAGGGAGAGTGAGAGAGAGGGAGACAGAGAGAGAAAGAGAAGCAGAGAGATGGAGAAGCAGAAAGAGAGAGACAGAGACATCATTTTCACACATGGATTGTCCACCACAGAGTCCAGACCTTAACCCCATTGAGAATCTTTGGGATGAGCTGGAGAAGCTTTGTGCAGCGTCAGACTCGACCAGCATCAATGCAACATCTTGGTGGAAAATTAACGCGACACTGGATGGAAATAAATCTTGTGACGTTGCAGAAGCGAAATTGAAACAATGACACAGCGAATCAAAGCTAAAGGCGGAACAACAAAATATTAGAGTGTGTGACCTTTTTTTTGGCCAGGCACAAGACACAATAATAAAATAGATTCATTCATTCATTCTTACATCTCTTCAATCATTTCTGCAAAAGAAAACGGTTTAGAAACTGCCGTTGTTCTACTGTAGATGGAAAATGTGATACTGACAACTGCCGACCCCTGTCACTACGAACTCTCCTCGATGAATGACGCATTACATCATCTGTCAAAACAAATCAGAAGTAACGCATGAAAAACCGAGGCTAAATAAGCCGAAGTGCTGTCATGATACTAACATTTCTCGATTTCGATACTAAAAACACTCTTTCTTTAAACAATAGAGTGTGATTTTCAATATTAAAATGGTCGTACTTTGTTTTATATTGAAGTCGAGGTTCATTTCTGTGACTTTTTAGCGTCGGTACTTACTCAAATAAGTATCTAGTTTCGATAATAGTTTTAGTATCGATTAGTATCTGATTTTACTTTTGACAACTTCATAAGGTGTAACTTTAGACTCTAGCGCAGTGGTGTCAAACTCAAAGTCACATTGGGCCAAAATTAATATTTATTGAAATGTTGACTGCACCTGATATGTAATGTTTAACCTTTTCATATCGAACCAACTTTGATTTTGCTTAAACACAACTCAAGTTTGATATAAAAAAAGAGAAATTAAATAAAAAATGAAAGACACATCAGTAGTATTCATTTCTTATTTAAATAAATCAAATAAATTATGTCTTTCTCTGTCGTCTTTCAAGTTCCTTTTTAAAGTAAATCGTTTTTTCACAGGCCAGCAACAAAAAAACAAGATTAATCATTTCATTCACCGAAAATTCGACTTTCAAACTATTAAAAGTTCATGCCATGGAGTAGAAAAAGTGCATAAAGAAAACATATTCAAGCTCAATTTGCTACACTCGTACTAGCAAAGCATTCTGGGATTTGTAGTATTAGAGTTGCATGCACATTTGGTATCACGCGGCCAAATATAATTACATCACGGGCCAGATTTGTCCCCCCGGGGCCTGAGGTTGACATATGTGTTCTTGTTGTCATTGACTGAATATACGTGTTTTTTTCCCCGTGTACTGCTGTATTTGGACGGAGCGGTGACCTCCTCTGCGCTGCTCGTCTCTCGGGTTTTGTCCGACACGCCAATTAACAGCATATTTCACATGTACAGGTCGCACCACCAGGGGGCACATTGTTCACCTGCTGCTGCTTGATTATCGGCGTGTGAAGTGATTAGCTTACATCTCGTCAAAGATAATAGTTTTTAATCAAGCTCCGTTACTGATTAGGCTCTGAAAAGTGGATGATTTGACATTTAAACCCAATTAAATGACCAATATGCGAACGTTTGTGTGAGAAATGGTTTAGCGTTCAGTTATCTTTAGCGCTAAGGATAATAACGCCACTTTTGTTTGTGTTTTTTCTTATTATTTAAGTGTAAAACAGGGAGAAAAAGGGGGAAGACATTCAGAAAATACAAAAATAAACAGTAAAAGCTATAAACGCGCATGTTGCCCTGTATTTGCTGCAGTTTTAGCTCGTTTTAGATCGTTTTTATCGTCTAACGTCACAGTTTTTGGTTCGTTTTGTTTGCCGTTCATTCAAAAATCTTCTAGCGCTGTAGTGTGAGGAATGCATTTATTAGCGTTGCTCCGTGGCTTTTTGTTTACTGTTTTTTCCAGATAGTGGTATATAGTTACAGGGTTTATTATTAGACCAAATACAGCACCGTATTCGTCCACTTTCTGTCTTTTTTTCACCTTTTTTTACAGAAGTTACACACAAACAGAACTTTATAACAAGGGACAGAAAGAAGCAGTGAGGCAGTGCACCTTAACTAGACATGTATAATAAATAAGAAAAGAAAATTAAGTATAAAAGCAGAAACAAAAATCAGGAGACAGGAGCAAGATGAGCTAATTAGGCCAATCCAGTTAGACTCTGTTTACTTTTTAAAAACACATTTCCATGAACATTTTGTACGTTTGCAACAAATATCAGAATCAGAAAAATCTTAGCACATTTTGTTTTAGTCTCTTTAGTCTATTCTGTCAATCAACCGCTCCTGGGCGTGGCCTCCAGGCTCCGCCCTCTGGCCTGAACCATATCGGGCAGATTAGATTCAGTTGATATTACAGTTGTCCCTCGCTATATCGCGGTTCAGCTTTCTCGGTCTCGCTGTTTTGTGGATTTTAGTGCAATTGTACATGTTTGGTTTTTTTTACATCATATTAACGTGCATTGTGTCCTGCGTCCTGATTGGCTGTTGGACTGTAGACCATTGTCCATCAGTCTCCTCCGTGCCGTGTCTCCTGTCCAGTACAGAATGTGTTCAGACAAATTTACATAAACGTTGGATCGCAGTGCGACAAAACCCACAATGTCGATGAAACGTTCTGCGCCGACAAAGACGCCTACGAAGGTTTGAACTTTGAGAGAGTTTAAACGAAAGAGAAATGTGAGAAAACGTTAACGCCTGTGTGAGAAAAGTGTATAAAGTGTGTGGTGAGGGGTTTTACAGCAAAAAACATAGAGAATAACTGTAAAAAATAAAGCTGATACTTCGTGGATTTCGCCTATTGCGGGTTATTTTTAGAACATGACCCCGCGATAAACAAGGGACCACTGTATTTGCCTTTAGTTATTTCATTTGTTAATTTGCTACATTTTGATTCTAAAATTCTAAACTTGCTTCTCATTACTAAACTCTAACTAGTCTATTTATTTTCATCAAGAAGTCCAGCTCTGTCCTGGGCTGTCCTCTGGACTCAGTGCAGGAGGTGGGGGACAGGAGGGTCCTGGCTAAGGTCATTTCTATGCTGGACCCCCTGCAGGACGCTCTGTCTGCCCTGGAGAGCAGCTTCAGTGACTGATTCACCCTCGCTGTGTGAAGGAGGTTTCAGGTCTTTCCTTCCTGCTGCTGTCAGACTGTACAATGAACACTGTTAACACTGAACATGTGTCATTCAACCACACCTATGTGCAATACTCAAGTCACTGAACCACACCTATGTGCAATACTCAAGTCACTGAACCACACCTATGTGCAATACTCAAGTCACTTTACGAAGATGTTACATTAGAGTCTATTTTTAGTTTATTTTTAAGTCTATTTTTTAAATTATTTTAAGCTATTTATCTATTATCTTGTTTTATTGCATGGTACCATTTTCCTTCTGTTCTTTAACTGTGCGGTGCAATACTGGAATTTCCCCACTGTGGGACTAATAAAGGCAGATCTTATCTTATCTTATCTTATCTTATGTATTTACTGTGTTACATGTTAGTCTGTGTCACTATAGTCTGTATAAAGATGTGGACTAAGTGAGCGTGACGTCGTCCACAGCGTTCAGCTCCAGTCAAATGAAGCTGATCGAGGCTAGCAGTTATAGCGGCGAATTTAGAGCCGAGTTCCACATTTAAAATTCCGATCGTGAGTATCATAGCAACCAAACAGCCAATCCAGAGCAAGGCTGTTAAAGGTAACGCCCCTTCCCGCCCACGTCACTGGTTTAGCAGGGAGCAGGCGCTTAGCAACGCTGTCAATCAAACCTGTTGCTAACGCTAATGGGAGTGACCTCGGGGAAAGAAGCCGCCTGATTTGTCTGTTATTAATGTTCTTATCTTGAGTTACAGACACAATAGCGAAACAAAAACAGCAGGATCACGTAGAGTGGGTTAATACGAACATTTAAGACGAGTCTGACAGCAGCAGGTACACAGTTTTTCAATAGAAAGTGAATTGGAGCCAGAGTCGATGAAGCCAGAAGCGCGCATATGAGCACTTCGAATGAATGAATAACTTCCTATTTGGAACGCAGCGGCTAGCAGGTTAGCTACGTCCATTTATATAAACAGTCTATAGTTTCCTCTATGTGTACAGTTGACATGATGTTAGTTTTATCTCTTTATGGACGCAAGTTATGTTAATTTTCAACATTTTTTTGGCTAAATAAAACCCCTAAACTTGTGAATTTTGTTGTCTGACCCTGGGCACTTTATTTGCACAGCACTTTTACACTCATATATATTTCAAATGTTCACTAATTTCATCAATATTCTCTACTCGGTAAAGATCTTCTCCGTGTGACCTCATTTCCAATAAAAATCACATACACTTGATCTGGTTTTAAAGGATGTTCTGAGACGTGGATCTTCTGTGTGAATGTTTCAGATGATTAAAGCCCCGTGTGTGGCGTACAGCGCAGCCCAGAACGCAGCCGCTCAATGAGGCTTCACAACACGCTTTACAATGCTCTAATTAGCACGTTTCATAATCTTCCAGCGCGGTGGGAAAGTGGGATTCGTTAGCGGGAAAATAACATGCAAAAATGATGCCAGGATTCGCTTTGAGCTACTTCAAAGACCTTTTTTTTTTCAGATGAAGTTGCAAAAAGAATGGAAGTGATGATTAAAAATGTATGTAGGAGTCATGATACTGTTTTTTTTTTTCATATACTGCGCAAAGCAAGACTTTATCTAATAAGGAAAACGGAAAAATCTTCGTCCAATGAGGTTCACACGGTCTAAAGATAATTAATTTTAATAGATTCTTGTTTCTTTTTTAGACCAAGGTTTAGTTTTCCACCTCTTCTCCCTGGTATTTGGTTCTAGCTCAACAGGATATCTTGGTGTTTTATAGTTTTATTGTTCTTTGCTTTATTTTGTACAGTTTTTATATATGTTTTTTTGCTGTAAAACCCCTCACCACACACTTTATACACTTTTCTCACACAGGGATTAACATTTTCTCACATTTTTCTCTTGTTTAATTAATTAATAGTGACTCAGGTGTATTTCACAGTCCCTCTGCTGTAAAAAATAGGTAAAATTGCACAAAAAAAATCAGCAAAACCGGGAAAGGTGAACCGTGATATAGCGAGGGACAACTGTACATCTGTTTTTGTTGATTTTATGTGAAGCATTTCGGGCTTAAGATGTATTTTGAATGTGATATAAATAAAACTGAAATGAACTGATTTCATACCTGACAGTTTGGACTGCTCACTAGCGCCTCAGAGTGGTCACATGATGTTGCTTGTCAGAGTAAAAAGGGGCTATAAACCGGGACGAGGGGCCGTTTTACTCTCACACACCTGGGATACTGTCCTGAAAAATGTCGGACTGCAGATGGCGCTGTCGTCCTGACTCCACCGGTAGAAAGACAACATCAAAATAGTTTAAATCAGGCGACAGGACACACCGTTGCAACATCACGTGACCACTCTGAGGCGCTAGTGAGCAGTTCAAACTGTCAGGGATGAAAACAAACTAAACCTTAGTCTGGAAAAACAATCTATCAAAATTGGAAACTCTGGTCAACATGAAAAATGAGTTTGTCTCTACAGGGCTGGGGTTATATTAGACATTGTTTGGTAACACAGTTTAGCATCATAAATCTTTTAATTTATCTTTATTTTTTTGTTAAAGGTCCTATATTACACAAAATTGACTCTTGTGAGCTTTAAGTCATGTTATAATGCTCTTACCGCCTCAAAACAGACCTGAAGTTGTGTTTTGTTTCATTCACACATGTTTGAGTTACACTTTATCATTAGTCTGCACATCTGCAAGGCTCAAAACGCTCTGTTCCACGTTGTGATGTCATGAAGTGGTAGTTTTCAAGTTAACAGCTCCTTTTTACCTTTAGTTCAGTAGAGATCGGCAATTCCAGGGTTGAAAAATGATCCAAATGATTCTAGTGAAGGTGTGTGGAGTTTAAAAACACAGTGGAGCACTTCCTGTATCACCACTTGATGACATCACAAGGTGGAACAGAGTGTTTCAGTTTGAGAGAAGACCACAATGGGGAAACGGCATTATAACAGATCAGAAAACAGCGTAATATGGGGCCCTTTAGATTCCAATATCCACGAGTTTCAGAATGATGTAAAATTAAGAACATTGCCATGAGAACTGAAACAAAATATTATATAAAATGTGAAAAGTCCTCAAAATGTCACCTACAGCAGGAGGTAGAACCCCGTGAACACATATACTTTATAGATATCAGGCTGAAGAAACTCTTTTGATGCTGGTCCCACTCCTTGAAAAATGAAATGGCGTGCAGAATAACAACAACCTCAAATCGATGCGGAAGCCAGAACATGCAACGTTTGTGACTTTCTCTATGAATAATAATAACGAAAAGACGAAAAGAAAGCGAAACGACGGCGATGGAGAAGCCTCTGTGAAGTTTAGTCTCGACTTTGAGCTTTAGCTGTAAATGTAATGGATGTTTTGTTACTTCTGCCAAACGACAAACAGTAACTCAGAGGTTAAAGAGGAGGAGGCCGCGGCGTAATAAAACTCCGCTTCAATGTAATGCATCAGTTTAAAGTGCGGACTCTCGTTCTATGTCTATTTTTTCTTTATTTTTTTGACTTTCTACCTTTTAGATACACACGGAAGACATCAAATATATGAAGCTGTGAATATATATGGAATTATGTAGTAAAGAAAAAAAAATTAAATAACTCTTCAGTATAAACACTTTTTTTTATTTTACATTCAAATCCACCCTTTGCTTTTTCGAAAAATATTTAGTAGAGTTATTTAACTTTCTTTCTTTACATAATTCCATAGATCTTACTTCACATATTTGATGACTTCTGTTCAAATCTTTGACTGGTAGTGTAGGTTTAAACACCAGTCAATTTATTTATTTTTAATACTTTCTACATTTTATTACACATACAGAAGACATCAAATATATGAAGTAAGATATATAAAATTATGTAGTAAAGAAAAAGGAAAAACTAGATATTTTAAACAAAGCAAAGGATCGTTACTTTGAGGATTTGAATATAAAGTATATTTTAAAAAATTTAGTTATTTACCTTTTTTTCTTTGCTACATAATTCCATAAATCTTACTTCATGCACTGCCTGGCCAAAAAAAAAGTCACCACCAAAAAAAAAGGTCACACACTAATATTTGGTTGTTCCGCCTTTAGCTTTGATTCGCTGTGGCATTGTTTTGATTGTCACAAGATTTATTTCCATCCAGTGTCGCATTAATTTTCCACCAAGACGTTACACTGATGCTGGTCGAGTCTGACGCTGCACAAAGCTTCTCCAGCTCATCCCAAAGATTCTCAATGGGGTTAAGGTCTGGACTCTGTGGTGGACGATCCATGTGTGAAAATGATGTCTCTGTCTCCCTCTCTCTGTTTCTCTTTCTCTCTCTGTCTCCCTCTCTGCTTCTATTTCCCTCTCTCCCCTCCCTCTCTCTATGTGTGCATCTTTCTCTCTCTCTGTCTCTCTCTTTTTGCTTCTCCCTCTCTGCTTCTCTTTCTCTCTCTGCCTTCCCCCTCTCTCTCTCTCACTCTCCCTCTGTTTCTATTTCCCTCTCTCCTTCTGTCTCTCTCTGTGCATCTTTCGCTGTCTCTCTCTCTCCCTCTGCTTCTATTTCCCTCTCTCTATGCATCTTTCTCTCTCTGTCTCTCTCTGCTTCTATTTCCCTCTCTCCCCTCCCTCTCTCTCTCTGTGCATCTTTCTCTCTCTCTCTTTCTGCTTCTCTTTCTCTCTCTGCCCCCCCTCTCTCACTCTGTTTC
This sequence comes from Periophthalmus magnuspinnatus, assembly GCF_009829125.3. NCBI lineage: Eukaryota > Metazoa > Chordata > Actinopteri > Gobiiformes > Gobiidae > Periophthalmus > Periophthalmus magnuspinnatus. Next base: position 30,274,764 of record NC_047132.1, read on the forward strand.
TATTTCCCTCTCTCTCCGTGCATCTTTCTCTCTGTCTCTCTCTCTCTGCTTCTCCCTCTCTCGGCCTTCCCCCCTTCTCTCTTTCTCTCCCTCTCTGCTTCTATTTCCCCCTCTCTCTCTATGCATCTTTCTCTCTCTCTTTCTGCTTCTCCCTCTCTCTCTGCTTCTCTCTCCCTCTCCCTCTTTCTCTCTCTCTCCCTCTCAGCCTCTCTTTCTCTCCTTCTTCTCCCTCTCTCTCTGTCTCATGCTCCTGATCCTCTCTTTCACAATTTGAGCCTGATGAATCCTGTCATTGTCGTCTTGGAATACGTCCGTGTCATTAGGGAAGAAAAAATCCACTGATGTAATAACCTGGTCATTCAGTATATTCAGGTGTCAGCTGACCTCATTCTGCTGAACCTGGACCGGACCAACTGTAGCAACGACAACATATTTGCTTAGTTAAATCCAGGTGGCGATTTTTTATTTATTTTTTGGCCAGGCAGTGTATGTTTGATGTCTTCTGTTTGTATATGATGTAGAAAATGGTAAAAATAAAGAAAACAAACACTGAATTAGAGGGTGTGTCCATACTTTTGCCTGGTACTGTAGGCCACATGTGTCAAACTCAAGGCCTGGGTGCCAAATGCGGCCCGCCATGTCATTTTATGTGGCCCGCGACAAGGTAAATTTAAATTTATGACCGTCTTAAAATGTTAGTTTATCAAGAGTTACGTCGTTCCACAGACATATTTTTTATATCTTTGCAAATTTGAGACGAACCATTTTGCTGATGTGACCTTGGTGAAATTGTGTTTGACACCCCTGCTGTAGGCCTTTGCTGACAGTGTAGATCTTTGCTGGCAGCGTAGGCCTTTGCTGGTACTGTAGGCCTTTTGTTGCCTGTGTCTTGTCGCGCTTTAATGTGATTTCACAGCAGTATCAGGCGCACAGAGCCTTGAGTCAGTCAGGGCAGGTCTCTGTTATTCTGCTGCAGCTCTGAGCTCTCACTAACGTCAAACAGAGACGACTTCTGACAGCTGAGCACAAACAGCCGCCTCAGTGTACGCCTCAGTGTACGCTACGGGGGATACAACCCGCTTTCAGACGCTCAAAGAGGTTTAAACATGATGAAGAAAAAGGGAATCACAACAGTTTATTAGATTTCATTCAGATTCAAAACATCTGAGTGATAAAAGTGTCACTAATGTGTCATAAACAACTTGGAGTATACTGTAGCTTGAATTCAAATTACGTGTTTGATCCGAAGATTGGCAAGTTCGAATCCCGCTCCTACAGATGAATACTGTTATGTTATGTCCTTGGGCAAGACAATTAACCCCCCTCGCCCCAGTATGCATGTACACCGGTGTATGAATGTGCATCTTGTGCCATGTCCCAATTCGTCAAAGTGCCCTTAAATGCGCAGTTAGAACGGTGCATTTAAGGGGCGTAACTTCTGCCGCAACAAGTGCTATCCAATTTCATGCACCCGACGAATACGGACGAAAATGTGGCCTGCGTTTCCACGGAGAGCGACTGTACCCGAAGCATACATTCAAACACACTTCGTGCACCACGCCTACGCAAAAAAAAAAGAGATTAAAATGGAGTACGCTGCGCAATACACGTTCAAATGTAAGCACTGGTTTACGTCACCTACGACAGCGCGACATGAAACTGTTAAAATTTGAGAAAAGATATGTCTAAGCCGACTCAACCTTAGTGAAGTGACCAAACAGTTTGACATAAAGTGTTTTAAGTGCCTTGAAGGTGGAAAAAAACCTTTAAAAATGACTATTTACCATTGTGACCTGAGTAATCACACTTCACTGTCAATATTTTCTGTATCTGTCCCTATTCAAATAAACAATATATAAACGATCCCATAACCTTGACACTGCAGTTAACTCAAAATTGCAAACCTAAATGATCATTTTAAGCTGCATTTTTCTTGGTAAACCACAGAATATCAACTATTATTTTGTATAAAACCTGCCAAAACCCTGTATTCTTACTTGTTCAGGCTATGTTCTAAATGCCCGGAAGAACTCAGAGACGTCAAACAGGGCGGGGCCTAAAACAGCGTAAAAGCATTTATGAATTCAGAGATTTCCAAACAGGTTAATCAGAACATTTTAGATACATTTTTACATTTCTGCATTAGAGACCACATTTACTTGCCACAAAAATCTGAAGAAAAACCATCCCAAAGTTGCCCTCAATTTCTACTCTCTCTGTCACATGTGTCAAACTCAAGGCTCATGGGCCAAATGTGGAACGCCATGTCATTTCGTGCGGCCCACAATAAGGTAAATTAAAAGGTAAACTGTCTTAAAATGTCAGTTTATCAGGATATGGTACGTTATACATCCATATTTTTACGTTTATGGGAATGTATGTGCAATATTTGTAAACTGAATAAGTAATAAATACAGAAAGTTTATAAAAAAGTAAATATAATAAGTATAATAAGTAAAATAAATTTGTTTAATTAATTTTGTAGTGAAAATGTGATTGACGCTACTGCTCTATGTTATGTAAAGCTTCCTCTGCTTTATATGGCTCTGTCACATCGCATATTTTTACATTTTCGCTTATTTGCTGATGTGTAAATTAGTTTTCTAGCCACAAAATAAATTAAAGGGCTCATATTACGCTATTTCCTGATCTGTGTTATAATGTTTCTTCGTCACAAACAGACCTGGAGTTCTGTTATGTTTCATTCTCACACGTTTAACACACAAACGCTGCATTTAGGCTGAATTTTTCTTCTCTCAAACTGAAAACACTCTGTTCCACCTTGTGATGTCATCATGTGGTAATACAGGAAGTGCTCCACTGCATTTTTAAACTCCATACAGCATTATAACGTGACTTAAAGCTCACAAGAGGCAATTTTGTGTAATATCGGGCCTTTACTGTTACATTTTGAACCTAAACCTACACAACATTTTGGATCAGTGTTGAATAAAACCGTGTCAAACCAAAACCTAAACCGTTCTTACCTCTTTAGTTTTGTCCATGGCTTTTAAAATGGCCACGTTGAGCTTTTCCAGCGCAGAGAGGACGTTGACGTATTCACCCAGATGTGGACTGAAGTACTCTGCAGTGACAAGAATCAGCAATGTGAGTATTTATAAGAGGTAGAAGTATTTTTGACCTGCGTTTAAGAGCAAGAGCTACACGAGTTTAGAGAGCCAAAATGTTGTTGTTGAAAACCGTTTTAAAATCTTGTCAGACTCTTACTTTGCCCTTCAAAGTTATGATACTTTTTGTATTTTAATTTGGGAAGACATCGCTCATTTACTTAATAAATTCTCTTAACGATTACAAAGTGAAACAGGTAAAATCATATGTAAAGTTTAAGCTCAAATTCATTCTTACCTGCGAGTTGGTCGATGTCCAGGTTCCTTAGAATGAGACAAAAACAAAAAAAAGATGGTGTTATTGAAGCGCCTGGGACTATATAACACACACATGCTATTACCGTATTTTCCACACTATAAGACACACTTTTTTCATAGTTTGTCTGGGGGTGCGACTTTATATGTGAAATTATTAAAATATATCATTTCACATCTTTGTTATTGTCACACTGAACTGCACACTACCAGTATGACAACCATCTACAGGGCGGCCCAAAAGTCACTGACACTTTTAAATCTTCAGTCACTCCTATAATTCATAAGTTAAAATCACCAAATTTTAGCAGTAGATAAACTGAACCTTCAGAGATTTTGGGTGATATATACGGTTATAATTGTTCACTTACACTTGAACTTATCACTACTTAAACTAGAGGAAGTGTCCACCGTTTTGGGTTTGTCCCTGAACTAATGGATTTAGTGATTTGGAGTGAGATCCAGAGTAAACTTAGCGTGCTGTACTGCTATTCAGCCTGTTGTTCTCCATTTTATTGTTATTATTATAACTTGCCTTTAAAGATAAAATGTCTGTTCTTGGTCTCGGATTTTGTAAAATAAATTTCCCCAAAAAATGCGACTTATGTATATTTTTTTTCATTACTCTGCATTTTTTCACTGGTGCGACTTAATAGTCTAGAGCAACGTATAGTCCGGAAAAAACGCTAGTTCTAGCAACCAACTAAATTAAAGTGTCCATATTATGCCATTTTCTGATCTATGTTAAAATGTTTCCTCATCACAAACAAAAATGCCTTGTGGTCATTTCTGTTTTGTGCGGTTACAACTAAAGCTGTTTTGTGTTCTAAAAATACAACAATTCGAAATAATATTCTTTAGTTCCATGCTCTAATTATAACCAGTGTTGAGAAGTAACTGAATACATGTACCGAAATACACATAGAGAATACTAATTATGACAAACTGTATTCTAGTGCAGTTACTTTAGAATGCAGTACACACAATTTAGGCTTCAAGAAAAATATAAAACACAGCTCTTATCGTGAGTCAAGTGTGATTTTTCCTTCTCTAATCAGTGACAGAAAACACAGACCAAACAGTGAAGCGAACATAAACCTGTTTTTAATCCTACGTTGCGTCTTTACCCAATAATTTAAATGCAAGTCAATGTAAAAATAATCAAAGTACCTTTTATCCGGACTTTTTTTCATAGTTTTGGGGGTGCGACTTATACTCAGATGCGACTTATATGTGAAATATGTGTTTTTTTTTCCTTCATTATTATGCATTTTTTGGCTAGTGCGACTTATACTCCAGAAAATATGGTACTCAGGATGCAGAACTCTGATTGGACCATGCACTAGAATACTTTTTTAATACATTTTACTGCTTGTATTCAGTATTCTGCAACTAAATACATTTTCAAAGTATTCTTCCCATCACTGATTATAACACAGACTTAAAATAAATTCATAATCTGTTGTGGCTAACGCTAATCGTGACTGTGATATTTACCAAACTGCTTGACTCACAGCACCACACTGTTTACACTCCGGAAATATTTACTTCGTAGCTAATTCTTGTTGAATTAATTGTTGACTTGTGTTAAGATCCCATCAGACCAGCCCGTTTCGCGTCTTTATCCGTTGTTTATCAGTTTGCAAAGCGAGCGCCGCAAACTCCAGGGGCTGTTGAGGCGCAGTAAACGCTTTGGGGATGACTATTGACATAATCTTTATTGAAGTGCGATAGCGGTGTGTGTGTGTGGATCCGGGCGGGAGCAGAGCAGCCGGAGCCCGCAGATGGCATCACCGTTTGGGATAAATCCGGGAGAGAAGAAGGGACTTACTCGGAACGCTGCCGGTCGATGGAGTAGTACAGCTCCTGCATCTGCTCTTTGGTCAGGATGCCGTCAGTGAAGTAGGAATGAAACTCCTCCATGGACAGCTTCCCGTCATCTGGAAAATACAATCGAGGAAGGTTTTATCGTCAGTGTTGGATGGAGACGGCGGACATTTTGAATTGAGCGACTGGCTTGAGAGTTACAGATGGAAGGACTGGCAGAAAAGTTGACATAAGGTTTATTGGAAAACTTTGAGAGCAATTTCACATTTGAACAGCGCATCAGTCAAAGAACCTGGTCTGCGCTCTTCTACCTCAAGAACACTGCCTGGCTACCGTTTTGTTTTTTGTTTTTTTTGTTTTTTTGGTTTAGCAACTCCGTCAATCAAACCTGTTGCTAACGCTAGCAGGAGCGAGTTCAGGGAAAGAAGGCGTCTGATTTGTCTGTTATTAATGTTCATATCTTGATTTAAGGACACAATAATTAAATGAAGATGCAGAGTAGGTGAATACGAACATTTTAAGACCAAAACGACGAATCTGACAGCAGCGGTTACAGAGAGTGTAATTGTGAAGGAAGACACTGAAGACCAGGTAGAGAGTTGAAAGAAGTTTATCTCATGAGATGAATTATGTTACGTTTACAAAGGAGCCATCCAGCACTTATACCCTAAGAAAAGTACTATCAATACAAGGATGGTTTTCTAAGGACTGATGGATTCAAAATATATATTCAAGTATATTATGTTATCTCACTGTTCATTTTAAAGTTACTGTAATGTAATGTTCACTCTTTATTTAGTCATTACTATTAGTTATAGTCAGTTCACTACTTTATTTAGTCATTATATTCAATTATGTAAACTATGTAATCTGCACTAATGTTTGTTCTTGAGTCTTGCAGAAAATGTCTTTTGAAAGTGCAGGATCCCACGGGAAGAAGGTCACTGTGAAACTGAAACAGAAACATCATGGGATGTTTTGTGCGAAGGGAAAGAGTGACCTTGTGGAAATCAAAAAACAGAATATATTTCTCTGTGAATTTCCTCATATGTTTTTACACTGCTTGCAAAGTATATGCTCCCCCCCCCCTTCAGATGTGTATGTAACTAGGGTTCCCTAACTTTAATAAAAGAGGTGAAAGACGGTCTGGGCCCCAGAGAGGGTGGTGGTTTGTAACTGGGGTTTTTTGCCTCTCCGCTCTTTCTCCTCAATATTGAGACAAAATAATCTCTCTTGTCTTCTCTTCTCTTTTGAACTGTAATATAGGTTGTGAACCTATCAAGGACTAAATTTACATACTGTCCGTACAAGGTCATAAATGGATATAATATTAACTGTAGAAAGGTAGAATATGTCACCTCTTGTCAACTGAATAATGAATACCTGTATCATGTAACCGAAGTAGCAGGTTCCAGTGTAGACATCTTAAAATAAGTATGCGTCATATTCTTACTGAGAAACAAGTTCACCTTGATGTTGTAACACACAGTATTCAACACAGGGTTTAAGAGTAAAGTAATAAAACAAAAATATAATGCTTTCAGAGGGAGGGACTACAGTTTTCCAATGTAAAGTGAATTGGAGCTGAGTTGATGCTCATGATCACACAGTGTGGCAGCTCACACGTTTGTCCATTTATATATACAGTCTATGGTTACAATACGTCCAAAACTCCACTGCCCGCCTCCTCACACACACCCGGTCCTGTGAACACGTCACGTTGTCCTCAAGAGCCTCCACCAGCTCCTCCTCCCGCAGCGTATTCACTCAAAGACAATGTCCTCCTCCTCACCTTCAAAGCCACAACCAGGCCCCCTCCTGTGGCTCAGACCTGCTCCAGCCTGACACTCCCTCCAGTTCTCTAACGCCAACCTCCTGTCCCTCCCCTGCACATGTCCCTGCTCCTGTCCTTCCCCTGCTCCTGTCTGCACTTGTCCCTCCCCTTCTCCTGTCCTTGTTCCTGTCCCTGCTCCTGCCCCTCTCCCTGCTCCTCTCTGCATCTGTCCCTGCCCTGTTCCTGTCCCTCCCCTGCTCCTGTCCCTGCACTGCTCCTGTCTGCATCTGTCCCCGCCCTGTCTGTGCTTCTGTCCCTTCCCTGCTCCTGTCTGCTCCTTTCCCTGTCTCTGTCTGCTCCTGTCCCTGCACCTGTCCCTCCCCTGCTCCTGTCCCTCCCCTGCTCTTATCTGCATCTGTCCCCACCCTGTCCCTGCTTCTGTCCCTCCCCTGCACCTGTCCCCGTCCTGTCCCTCCCCTGCTCCCGTCTGCTCCTTTCCCTGCCTCTGTCTGCTCCTGTCCCTGCTCCTGTCCCTCTCCCTGCTCCTCTCTGCATCTGTCCCTGCCCTGTTCCTGTCCTTTCCCTGCTCCTGTCCCTCCCCTGCTCTTATCTGCATCTGTCCCCACCCTGTCCCTGCTTCTGTCACTCCCCTGCTCCTGTCCCTCCCCTGCTCTTATCTGCATCTGTCCCCACCCTGTCCCTGCTTCTGTCCCTCCCCTGCTTCTGTCCCTCCCCTGCTCCTGTCCCTGCTCCTGTCCCTCCTCCTGTCCCTGCTCCTGTCCCTCCCCTGCAGGACACAGCCTTCTCTATTGCCACCCCACCCTGTGGAACTCACTACCTCATCAACTCCGTGACTGCACCGTCCTCCACCTTCAAGAAAAATCTCAAGACCCATCTGTTTAGAAACTTTTAATGTTTCAGTTATTTCTCCATGAGATTTACTGCTGATCTTTCCTGTTTTATTTAGTTATTGCTCTTTTGACAGTTTTAATATTTGTTCTGTAAAGTGTCTTTAAGTGTCTTGAAAAGCACTATATGAATAAAATGTATATTATTATTATTATTATTATTATTATTATTATTATTATGGGATGGAATGCCAAAAAAACATCTGTTACAAGTGATTTATGACTACAAAAAGGTGAAAAATATTATTTAGATGAAAATAAAAACTGAATTATAATCTCATCCATGTGACAAGCTGCAATTTTGGTGAAAAAGCATCTCATGATTCACTGCTGTTTTGTTTAATGCAGCTCTGTGCTCTACAACTGACACTTTCCCACCCACTCGGCCTATTTATACTGCAACCAGCCACGCCCCAAAACAAGCATACATATAAAATACAGCTGTCCCTCGCTATATCACGGTTCACCTTTCACGGTCTCGCTGTTTTGCAGATTGTTTTAGTGCAATTTTTCATGCTTTTTTACACCGTATGAATGTGTATCATGTTCTGCGTCCTGATTGGCTGTTGGACTGTAGACCATTGTCCATCAGTCTCCTCCGTGCCGTGTCTCCTGTCCAGTACAGAATGTGTTCAGACAAATTTACATAAACGTTGGATCGCGGTGTGACTCTGAAGTGCTGTACGTTTGCAATTTATTTTCTCCCCGACAAAACCCACAATGTCGATGAAAAGTTCTGCACCGACAAAGACGCCTACGAAGGTTTGAACTTTGAGAGAGTTTAAACGAGAGAAATGTGAGAAAATGTTAACGCCTGTGTGAGAAAAGTGTATAAAGTGTGTGGTGAGGGGTTTTACAGCAAAAAACATGTAGAATAATTGTAAGAAATCGCCTATTGCGGGTTATTTCTTGAACGTAACCCTCACGATAAACGAGCAAGTAACACAAAACACGAATCGTTATCAAATCGAAATCGGGACGGCTCTAACACGACGGTGATATTCATCTTCTGGCATATCGCCCACCCCTAAGGACGCTCACATTAAGGACACTATTCACAAAACAAACTTCGTCCAAAGCTTAGAAGAAACGAACACCGGGGAGAGGGAGCGGGTAGACGTTTGCAGCATATTATCCAAACCTTACGGTACATTTACTTTCCGTTGAAGCACTCCCCTGCACCACTCTGCTTCTCTCAAACAGAGCTGAGTTCCCCTTTGCCAGAGGTAATAGCAGTAATTTGGTCCATTCAGCCCATTACAGTGTGAGCTCAATGCTTTTAATGACACAGCCACATTCATTGGCATTATCACTATTCACCGCCGCTGTGTTTTTAATGAGCCCCAAACTCTGCTCCTATTTCAAAACATTGATGTCTGTATGGCACAATTATACTCCCAATCTGAATACCTGCAAAACAATGAATTGATTATTTCGGCCTAATTTCACTTTCCAGAGCCGTGTTGGGAGTACGAACGCTCCGAGAGTACAAAGGTGGGCGTTTGGTGGGTTTAGTCATTTGTCTGGGACGGTTTGTGAATCTCAAAACTGTAATGGGATCTATCTGGCAGGTTTTCACTTGCGCTGAAGTCTTTGGAGATGTCCAGACGGGGTTTTGCAGCAGACAGCACAGCGCAAACTGATGGGCCGCAGCCAAACGCCAAATCCAATCATCTGCCAGTTCATAAGAGCAATTTTGACCAGTTTCCAGCAGAGAGGACGACTCAAGGAGAGACGCTGGTCATAAATAATACAAGATTTTTTTGATTTGAGTGGGAAATAGAATACAAAAATACAACTGCTGACAAAAATAGTTCAACCATGGGTGAAAAATGTGCATTAACTATTTAAAGTGGATTATTATGAGTGTTATAATGCTGTTACCTCATCAAACACACACCTGGAGTTGTGTTTTGTTTCATTCACACATATTTAAGTAACCCTTTATTATTAGTCTGTAACATCTCCAAAGCTCAAAATGCTCCGTTCCACCTTGTGATGTCATGAAGTGGTAGTTTCCATCGTTAACAGCTACATTTTACCTTAAGTTCAGTAGAGATAAGTGACAATTCCAGGGCTGAAATCACCCAAATGATTCTAGTGAAGGTGTGTGGAGTTTAAAAACACAGCGGAGCACTTCCTGTATTACCGCATGATGACATCACAAGGTGTTTTCAGAGAAGAACTCAACTCCAGGTCTGTTTGTGATGAGGAAACATTACAGTGGTCCCTCGTTTATCGTGGGGGGTCACGTTTTAAAAATAACTCGCAATCTTCGAAGTATCAGGTTTATTTTTTACAATTATTCTCTATGTTTTTGTCTGTAAAACCCCTCACCACACACTTTATACACTTTTCTCACACAGGCGTCAACATTTTCTCACATTTCTCTCTCGTTTAAACACTCTCAAAGTTCAAACCTTTGTAGGCGTCTTTGTCGGTGCAGAACGTTTCATCGACATTGTGGGTTTTGTCGGGGAGAAAACAAATTGCAAACGTACAGCACTTCAGAGTCACACTGAGATCTAACGTTTATGTCAATTTATCTGAACACATTCTGTACTGTACAGGAGACACGGCACGGAGGAGACTGATGGACAATGGTCTACAGTCCAACAGCCAATCAGGACGCAGAACACAATGCACGTTCATACTCTGTAAAAAAAAACATGAAAAATTACACGAAACAGCGAGACCGCCAAAGGTGAACTGCGATATAGCGAGGGATGACTGTATAACATAGATCAGAAAATGGAGTAATATGGGCCCTTTAAGACAATATATTACATCTTTTGAAAGGTCAAAAGTACTAAAAATGGCATCTGTTATTCACAGCGTTTACGTTCCTGATCAATGAGAAAAGACCGTTTCATAATAAGCAGCATTGTGTGTTTTCTTCTGTTTATATTGTCCCTGTCATGGTAAGTTTAGAACAGACATTATGCAGTTCACATGCCAAAAGCATCTCACTATATGTACACTAGCCCCGGGACAAACTCCAGACCTTAGACCTGTGTTACCATGGAGACCACGGTGCTACTGCAAGAGGAGGAGAGATAACAAGACAGCTATAGGCCCATACGTCACATTCAATTCTTATACTGCATATTTTAGCTGGTATAACAGTGTAGAGGTGCAGAGACATCATTTTATTTCAAACTGCTTCTCAACATCCCGACTGAGGCACTGAGGCAGAACTATGAGCAGAACAACTCACAAAATATCTGTGTCTTTCACATTTTGGTCCATGGAGCTTTTGTTTTCACGGCACAATAATTATTTCCTCAACACACAGACTCAGAAACATGTTCTTTAATTGTAAATATGTGTCTGCAGAATAGACTTTACATCTAAAGGGGCAAAAAGTATTTAGTCAGCCACCAATTGTGCAAGTAAAAACTCAACTTGTCGTGTTTGGAGGAGAAAGAATGCTAAGTTGCATCCAAAAAACACCATACCTACTGTGAATCAGGGGGGTGGAAACGTCATGCTTTCGGGCTGTTTTTCTGCAAAGGGACCCGGACGATTTTTAATTTATTTTTTCTCATTTTGTCTCTCATAGTTGAAGTGAACCTATGATGAAAATTACAGGCCTCTCTAATCATTTTAAGTGGACCACTGTATAAATGGATGTAGCTAACCTGTTAGCCGCCAGGTTCCAAATAGGAAGTGATCATGGGTGCACGTCCAGTTCCATTGACTCTAGCTCCAATTCACTTTACATTGAAAAACATTCCCTCTCTCTCTGTAACTGCTGCTGTCAGACTCGTCATTTTGATCTTAAATGTTTGTATTAACCCGCTCCACATGATCCTGGGGTTTTTATTTCACTATTTTGTCCGTAAATTAAGATATGAACATTAATAAGAGACGAATAAGGCGCCTTCTGAACCCAAACACTCCCTTAGTCCACTTCTTTCTACAGTCTGTGGTCTATGGTTTCACTGTTGGCTGGTTTTCTACTGTTTACTTGATTTTACTTGTTTTAGAGTCAGGTCCAAACTAAATATTTAGCAGAATTGTAGAATTTTATGCTTGTTCTCAAACTGTAATAGCTCTTTCACATTTTAAATTTTGTGTTTTGAGGTTTTACAGGTGAAAATGTCATGACTCACCATTGACACTCATATCTTTGCCACTCACAAGTAAAGTCCAAAAGGTCATGACGTCATCTACATAACCTCGATAGCAATTATTTTTTTAAAATTCCATTTCATGACAAGACCTAAGGCTGCTCTACAGTTGTCCCTCACTATATTGCGGCTCACTTATCGTGGTCTCTATTTTTTTTGGGGGGGGGCAATTTTTCATGCTTTTTTACATTGTATCAGCGTGCATTGTGTTCTGCGTCCTGACTGGCTGTTGGACTGTAGACCATTGTCCATCAGTCTCCTCCGTGCCGTGTCTCCTGTACAGTACAGAATGTGTTCAGACAAAGTTACATAAACGTTGGATCGCAGTGTGACTCTGAAGTGCTGTACGTTTGCAATTTGTTTTCTCCCCGACAAAACCCACAATGTCGATGAAACGTTCAAAGGCGCCTACGAAGGTTTGAACTTTGAGAGAGTTTAAACGAGAGAGAAATGTGAGAAAATGTTAACGCCTGTGTGAGAAAAGTGTATAAAGTGTGTGGTGAGGGGTTTTACAGCAAAAAACAGAGAATAACTGTAAAAAATAAAGCTGATACTTCGCGGATTTTGCCTGTTGCGGGTTATTTTTAGAGCATAACCCCCGCGATAAACGAGGAACCACAGTATATTGCTTTTCTTGTGGAGGAGACGTTACTGCTTTGCCAACAGTGTTCCACGTTGTGGCATTAAACCTGTTCTATCTCCATGTACGCAAAGGCCAAGTTACAGGTCAGATCCGTGGAGAGGAAACCACTTCACCGATCGTTTCGCTATAAAAATGTAGCATTGAATAAAGAGATAGATGAATGAAATGTCACACCAAGGAACATTCTAGGCAAAGTACCGGTAGAATAACTAATTACTAATAACTAATAACCAGAAAAGTGACGGTGTATCTTAAAATCAAACTGTCAAAATCAAATAAAACACATTTATATCAGTTATTTATTAAAGCGACGCTGACTAAAATACACTAGATTTAGCCTATTCACTAAAATTTACACATCAACAACTAAAACGCCGATGAGTATTTGAGAATGACACACAAAAGCACTTCCAGGTCAAAGGTCAAAACCCTGCGTGGCTTTACTTTAGCTACAGAGTAAACAACTTGATTCCCATTTGCAAAGATTACAAGCAAACACTCAATAATTTTGTCTTATTTTTCTGCAAATCTGACTTCACCACTCGATGTAGGCGGACGCACACTCACCCCACACACACATACACACACATCACACACACACACACACAATCTGCTACACCTCTGACTTTCTCCATCCTCCTTCGTTCAAGCAGCTTTTTCCCACACGCACGCCTAATTAGAAGCTCCAAGATGGCCGTTATGAAAGTTTCTAGAGAGATGGAGCTGAACTAGTCAAATGGTTCCTGGCGTTTTACTATTTTTACCGCGGCAGATGACTGTAATCTGCAGTGGCATGTGCTCGGCAAAGGGAGAGTCGCTCTGTGAGTACTGAAGGGGTGAGAAATAACAGTGTTTAGTATTTGGCGCGGGCTCTTTGAACAAAATATCGACTTTTTCTTGTTTGGATTGAATTTAGATAGCAACGAGGAATCTATTAGTGTCAGGTCTAGTGCGGCGGTGGAATTATGTTATAGCCAGTATCTTAATAGTGTAAAGTGAGAATAGCTCCTTAAACGGTCCATATTACGCTGTTTTCTGATGAATTTTATAATGTCGTTTCATCATCTCAAACAGAAAACACTCTGTTCCACCTTGTGATGTCATCGTGCGGTAATACAGGAAGTGCTCCACTGCGTTTTTAAACTCCACACACCTTCATTCATTAGCGACACTTGGATAATTTCAGCTCTGGAATTGACCATCTCTACTGAACTTAAGGTAAAAGGAGCTGTTAACCTGAAAACTACCACTTCATGACATCACAAGGTGGATCAGAGCGTTTTGAGAGCTTTGGAGATGTACAAATTAATAATAAAGTGTGACTCAAACATGTGTGATTGAAACAAAACACAACTCCAGGTGTGTTTTTGAGGAGGTAATGACATTATAACATGATTTAAACCTCACAATAGTCAGTTTTGTGTAATATAGGACCTTTAAAGTGTTACCAGAGACACAAAACACAAACAATACAAACGATCTGAAATGTAATATACAGATAACATTACAAAAGCAAAATGTTCTTTTTTTGCAATCTTTTTTTTTTTTTTTTTTTTATGTGTTTAAAATTCTAGTGAAATTGAGACTGTTGGGAAGAATGACACTGGATATGTCTCAAATACAAGATTTAAGATAGTTTTTTCATCTATGTTATAATATTGTTTCCTCATCACAAACAGACCTGGAGTTTTTGTTTCATTCACACATGTTTCAAAATGTGTTCTCCTCTCAAACAGAAAACACTCTGTTCCACCTTGTGATGTCACCATGTGGTAATACAGAAACACCATACATCTTCACTAGAACAATTTGGATCATTTCAGTCCTGGAATTGCCAAACTCTACTGAACTGAAGGTAAAAGGAGCTGTTAACTTGAAAACTACCACTTCATGACATCACAAGGTGGAACAGAGCAGTTTGAGCTTTGGAGATGTTACAGACTAATAATAAAGGCTTAGACATTCATATTTCATTCAGACATGTGTGAATGAAACAAAACACAAATCTAGGTCTGTTTTTGAGGACGTGACAACATTATAACGTGATTTAAAACTCACAAGAATTTTACATAATATAGGACCTTTAAGAAACTTTCTTAAAAAGGAGGAACTTATTGATTATATAACATTTAGCATGAATCGATGTTGGTTGGTTTGGCTAAAGGCTAATTAAAACTGCCTTCTTTTGTTTAATTAACAGACACTTATTCCTGTAAATAACTAAGGCAGCGGCTCACTATTAACCTGTGAGAAATTAACAAGCTTGGATAAGTTGGGGGAACATATTCACTCTTAAAACAGTTTCAGTTTACAGGATTCAGTCGTCTTTGCGATTTATTTAGCCTATTGTCAAATGTCATGTTTTTATATTGCTCTTTTCCACCTTCAAGGCAATCAAAGTGCTTTAAATCAAAGAACAACTCACCCATTCACACACGCAGACACTAGAGGGCGAGGTGGGTTAAGTGTCTTGCCGAAGGACACAACGACATCATTCAAGTGTGGGAGCTGGAATCGCATTTACGTCGAGAGCGGGATTCCAACCGGCAACCTTTGGATCAGTGGACAAATACTCTACCAAATACTGCTACTGTTGCTCCACTTTTTGATGGAGAGACGTCTATGTTTTTGTCTCCTTGGAGATTACATTGTTATGTCTAAAATGTCCTGTTCTAACAATATTTTTAGCAGTAAAAACACCACAAATGCTAGACAGATGTATTTAATGCCATACTGTGGAGCATTCCAGGCAAAGCAAAAATGATGCTGTTTTCTTATTCAGTCCATTTCCATTTCGACTGCCATCCAGGATCAAACTGACAGAGGACAAACTATTACAGTCAAATGGGTAAATACAGTTGTGCCTCGCTATATCGCGGCTCACCCTTCGTGGTCTTGCTGTTTTGTGGATTTTTCCAGTGCAATTTTTCATTCTTTTTTACACCGTATGAGCGTGCATTGTGTTCTGCGTCCTGATTGGCTGTTGGACTGTAGAGGCAAAAGAACTGACCACTGACAAATTGCCACAGTCGGGACAGTTTCCACATGGCTGTCGAGCTGCACAGTAAGATCAAGGAGCACCTCATAGTCGACGGACATGGTGTTGTCGCCTATGGAGACTTGAAAAAAATTGGCAAAAAAGCAGCCAAAAATCTCAAAGCGGAGTACGGCTCTGCTGGTGCCCTCCTGAGAGCTGCTTGTTCACCAGATACTGCAGCTTTCGAAGCAGCCGCTGTGACCCTCAATAAAAATCTCAATAACGCTCTGACAGCCTTCCACAACCGCCCCAAGTCCACCCTGTCACGCTTCTTCTCCAGAGTGAGGAGGGCGTTCAGTTTTAATTAGGCCCAATTTGACGGCTATGTGCATTTACAACCATTTTGATGGAAAGAACGTTTCCATTAAAATGTGTTAAAATGCATATATTTGTCTACATAATGTCCACAACATAACACGCTGAGAGCCGTCCACAACCACCTCAAGTCTGCGCTCACAATCCTCCAGACTAAGGAGCGTGTTAACTTTTCATTAGGCCCATAATTTAGTAAAAATGTGCATTTAGAACCATTTTGACTGAAAGAACGTTTCCTTTAAAATGTGTTAAATGCATTTATTTACTCCAAAAATAAAAAATGCATAACCAATGTTTTGCTTGTTGTTGTGTTTATTTGTTTACTTTAAATGCATTGACTTTTTCAAAAGAGTTACGTATTGTTTCTTTACACAGAAAAAGAATGAACAAGAGAAAAGCAAACTGACTGTATCTGGAGTAGAACACTTTGTAACTCTGGTCACTGTCGCTTTAAACAACTGTAATTGATGTTCTTGCTTTATATAATGAGACTATTTCTGCCACTGTCACACCTGCACGGTTGGACATAGAGGTTTGAGACACTCTACCAACTGAGAGACTATTGACTGGTTAATATATTCACATTCTGTATAAACATTGTCACTAAATACAGCATTTATAATTATGAAAGTAGACAGTAACATAAGCAATTTACATTTTACTCCAATGCTAATGGTCATAGTCGTTACTGTTATTACACTTTTTATCCCCAAATGCCCCAAACGCTAACAGGTCCGCTTAGTACACTGGTTAGAGAAAATATTGACTCTCGTTGTCCAGGTTCACCCCGTGTGGCGGTGCTGATGGCAGAGCCTACAGGGAATCCCGAGTGTCCAGAAGACGGATCGGGGTCGTTACCTCCAGAGGGACACAGAGCGGCTTTACTCACAGTGAATGAGGAGGCGTGAATCTAGTCAGGAAATTGGACTTTCGTCAAGGAATTTGTTAACAACCAAAACACTGGAAATTATTTATGAATGTGACACTTGGTTTATTGAACAAGGAGAAAGTGCGACGTGTTGCGTTCAAGGACCACTGGTTTCCGAGCATCTGTCGTGGAGTAAATAGATTTGGTGTGATTAAGTAAAAAGGCATTTCCAATTTGATATTTTCCTCAATGAGTTTCAAGTTGACACATGTATTTATTTGTTTGACAGTGACAGTACAATTCAAAATGGCCACCAAACTGGTAACAGATGCCCGAGTTCATCTGGTTCATTTGCAGCTCTCGTCCCAGGTGAGGCTTTTAGACGGTGTTAGGAAAATAGGAAAACAGTTATAAAAGGAAATGGTCGTGTCCATCCCAGGTAGAGATGGGACTTTAGGCTCTACATGGAACAGCACTGACCATGTTAGTCCCATATGAACCATCTCACACTCTGAGGACCTCAGAGACCGGCCTCCTCGTTTAGTCCTGGTTTAGTTCTGGTTTAGTCCTGGTTTAGTCCTGGTTTAGTCCTGGTTTAGTCCTGGTTTAGTCCTGGTTTAGTCCTGGTTTAGTTCTGGTTCACTCCCGGCCTCCTGCTGGTGTCCAGTGTCAGGACTAAACCAGGACTAAACAAGAACTAAACCAGGACTAAACCAGGACAAAACCAGGACAAAACCAGGACAAAACCAGGACAAAACCAGGACAAAACCAGGACAAAACCAGGACAAAACCAGGACAAAACCAGGACTAAAAAAGAATTAAACCAGTCTATCTACTTAAGTAAACGTATCAAAGTACCCATTATAAATTTACTTAAAGAGTAAAAGTATTTCACACAAGAGTTCATTTGTTAAGTGTAAATGTAGCGATATTAATTCAAAATTACACATATTTCGTTAAGCAATAACAATACAATAAAATTTCTTAATTTTTTTTAAAATTAATTTTGTGTATTTGTTTTCATTTTGTTCAAAGCAGAAGGTTTGAACTCGAAAACTTGAAACAAACATGGTAAAAACAAGCCCACAAATCATATGAAAAGTCCTTTTTACTTGTCAGAGCTGTTCAAAAATGTAGTGAAGTAGAAAGTACAGATACTGCTCTCAAATGTAGTCAAGTCAAAGTAAAAAAATACACACTGTAAAATGTACTTAAGTAAAGCACAGATATATAAAAATTCAACTTAAGTACAGTACTTTACCTCTGATAAAGTCTAAAGTTCGACTGTGACTTCGGCTCCAGTCTGAAGGCCTCAAACCCTGGTCATGTTATTCCTGGAACATTCCGCAGCAGAAAGTAACTGACGTCCCGGGACATGATTTTCAGACGTCAGCTCTGTCCTGAGCCTCTGTCCCACTGCAATAAGAGATTCTGCTGCTCTGCATAATGTGCCGTCATTAAAATCCAAAGAGCCATTACTGTGTGGAAAGTTCAATGTGTTTTAGCATCGGCAAAACAAAAACAAGGAATTACAAGTCCAGTTTATCGAAAATACAGCCAGTACTTCCAATCCAATCCACTAAATCAAAGCCTAAAGGAACAGAGCAGCATCAGGAAGTA
Organism: Periophthalmus magnuspinnatus; assembly: GCF_009829125.3. NCBI lineage: Eukaryota > Metazoa > Chordata > Actinopteri > Gobiiformes > Gobiidae > Periophthalmus > Periophthalmus magnuspinnatus. Next base: position 30,293,272 of record NC_047132.1, read on the forward strand.
CCTCCAGCTCAACGTTTATGTGAATTTAACGACTTAATAACACAGTATCGTCTAAAGAGAGACTCGTTAAGGAAAAGGGGCTTGTTTATCAAAGTAACAAACCTTTACGGTGCATTCTGTTGAGCCGGAGTTATTGTCAAGAGGAGAAGACAAATCAGCGATGGAACAAAAGCAATTCATGTACTGTTATGGAATATTTACTTGTAGTGTTTGTACTTTGTCATAGTAGTGGTATGCAGACCTCCTCTTAACCCTTAATCTCAGCATCTTTAGGGTTTAACTACATCTTATCTGTAGTAAAAGCCCAAAGTTAAAGGGAGGGTCTGTTGTGCACTGTGCCTGAGACATATTTAGCACATTCATACAACTTGAGATAGAAATTTAAGTATTTTTCATGTTGTGTATTTAAAAAGCATTTGATTAGACCTGAACAGACCTAGCGTACGTACAAAAACTGTAAACAAAAGCTGTTTCCTGTTTCAGTGTAGTTAGCGCCTCCTTCTGACAGATATAAGGCAGTATCCAGCAGTAATCTGACCAGAACTGAAGAAGAGGCTTGGACGAGCAGCGAAACGTCTTCACTCCTACAACTTTTTGTCCAGTTGACAGATTTTACTTTTGGTTTTTACTATGGATCAGACCTGGAGACGTACATCTTATCCGTTTGACCTCGAGATCCTGTACATCATGCTGTGTTTTCCACTTTCAGAAGCACATTAGACCGTTTACGTCCCAAGAAGTGTTTTGGCTTTGTGCTCTTTTTATGAGTTTAAACTGATTTTGTGGTTGGTGTAATTATTATGTGTGTGGTATAAATATGCTGTATGAACTCTGATTTATTAAAGTCATTGTGCTTTAATAAATCAGAGTAAAAAGCCAAAATGTAACGAGCTACGTGCCCCTGTCAGACGAGCTCTCAGTTCATTTTTATTCTGTAATTGTTTATTGTACAAATTCCACAACAGTACCATAATATTTTGCAGTGGTTCTGACTCATGAAATGATGTTTTGTTTTTGCAATATGTCCCAAAACCTCGTCTAAATTACAGTCAAGATCTTACAGTAAAATAAAGTATCACATTTATGCTAATCTCAGTCAATCCAAGTACTGGAAATATGCATTCTGAATACTAATTTTGACTACAGTTACTTTTTCAATTTCATCTTGGCGGTGCTTGATCGCAGATTCTTGGCTCTGAACTGCACAATATTAGTGAGAAAGACGAAAAAAAACAGCTCTTGCCGATTGTGTGTGTGTGATTTTTCTTCTCTAATTAGACATAAATGAATGCATAACGAGCAGTGCAACAAAACTCAAGCTGTTTGTAATTACATCTCGTGTTTTTTCACTATAATATAACGCAACTCGGTGTAAAAGTATTCAGAGTATTCAGAAAACAGCGCTCTGATTGGACAATGTAACGGAATACATTACGAAATACATTTTAATGCAGGTATTCAGTATTCCGGTAACTAAATACATTCTTCCCATCACTCTTATCCTTCCTCGGACTCTCGGGTTAGTTCAGGACGGGTCGATCACGTCTGACACCAGAGATGACACATAATCAGACATAACGCCGGTGCAGTGAATCAGCAGAGGCCCCGGTCTGTGTGTTCTGCCTTAAATGAAGAGTCGACCTTTTCATATGAGATATTTAGCACTCCAGTCTGCACCCCGCGATCGTTTATGCTTGAATAAACCTTCACAGGAAACTGAATACTACAGACAGTATTTGCACAAATGGTTGTTTACGCCCTGCAGGCAGCTGGGATAATCGTTAGTATCAGTATTTTTGGATAGTTTTGGTTTGGGCCATAAACTGTATATATAAATGGACATAGCTAACCAAATAAGAAGTGGTTCTACCTTTGTATGTTCCATCGACTGCTGCTGTCAGACTCGTCATTTTGGTCTTAAATGTTCGTATTAACCCGCTCTGCATGATCCTGGTGTTTTTATTTCACTTTTGTGTCAGTAACTTAAGATATAAACATTAATAAGAGACAAATCAGGCGCCTTCTTTCCCTGAGGTTGCTCCTACTACCGTTAGCAACAGGTTTGATTGACAGCGTTGCTAAGATGCTTCCTGCTAAACCAGCGGTGCGGGCAGGAAGAGGCGTTACCTTCAACAGCCTCGCTCTGGATTGGGTCTTTCGTTGCTGTGATACTCGTAGTAAAAGATGAAATTTAATCTGTCAACTGGACAAATTGTTGTAGGAGTGAAGACGTTTCGCTGCTCGTTCCAAGCCGCTTCTTCAGTTCTGGTCGGATCACTGCTGAACACTGCCTTATATCTGTCTGAAGGGAGGAGCTAGTTTCAGCCTTAATGACCCTATTCAGCCTGTAATGACCGTCTATTGTTCTCTTTGTTTCTGTTTGTTTTCTGTCTTGAGCATAGAGTTGTAGATCGGTGACAGATGATGTCTCAGGCCTCCATTCCTGTTTAAGGACGGATTGTCTTTCCGAACAAAATTAGCTGCTTTAACTCTCCTCTCAAACCATTTCTTTTCTCTGGCTCAGATCTGAACTTCACTATCTTCAAAAGGAGCGGTTAGTGTCTTTCAAATGGAGATGGACAGCAGACTGGGGTCCCGAGCTGCTCTTACGACGGTGTTGGTACAAGTGGCTGTTTCAGTTTCTCCAGTTTCTGTCTTAAAGTGTTTGTAGGTTTGAAATAGACTGAAATCTCATACTGTCTGAAATGATATGTACTCACGGTCGGAATTCCAAATATGAAACTCCGAATTTGTCGCTATAACTGCTAGCCTCGATGAGCTTCATTTGACTCCACAGGTGTTAGGAGGTTAATTTTTTATGAATCCATCTAAATGAACAAAATATTTTAACAGCTAAGGCTAAACAGATTAGCTGATATAGTTGCTAATAATGAGGGTTTGCAGTGTCTCCAGTTGTTGTTGTTGCTGATAGCGGACGGTCAATAGTGGAGATACTGGTGCTGTGGATTCAGGGCAGTCGAAATGTTGTTTTTTTAATAGTGAGAACCAAATAACACGACAAATACCCACTATCTAAAACTCATTATGTATAAAACGCAGGCAGCTCCACATAGACCCTGAACCGCTGATCCATTTCAGGGCAGCCAACAATATGAAGAAACTGTTGCCGTGGGCGCTGCCATTGTCATTCAGGTTGTGTTATTTCACATGGGGCTGCCAATCTTGACACTAAATACATTCTATAGGGACAATAAATAGGCCAGCCATGATAATTACTTTATAAACTATGCAGCAATACTTTGGGATACCTTTGGAGGACAATATTTACCGTGGAGACTTTTTTTTCTTGCACTAGTGGGGAAATTTTGGTTATTATTCTGTACTATGACATTTGAGCTGTAGAAATTTGAATTATGACTCATTATGTACAAACTAAATATGTTTTTATTGTAGTTTGTGTTGTTTATTAATGGTGTAATGGTGCATTTAGAACACTTTTTGAGGGATAATTTTGCGTTATGGTTTGGTTTATCGTCTATATTTACTTCAGCGATATATCTGTTATAGGCCCAACTACAAAGCCGTTTTAAAGCGTTTTTGGTCACATAAACATCGAATGCGGCAAAACCTTTCCCAAATTTTCCATTGAAGTAAATGCCATTCCTGCTTAACCAGAATCGCCACCACAAAGACAAAGCAGTGTGGAGCATTTACGGCAAAGGTGGGCGGAGTCGAATAAGGTCCATGGTCTAATCTTTGAAATGGGACAATATTGAAAGGATTGGGAATTTTTAGAAGGGAAGTCATTGTAATTGTGAAAGAAAAGCGATTCCAGACCATGAAGAGAGTTGAAAGAAGTTTTATCTGATAGTGTGTAGGTACAAACAGGCATTACAAAGGAGCTCTTCAGTACTTATACCCCAAGAAAGGTGATATCTACAGAAGGCTGGTCCTACTTACAGACTGATCGTACAAGGTCTGTCAAAATCCCAGTCTATCGCTGTGTTTCTATTTGTCTTTTCCCCTTGGGTGTCCTTGTCTGGAGCTGGGCAGAGACTCTGACACCACCCACTACACACCTGCGTCCCATGAGCGATTAAAGCTGCACCTTGGGAGTACAAAGGGACTGAGGAACCTACAAACTCCGCCAGATCGTCCGTGTATCCTTCGCGGTACAGTTCCGCTTGGCTCAGTCCAGTTTTCGTGCGTATAATCTCAGAACTCAGCTGTTTTTTTCCTTGTTTTTCGTCAGATCCCTCGCACCTCAGCCTCCGACCCAGCTCTCCTTGACCGGTACGAACACCTCAGCCTCCGATTCAGCTCTCTAGTATGTGCTCCATCAATTTACACTTACATTTCCGTGTTTGTCAATAAACTCTATTCAGCTTTTTACCCTGAGTCTGTATCTTTGATGCTCCAGACATTACAACAAGGTCATAAATGGATGTACCGTAAACATGAAGGTAGAATATGTCACTAAAAGATGCTTGCAGTCACTGAAAAGATGTATTACAAGACCTCTCGTCAACCTGAAGACGAAGAGCTGTGTCACGTAACCGAAGTAGCAGGTTCCAGTGTCGACATCTTAAAATAAATGTGTCGCATTTTTACAGAGAAACAAGTTCACCTCAATGTTTAAGACACATTCAACGTTCAAGAGTAAAGTAATAAAACAAAAAAAAAATCATGCTTTCGGTCATTTATAACAGTGCAAAATCATCAAGGTTATTTCAAAGATAACACTGCGCCTGGAATGCATTTTTTATTATTACCTGGAATGCATTTTTTATTATTGTATTGTTATATTAATGCTGCAGAAAATGATAGAACCTTTATAGGCAGCAGCATGGGACCAGTTTGAGCCCAGTTTAAAAAAAGAAATAATCTCGCAGTGGCCCACTCCGCTTCGCTGTAGGAGCCACCTTCGCTTCTACACAAACCCACATTCGCACCACACTTCTGCAAACTGGAGATAAGTCACACAAACCCACACAAACACGACTCCGCCGAGAGCACGGGGGAAAGAATGGCTTTCGGCTGGACTCACAACACGGAGGAGACGGAGAGCACGTGTCTCTTCAGTGTCTTACAATGTGGGTCTATTTCACCTGTGGGGCCGTGTTCTGGAATAAATCTTCAACGGGATTATGAGCAAGAAGATAAACTCCGTCTGTAACGTGATGTTTTATTGCCAAACTGGAGCAGATGATGAAATAGTTTTAAATATCGTCAAGGAAACCCGTCTGTTTGATCGTGTGACACCACAGCGAGCGTCGTTCAGCATATGGACGTGTGAAGTGATGTTAAGACGGGCCAGTTGGTTTGTAAAAAGAATAAAAAATGGACACAGAAACCCGGATTGTGAGTGTTTGTTTATTTGCAGAGCTTTGACAATGTTTAAATCCAGGCTCAAATGGTTCTGTTTAGCTGCACGTACGACCGAAAGGTTTTTACTCTGCGCTCGTCTCTTTTAATGCAAATTTTATGATGATTATTTATGTTTTTATTTGTTTGTATTACAGTGGTGGAGCGTAATGAAGTAAAAGTAGTAAAGTATTGTACTTAAGGATGAATTTTAGATATCTGTACATCTTAAAATGGATACTTTTTACTTTTACTTCACTACATTTGAGAGCAGTATCTGTACTTTCTACTCCACTATATTTTTGAACAGGACTGAAAAGTAAAAGTATTTATTATTATTGTTTGAGACGTGCTGAAAAGGCTGAGGGTTTATTTTTAACACGTTCATAGTTTGAGCAACAAAAAAATACAAAGAAAAACAGAAAGAAAGAAAAAATACTATTGATTCAGTTGTTTCTGTTTAACAAAATTCAACTCAAATCTTTATCAAAATTTGAACATTTGAAGGTTTATTAGAGCTCAAAATCTGCATGAAATACTTTAAGAATATTTTTCAATGGGTACTTCAATACTTTTACTTATTTTTTTCGATGTGATACTTTTAATTTTACTTGAGTAGTCTTCTTGCTCTGGAATCTGTTCTACAAAATAAAGTACTTCTTCCACCACGGTTGATTTTAATGTCTTTCTTTTTTGGTAAAGTACTTTGAAGTATTCTGTGTATGAATTGTGCTGTACAAATAAACTTGTCTTGTGTTGTCTGGGCAACATTGTGATAAAAAAAACAAGTGAGATCAGATTTTGAGATTCAAAATTCAAGATTTTGTCACAGAAAACAACAAAACTTTATTTAGAGCATCAATCACTGCAGATGTAAAGTGCCAAAGTACCAAACCCGATGCTACGCTTTTGATAAACTCATTCAGTTTTTCAGCTCTTTGCTCAAACTCTTTTCTCCACAGACTTCTTCTATTGGTCACTGAATGATTGACAGGTGAATTTAACCAATCACGGTGAAGTTTGAACTCTCAAAATTAGAAGATCGCTTGAGTTACACAACCAGAAATTTTGGACACGCATTTTTATTGTCATTATGTTGCATTTCTTTAGTTTTACTACTTTCTACATTTTGTACACATACCTGAAGACATCAAATATATAAAGTACGATATGTGGAATTATGTAGGAAAGGAAAAAACGCTGGATTTTACATTCAAAATCCTCAGAGTAGCCACAATTTGCTTTGACAAAAAATATTTAGTGGAGTTATTTAACTTTGTTTTCTTTGCTACATAACTCCAAATATGTTACTTCATATATGCCATGTCTTCTGTATGTCTATAAAACGTAGAAAGTAGTAAAAATAAAGGAAAAATGAATGAACCTTTGGCTGGTAGTTAAGGCCTATGTATATTCTTTTTATTATGACGATGAGGCACGTGCTTTGTCATTAAAAACATGCCAAACAAGCACATTTTTAACCATCACGATGATCACAGAGGTGTTGTTTCCTTGACAAGAGCTTCAGGAGGATCAGATCAGGCGAGTTTGTTGAGGCTGATTGGCTGTTTCGCAGAAGCAGATGGTGCGAGACGGAAAACGAGGACCCAGCTGCACCTCAGGGTCTGCCACGTAAAGCCCCTCCGTATGTGCTGTTCTACCTGAGTATGTTCTGTATGTTCACGATCTACAGACAGAAGGCAGCGGTTTAGCAGCAATCTGTGAGAAAAAACGAGCTCGGATGAACGTAATCACCGTTAACCCTTTAAGGACTGAGCATATTATACTAGTACAGCTCGCCTAGACTTTTTTTTTCCTTTTTTAAGCCATAAAAATCATGTTAAAGGAAGTATCAGAATGTACAACTGCCTCTATTTTACACATCCATCCTTATTTTTCCTTTGACGCATCGAATAACTGACTGGCGGAACCTGCGCTCCGATTGGTCGTCTTCGAGGGACGACGTAACCACATTACCGTAATGACAGTAAAATATTTAAAGAGCCCCATGCCTCTGCTTTGAGACGCCATTTGAATTTACATGATTGCACGATTGGTTGCGGAGTTACGGTAATGGAAAGTCCGCAACCGCGAGTCTATGAGCGACGAGAGCATCCGACGCAAAAGGGTTCGAGACGCTATGTTTGTCCAGTTTACAGAATTCAGTTTAATATTCACATTGTGTTTAAACATCACCACTAAAGACAGTTTCTAAGTATAAATGTAGTCAGATTTTTCATTTTAGTAAGTATTTAACGCAATCGTATGTGCTGTATGTGTGTTGTATTGTTGCCATTGCCTGTAGACGACCTTGAAATAACTGAATCTCCATCTGTTTTTGTTTTTTTTGTGTTTTGTCTTGAACTGTGTGACTCGTCTTTGAGTGTCATGAAAAGTGCTACACAAGTGTTATAAGGTAAAGTTTTTATCTGGCCCAAAATGCATCACAATTATTTCCTTGTATTGCTCGATCAGACATTTTTTTCATATTCAAACCACATAAAAATGTCCACAAACGACACGATTTTACTGTTGATTTAAAAACCCTAAACTTCTCACTGACAATTTGACTTAAAATTAAAATATTAAAGCAGACTATTATGATCGTGTCGCTTTGTAGCTATAATTTTATGACATTCATGGATCATTATGTTAGAATTTGCGCATTTTAAATCACAATATTCATCTAAAATGGCTTAAAAGAAATACTCCCGTGTTAGAAAACAGCGGCGTCCAATAGAAGCTAACGTCGCCGTAAACGTCATCACAACAAAGAGCCGTGTAGCTGTCGGCGCCCCCTATGGAGTACAGTTTTTACAGTTTTTTTATTTGTACGAAAATGAACAACACTGGCGAATCTTACGAGTATCACTGATTAAGAAAATAAAATTGGAGAACAAAGTGCGTACGTCACAGGTGGAGGTGAAAACGCACTGATCGGCAAAATGGCGTCTTGAAAATAAGCGATTAAAGATTACTCAAACACGCACAAATCACTCCAAACACAACCTCAAGAACTACAACTACAACACGGTTAAAAGCTCTGAAAAAGTCCATTTTGCAGAAAAGATTTGATTTAAGTAATGAGTGAATCCAGTTAACACTTTTGATGTCTGTGTAATCCCTCAGTCTCCAGATCTGATCCATGGGAAACAACAGAATTTAAATCTGTAAACGGGACAAATCGTTGAAGGAGCGAAGACGAGATTTCGTTTTTCTTCTTTTCTGGTCAGATTGTTGCTGGACATCGCCTTTGTATCTGTCTGACCGGTTCACTGAAACTGTAAACAGCCATTGTCTCCAGTTTCAGCCTTAACAAGCCTATTCAACCTTTAATGGCCCTCCTATTGTTCCTCTTTGTTCCTGTTTGCTTTGGGTCTGAGGATAGAGTTATAGATAGCTCTTCCCCTCCAGTTGACAGGCTTAAATTTAATCTTTTGCAACACTTTTGATAGATATTTAAAAAGGTAAAACAGCCGGAATAACCGCGTCCCACTGCCTACAGTTAAGAGACGTGTCTACAGCTGATCAGATTAGCTCTAATGAGAGATAATGTCAGCCATTTTGTGTTTCTCTGATCAAACGTTCCAACAGCCTTTACTCGAGGTCTAAACAGATTTCGTTCACACAGTCTCAAACAGATTTTTCTTTCGAGCGGCTCAGTGGACCACCGCAGACTACCTCGCCTCGCCGTTTGCATCATTAATGAACGTGTTACATAACAACTCCAACAGCCACTCTCGGAGGACACCAAAGATGAGTTTTAGCAACTGCGTAAATGAGCCGACGCATTTTAGATTCATGTAAACACGCGGAATAAGATGTTTTCAGAGGACATAATGTTTTCTCTGAAGTGAGGGAAGCGTTTAGTCGCAACATGGGACGGCGTTCATCACACAGATCTGACACGTACGCGAGCTCCACATATTATATTCACATTAGGTGGAAGGTCTCTGATGAATTTGTCTGGATCTATAACACTGAATTAACTACGACTCATTTGAAATTCAGATGTGTCTATGTAATGTGAAGATGTACATGTTTAAAACTCCCGTCTCTCGCCTCAAAATTAGGTTTTGAGGGTTGGGGTTTTTTGGGCTTTTCGGTTTTGGACTTTTAGGTTTGGGGGTTTTGTGCTTTTGGATTTGAGGGTTTTGGCTTTTGGGTTTTGGGGTTTTGAGCTTTGGGCTTTTGAGGTTTGGGGTTTTTGGGGTTTGAGCTTTTAGCTTTTGGGATTTGGGGTTTTGAGCTTTGGGCATTTGGGGGTTTTGGATTTTGGGGTTTTGGGCTTTTGGAGCTTTTAGAGTTTGGAATTTTGGGATTTTGGGTTTATATTTTTGGATTTTGGGGGTCTGGGCTTTTGGGCTTTGGGCTTTTGAGTTTGGAGGTTTTGGGTTTTGGGCTTTTGTATTTATGTAGTCAAAGATAATCACTGCCTTATATCTATCTGAAGGGAGGAGCTAACTACAATGAAACTAAAAAATATATATATTTTATTTTAGTTTTAGTGTCCACCAGTAACCACTTTTTATCCAGTTGACAGATTTTATATTTTTCTTTTACGATGGATCAGACCTGGACGACTGAGGGACACACATACACAGACATATAACACGTTACAGTTACTTAAAATTTGTATTCAGTATTCTTAGTACATGTGTTCAGTTACTGCAACGCTGCTAATTTACAACTGAACGACTGAACAACCATCCAAGGCCAAGCACTATACATTTGTACTATTATATTACTATTATAGTCAATAGTTTATAGTGAGTTATTTTCAGTTCATATACATCTTAATTTTCATTTAACGTGAAGTAAAAACACGTTATTCCCTTTGCAGAGTGAATACACATTTTACAAACACTCAGATGTGCTGTGAGTGTGTTATTGTGGTTCTGACCTTGGATATTTATATCACCACCACAGAGACGGACAGAGATAAGCACAGCGTAAAGTCCCTCAGCGAGAAGCGGAGACGCCGGCGCTTCAAAGACCTCTCATTTTTAAAACAAAATTACTGTAAAAGCTTTATTAGTTTGGTTTGGCTTGGTGTCTGCTGATCGTTATGTTATAATTTGCACATTTTAAATCACAATATTCATCTAAACAACTTAATAAAAGAAATTAGTCCTCTGAAGTCCTTGTTAGAAAACTACGGTGTCCAATGGAAGCTGACGTCGCCGAAAACGTCATCACAACAAAGAGCCGTGTAGCTGCTGGCGCCCCCTATGGACGGCTGCACATCACACTAGCGAGTACGTAAGTATCAGCAATATGGCATCTTGAAAATACAGTTGTCCCTCGTTATATCACGGTTCACCTTTCGTGGTCTCGCTGTTTCGTGGATTTTTTTGGTGTAATTTTTCATGCTTTTTTACATCGTCTGAGCGTGCATCGTGTTCTGCGTCCTGATTGGCTGTTGGACTGTAGACCGTTGTCCATCAGTCTCCTCCGTGCCATGTCTCCTGTTCAGTACAGAATGTGTTCAGACAAATTTACATAAACGTTGGATCGCAGTGTGACTCTGAAGTGCTGTACGTTTGCAATTTTTTTTTCTCCGCGACAAAACCCACAATGTCGATGAAACGTTCTGCACCGACAAAGACGCCTACGAAGGTTTGAACTTTGAGAGAGTTTAAACGAGAGAGAAATGTGAGAAAATGTTAACGCCTGTGTGAGAGAAGTGTATAAAGTGTGTGGTGAGGGGTTTTACAGCAAAAAACATATAGAATAATTGTGAAAAATAAAGCTGATACTTCACGGATTTCGCCTATTGCGGGTTATTTTTAGAACATAACCCCGGCGATAAACGAGGGACCACTGTAAACGATTAATGATTACTCAAACATGCACGAATAACTCCAAAAACAACTTCAAGAGGTAAAAATAAGAAAAAAAACAACTATAACATGGTCAAAACCTCCGTAAAGTTGATTTTGCAGATCAGGTCTGATTTAATAAAAGGTGCACTATGTAACCTTTCTGTTGGCTCTCCACAAACAGCTTGTCTCTTGCCTCTTGCCAGGAATGTTACACAGTATGGCATTAAACATTTACTGCACTGAATTTATCACACGTGTTAAAAACAACCAAAAAACTAACTAAAAACACGCATTCTTATGATGAGCGGTGTCGTCTCTACGCAGATCTGACCTGTAACTTGACCTCCTTGTGTCCGTGGAGATAGACACGATTAAGCAATAACAGCAGATGGCGTATCTTCCGTCAGAAAAGTTACACAGTGCAGCTTTAAGTAAAACTTCTAAGTAGAGACATAATGTTTGGACTCACCGTTCTTGTCCGCCCGTCGGAATATCTGCAAAACACAGAAAAATATAATGTTTAGGTTTGTGAGTTATTACAGCGGATGATTTATAGACGTGTTCAGGCGCGCTCATATGTGACAGTGATGGATTCTGGGATGTGAGCGGTATCGAGTATAGAGTCGTTTATCAGAGAGCGGAAGACGAGACACGAGAGGAGCTGGAGTTTGAGCTGCATTTTAATAAAACGAATGAACGAATAAAATGAAAGGAAATGAAAAGAGGGCGTTTTAAGAAGAGATTAAAACGTTTTTCTAAAGGTATAAAGTTTATAGGTAAAAAAATGTTATGAAGACTGGATTTAATAGCAGCAAATAATAACGTGTTTAGTTGTTGTTAGTTGTTGGAATAAGTGAGTGTGACGTCACCGACAGCGTTCAGCTTCAGTCAAATGAAGCTCATCGAGGTTAGCGGTTATAGCGGCGAATTTGGAGCAGATTTGTATATTTGGAATTGCGACCTGGAGTATCATAGCAACCAAAGAGCCAATCTGGAGCACAGGTCTCAGTGTGGAGATTCCAGTATTGCACCGCACTGAACTGCCTGCACCACTGGTTTGGCAGAGGGTGAGCGCTTAGCAACGCTGTCAATCAAACCTGTTGCTAACGCTAGCAGAAGTGACCTCACGGAAAGAAGGCGCCTGATTTGTCTGTTATTAATGTTCATATCTTGATTTACAGACACAATAGTGAAATAAAAACACCAGGATCATGTGGAGCGGGTTAATACGAACATTTAAGACCAAAATGACGAGTCTGACAGCAGCAGGTACAGAGACGTCCACAGTTTTTCAATGTAAAGTGAACTGGAGCCAGAACCGCACCATGCTCACTTCCTATTTGGAGCGCGGAGGCTAGCAGGTTAGCTACTGTATGTCCATGTATATATACAATCAACGGCCGATAGCAACCGATACCAGCACAGAGACTGAAAACAACATTTATTTCCTTGAAACAAAAATAAAATAAGACAAAACTGATCCAAATGTGTTGCGTATATGTTATTTATCTGTTACGTAACAACAGAACAACTTCAAACATTATGAGTTTTATTACATCGATTTACATGTCCAACCAGGATATCGACTGCACCGATATTTAGAAGCTGATATCCGATCCAGCTCATTTTTGGTGCATCTCTATATAGCACCTTTATGTTACTTTTTTGACAACAAGCTACCTTTTTTCTGAGCGTTCCCACTTCCCCGTGATTGGTTAAATCCACCTGTCACTGAAGGAAGCACTGACCAATCGGAAGAGTTGAGAAAAAGCTGCATTAACCATGAAATCTCACAATATTACGAACTCTCCAAGTCAGCACAGGGTTAGATAACTATGATTTTTCGCTTTTATTTGTCCCACGTCCACAATACCACAAATATAATAAAGATTTTTTCATAAGGTGCAGATCTATATGTACCAGTTGCAGCTATAAAGAGAAACAGAAACATATACTGGGTGAGTGGGAGGTTCCAGGCTCTAAATGTGGTAATAAAATCCTGAGTGTGAGCGAGTGCAGTGAGAGTGGAGACTGTGTCGGGGGCAGACCTCTGGAGTGGGAGTCTTGGCTTCAGGAGCAGCGGAGGAGAGTCTTTTATCAGAATGGACAAAATGGAGCTGAAGTCACATCTACAGACAGATGCTCCGTTTCACCAGGCTCAAGGCGGTAACGCTCGGGTAGCACTCGATTCTTAACGCACACTGGTGTATTTAAGAGCGGGGCTTTGTTAAAGAACACTCAAACACATACAACATGACATTTTTGTAGTGGTGTGGATTCAACAACAACAATTTTGATGATTTTTAGAAGAAATTATAGGTACTACATTATGCAAATTTGACTTTTGTGAGCTTTAAGTCGTGTTATAATGTTGTTAGCTCATCAAAAACATACCTGAAGTTGTGTTTTGTTTCATTTATGCAGTTTGAGTAATCCTGCATTATGAGTCTGTCTGCATCCCCAAAGCTCAAAATGCTCTGTTCCACCTTGTGATGTCATCAAGTGGTAGTTTTCAGTTGGTTTAACAGCTCCTTGTACCTTTTGTTCACTAGAGATCGGTAATTCCAGGTGCTGAAATGATCCGAATTTTTCTAGAAATGAAGGTGAATGGAGTTTAAAAACACAGTGGACCACTTCCTGTATCACCACATGATGACATCACAAGGTGGAACAGAGTGTTTTCTGTTTGAGAGAAGAAAAACTCAGGCTAAATCTGCAGGGTTTGTGTGTTAAACGTGTGTGAATGAAACAAAACAACACAACTTCAGGTCCGTTTGTGATGAGGAAACAACATTAGAACATAGATAAAATTAAAAATAGCATAATGTGGGCTCTTTAAAGATGACTATGCTTTTTTTTCCCTGGATATTTAAGATAAAACTAGAACAACATTATTTTACATTTTGTTAATTGTAAAACCCCTGTATTGCGCTTGAGTTTTTATAGTTATAATCTCTGTGAATCATGTTATAATTTGCACATTTTAAATTACAATATTCATCTAAAACGACTTAATAAAAGAAAGAACTCCACTAATTTCTGTGTTAGAAACCAATGTCCAGTGGGAGCTGACGTCGCTGTAAACGTCATCACAACAAAGAGCCGTGTAGCTGTCGGCGCCCCCTATGGACAGCTGCACATCACACTAGCGAGTAGCAGATTTTAAAAAATTGTGCCAAAATGACTACGTGACGCTGCTGAATCTAATAAGTATCACTGGTTAAGAAAATAAAACTGGAGAAGGAAGTGCGTCCGTCACAGCGGCCGTGGACAGGTGGAGGTTAAACGGGGATTGATCGGCAAAATAAGCGATTAAAGATCACTCAAACATGCATGAATCACTCCAAAAACAACTTTGAGAGAGTAAATTGTGAGGGGAAACGACTGTGAAATGTTTAAAAGCTCTGAAGAGTCGATTTTGCAGAAAAGGTCTGAGTTAATAAAAGAAACAGGTCGTCTTCAGGGTGAAAGTGAAGTGAATGTGTTTGAACTCTGCATGTGAGACCTGGAGACTCAGTATGAACATTCAAACTGAAGTAGTACTTTAAAATAGGGTCCGGGACTTACTAGGTACTTACTAGGGACTTAATTGATACTATATACTTACTAGGGACTTACTAGGGACGTACTAGATACTACGTACTTACTAGGGACGTACTAGATACTACGTACTTACTAGGGACTTACTAGATACTACGTACTTACTAGGGACTTACTAGATACTACGTACTTACTAGGGACTTACTAGATACTACGTACTTACTAGGGACTTACTAGGGACTTACTAAATACTACGTACTTACTAGGGACTTACTAAATACTACGTACTTACTAGGGACTTACTAGATACTACGTACTTACTAGGGACTTACTAGATACTACGTGCTTACTAGGGACTTACTAGATAGTACGTACTTACTAGGGACTTACTAGATACTACGTACTTACTAGGGACTTACTAAATACTACGTACTTACTAGGGACTTACTAGATACTACGTACTTACTAGGGACTTACTAGATACTACGTACTTACTAGGGACTTACTAGATACTACGTACTTACTAGGGACTTACTAGATACTACGTACTTACTAGGGACTTACTAGATACTACGTACTTACTAGGGACTTACTAGATACTACGTACTTACTAGGGACTTACTAGATACTACGTACTTACTAGGGACTTACTAGATACTACGTACTTACTAGGGACTTACTAGATACTACGTACTTACTAGGGACTTACTAGATACTACGTACTTACTAGGGACTAACTAGATACTACGTACTTACTAGGGACTAACTAGATACTACGTACTTACTAGGGACTTACTAGATACTACGTACTTACTAGGGACTTACTAGATACTACGTACTTACTAGGGACTTACTAGATACTACGTACTTACTAGGGACTTACTAGATACTACGTACTTACTAGGGACTTACTAGATACTACGTACTTACTAGGGATTTACTAGATACTACGTACTTACTAGGGACTTACTAGATACTACGTACTTACTAGGGACTTACTAGATACTACGTACTTACTAGGGACTTACTAGATACTACGTACTTACTAGGGACTTACTAGATACTACGTACTTACTAGGGACTTACTAGATACTACGTACTTACTAGGGACTTACTAGATACTACGTACTTACTAGGGACTTACTAGATACTACGTACTTACTAGGGACTTACTAGATGCTACGTACTTACTAGGGACTTACTAGATGCTACGTACTTACTAGGGACTTACTAGATGCTACGTACTTACTAGGGACTTACTAGATACTATGTACTTACTAGGGACTTACTAGATACTACATACTTACTAGATACTACGTACTTACTAGGTACTTACTAGAGAGTTACTAGGGTTAGGATTAGGGTTAACTTCACAAACTAGGAACTTTCTTCAGTGATAAAGTGCAACATAAAACACTGAATAATAAAAATATAAAAAAGTAGTATAAATATAACTATTATAAACACAAATAAAGGCATGCATAAAGTCAAAAAAGATATGCTTAAAAATAAAATAGTCATAGAGGTAGATATATAAAACAACATGACTTATTAGGGAAAAGGAAATAATAAAAAGAAAACCAAGATGGAGAAATGGTAAAATAAGAAGTAATTTAATAAAAAGGAGCGTAAAGGTGAACTAAACAAAAAGGGAATAAACAGATAAACAAAAGGTTCCTTGCAAGGATTTAATAAAAAAAACAAACAAAGGTAAAGTAACTGAAACACCAATTTCACAATAAGTAACAGAGTATTATGAACAGAATCAGTACTGACAAGTGTCTCAAAAGAAAAAGCCACTCATCCTGCAGTGACTGGACCAAAAGAGACACACACACACACACACAAGAAACACAATACACAAATACAAACAACAAAAAAGGACTTAAGGCCCAGCCCACAATTACCACAGGAACTACCACAATAACTACCACTGTAACTACCGCCGTAATTATCAGTTAAGTATCTGCTAACTACCACTGTAAGTACTTAGTAAGACCCTATTTTAAAGCGCTACCTCGTATTGAAGTAGAAGAGATTTTAATTAAAGACGTAAAAAAAAAAAAAAGAGCCAAGAATAAACAATTACAGGATCTGACCATCACACTGGAGGATATTCAGACTGTTAACCCCGTGATCTCCAAACACCAAACAGAAAATCCAGCGGTATTCAAGTCCTGAGTGTACTGGAGTGTAAAAAATGAATCGGACGTATTGATTGGCAGGCAGTAAGTGGCATCTAAGCTGTCACATAATCATCACACGAAATGTAAGCCCCAGCGCTGACACAAACCCATTACTCAAAGCGAAGGAAATGAATAACTGAAACATCAACAAAACAGAACTGCGTGTCTTTTTCCTCAAGAACAAGGACTTAAAGCGGACATATTGTGCTCGTGTCGCTCTGTAGTTATAATCTATGACACTCGTGGATCGTTACGTTAGAATTTGCGCGTTTTAAATCCCAATATTTGTCTAAAACTAAAAACTAAAAACTTACCTTTTTACCTTGCCCTACAGATAAACACCGGCTATTGTTTTATTGCTTTTACACTAATTGTTTTCTGTTTTTAATGTTAATTGTCTTCAGTTTTTAATGTCTTTTTTTGCACTGTAGCACTTTGAGATTTGTTGTTCAAATATAAAGTGCGTTATAAATAAAATGTATTATTATTATTATTATTAAAACGACTTAATGAAAGCAAAAACTCGGCTGATTTCTGTGTTAGAAAACGGCGGTGTCCAATGGGAGCTGACGTGGCCGTAAACGTCGTCAAAACAAAGAGACGAAGTTGTTGACATTTCCGATGGATACCTGCAGATGGCGCTAGCAAGCAATGATTTGTTTTTGTTTTTTTTTTCATTTATACCAAAATAAGTAAATAAAACTGGAGTACAAAGTAAGTATGTCACAGTGGGCGTTTACAGGTGGAGGTGAAAACAGGGATTGATAATAATAATAATAATAATAACAATGCATTTTATTTATAAGCCCCTTTCAAAACACCCAAGGACACTGAACGAGATAAAAATGAGATAAAAACATACAAATACAATAAAACATGACAAAAAACGGACTGATAAAAGATGTGTGATTGGTTACAAGAGACAGGACGGTCTGAACAGGTGAGTTTTGAGTCTGGAGAAGAGTGGAAGAGAGTCTAAGATCTGCAAAATGGCGTCTTGAAAATAAGCGATTAAAGATGACTCAAACATGAATCACTCCAAATACAACAACAACTATAATATGGTAAAAAGCTCTGAAAAGTTGATTTATGGAAACCTCTGCAAAAAGGTATTACAGGTACAGTTGTCCCTCGCTATATCGCGGTTCACCTTTCTTTGTCTCGCTGTTTCGCTGATTTTTTTTACAGAGTATGAACGTGCATTGTGTTCTGCGTCCTGATTGGCTGTTGGACTGTAGACCATTGTCCATCAGTCTCCTCCGTGCCGTGTCTCCTGTCCAGTACAGAATGTGTTCAGACAAATTTACATAAACATTGGATCGCAGTGTGACTCTGAAGTGCTGTACGTTTGCAATTTGTTTTCTCCCTGACAAAACCCACGATGTCGATGAAACGTTCTGCACCGACAAAGACGCCTACGAAGGTTTGAACTTTGAGAGAGTTTAAACGAGAGAGAAATGTGAGAAAATGTTAACGCCTGTGTGAGAAAAGTGTATAAAGTGTGTGGTGAGGGGTTTTACAGTCGCAAAACAAACAAATACCTGCATAGATCCATTTAAAACATTCAATCAACAGGAGCAGGTGTGATTATAAATGTTTATCAGCAGATTATTAAAGTGCATTAGTGGCATCTGTTCAGTTTTACATGTCCTTGAAATGTATTCCATTTTTGAAAAGCAAAATAGCCAAAAGCCTTTTTTTCCCATTTCAGTTCTAGTGCGGCCAATGAACATAAGGTCATACTTGCTTAAACCAGTTCTGAATGAATGAAATCTTATTGCATCAGTAGCATCTATTTTTAAACTAGGAGTAGTGTTTGATTACCATTTTATCCATTTTAGTTGAAGTTTTAAGACCAACCACCAAAAAACTAGTCACTATTTCTCTATAAACACAGTCCTCTGCCTCTGCCCCCTCAGACCAAGCTCAAATCCTGAGGTGGGTCCCAGGCGGAAGGAAGAATGGGTCAAATGTGATGACAACTGACACATTTCCTTATGGGGAAGACAGACCTATGTTAACCTGATAGTGATTCTCCTAAATGCAGAACACAAGACTTTTATTACGGCAATATCAAAAGTCTCAAGATGACATTTAACTTTTAAATTGACAAAATGGACTCTTCTGAGCTTTACGTCATGTTCTAATGCTGTTATCTTCTCAAAAACAGACCTGGAGTTGTGTTTTGTTTCATTCACACATGTTTGAGTGACACTTTATTATTAGTCTGTAACATCTCAAAAGCTCAAAACGCTCTGTTCCACCTTGTGATGTCATGACGTGGTAGTTTTCATGTTAGCAGCTACATTTCACCTTCAGTTCAGTAGAGATCGGCAATGCTAGGGCTGAAATGATCCAAATGATTAAAACACAGTGGAGCACTTCCTGTATTACCACATGACGACATCACAAGGTGGAACTGAGTGTTTTCAGTTTGAGAGAAGAAAAACTCCACCTAAATGTGCAGGGTTTGTGCGTTAAACGTGTGTGAATGAAACAAAAACACAACTCCAGGTCTGTTTGTGATGAGGAAACATTATAACTTGGGTAAAATTGGCTCTTTATGGCTCTCATTATGTTTGCGCCTATTGTTTTTAGTAATAAACTTTAATACTCAGACTAATCGTCATATCAGGGTAACGCTGCGAGGTCAGTGTGTTTTTGTACTCCATCTGCGGTAGGAAAAATACACTGAAATCTGCGGAGTACATGAGGTGGAGAATATTTACACAGCGGTCCACAGCACACCTCCATCTGCCTCATCACCTCACAGCTGCAGACTCGGTTCTGTTTGTATTACACATCATGAGCTGCCTCCTCTGAGCTCCACGTCCACATTTCAAAGCTTTGGAGACGCTGACGATGCTGCAGATTCAAGCTTTAGAAAGTAACCAGCAGTCCGTGTACTTTACATTTTAAACAGCGCAGTAGTTTCGACAAAAGAAGTAATCGTTACAGTGTGTGGACTGTGACTGTGAAGTGGGAACATTCGGCACAATTGTACAGCCAACCCAAAGTTAGGAGTATCATTTTGCATTCTGTTGTTTTTATTTTATAACTTTTTATGTTATTAAGTATTCAAACAAAATGGAACATGTAATATCTTTGTCTATCTAATACAGTGGTCCCTCTTTCTAAAAATAACCCGCAATAGGTGAAATCCGTGAAGAATCAGCTTTATTTTTACACTTATTCTATATGTTTTTGTCTGTAAAACCCCTCACCACACACTTTATACACTTTTCTCACACAGGCGTTAACATTTTCTCACATTTCTCTCTCGTTTAAACTCTCTCAAAGTTCAAACCTTCGTAGGCGCCTTTGAACGTTTCATCGACATTGTGGGTTTTGTCGGGGAGAAAACAAATTGCAAACGTACAGCACTTCAGAGTCACACTGCGATCCAACGTTTATGTAAATTTGTCTGAACACATTCTGTACTGGACAGGAGACACGGCACGGAGGAGACTGATGGACAATGGTCTACGGTCCAACAGCCAATCAGGACGCAGGACACAACGCACGCTCAGACGCTGTAAAAAAGCATGAAAAATTGCACTAAAAAAATCCACGAAACAGCGAGAACACGAAAGATGAACCGCGATATAGTGACGACTGTACTGTCAGCCATTAAAGTGAAACCTATTATGAAATATCTACTTTTCAAAGCTTTTAATGATATAGTTATAGTTGTTCCCTTCTCATTTTCCCTCTCAAAGTTGTATTTGTCTTAGCACTCTTTAATCGCTTATTTTCAAGACGCCATTTCGCTGATCAACCCCCGTTTTCACCTCCACCGGCACACGCCCACTGTCATATACTTACTTCTTTCTCCAATTTTTATTTTCTTAATCGATGATACGTGTAGGATTCGGCAGCGTCGCGTGGTCATTTTGGTTTTGGCTCTTTGTTGTGATGACGTTTACTTGTTTCTTTTAGTCGTTTTAGGTGAATATTGTGATTTAAAATGTGCAAATTCCACGGGTGTCATAGATTATAACTTTAGAAGATATAAAAGCAGGTCACATGTAGCAGATACAGCAGAGCGCAGTAGATCTTCTTTAAACTGCTTGTACCTGTACTGTACAAACCACTGCTACAAACCGCCTTCTCTGTCACTGAAACTGTTTACCATCTCAAAAAAAAACGCAGGAAAAAGCTGTCAAGGTAGCAGCAGCTGAGAGCCCTGCGTCTATCAAATCAAACAATGCAGATCTCAGTGGAGTATAAATAGAGCTTTTAACAGAGGAGGCAGGCGAATGCACAAAAGCACCTTCAGTCAGTCTAAAGTGTTTCTGCCTGTAATGAGAGGAGGCGCAGCAGGAGGCCCACTCTGGAGGAAAAAGGGAAAGAAAATGGTTAAAAAAAACGGCCTTATCCTGTAGAGTTTTCACATGTCAGTGCAGACGGTTAGCTTAATTAAATGCGAGTTGTGTAACAATTAACCGCAAGACGCTAACTAGACGCTGTACATCGCATTTGTCACAGTTCTGAATGTTGTTTTCATGTTTATCCCATAGAAGGAGTGTCTAAAAAATGGGATTCGTTCAGCTCCAGTCAAACGAAGCTCATCGAGTTAGCTAGCGGTTATAGCGGCGAATTTGGAGCTCCACGTTTGGAATTCCAACTGCCAGTATCATAGCAACCAAAAAGCCAATCCGGAGCGAGGATGTTGAAGGTATCGCCCGTTCCCGCCTGCACCGTTGGTTTAGCGGGGAGCGGGCGCTTAGCAACGCTGTCAGTCAAACCTGTTGCTAACGCTAACTAGAGCGACCTCAGCGAAACAAGGCGTGTGATTTGTCTGTAATTAATGTTCATATCTTGAGTTACGGACACAAAAGCGAAATAAAAACACCAGGATCATATAGAGCGGGTTAATACGAACATTTTAAGACCAAAATGAGGAGTCTGACAGCAGCAGTTACAGAGAGAGGAGACACAGTTTTTCAATAGAAAGTGAACTAAACTAGACTAAACACCACGCTAAACTCGCATTCACAATCAAGAGATGAGTCGACGTAGTATTTTGTAGCTTTAACGTCGACTCCATCGTGACATGGAGTGAAAACTGTTGCCAAAAACACAGAAAAAATGTAAAAACATATTCAGTTTAAATAAATTTTTGAGTATTAAGCATGAAAAAGCATTATTTCTATGCAGCTTCCGTTAGCACTGACTATTTTTAGTTACAGTCATCGCGCTTTTTAACCAAAATTATTTAACAACTGCATGAAATAAACATTGATTTACAAACTTAAGCTTCCATATTATGAATTAAAGCAACTTACGGCATTGATTCATGAGTCTTTAACACTGGACGCGACTGGATTTTCTAGCTGCAGGACAAATCGCTTCTGTGTTTCTACTGGACTAACGAAACAGGAAGTGATGCGCATGGTTTTGTACGAACTTTATCGACAAACCAAAACAATACAACGATGAACAGACGACCTAACAATGAATATTAAACAAGACAGTCCCCATGTTCACTTCCTATTTGGAATGCGGCGGCTAGCAGGTTAGCTACGTCCATTTATATATACAGTCTATGTTTATATTATATTTGTCATAGTTTTGCCTGTTGTTTTCATGTTTATCCCCAGTCCAGCTCCATTTCTGCGCCTGTTCTGATCTTGGTCTTCAGTGTAGGCGCTCACTTAACATGTTCATTTGGAGTTTTTATCTTTCGGGGAGCTATGGGGGTGCGTCGGCTAGTGCCCCCCTCCTGGCGCCGCCCCTGGTTCCGGTCCTTCTTTTGCTGCCTCCCTGTTTTTCCTGCAGCTGTCACTCATTTCGTTATCGTCCCAGGGTAGTCTAAATATACTACCTCTGTTCATTCAGTGTTTGCCAGGACTGTATGTGAGGATTTAGATAAGTTTTTTGTTTTGTGAAGAAGTAGAAGGAGGAGGAGGAGGAGGAGGAAGAGACACTCAAGCTCTGTATTTGAACAAATCCTAGTTGTTTATTGCCTGGTTTGTCACATTAACAATTATCCGTTTGAAGGACACTCTTTGATGAGCTTAACTAAGACGTACGTGACTCTGTTCTTTGTGTTTGACTCGACTTTACCTGTGTTATAAAACTGACATTCCAGAAAAGAACACGCTCTTCTCTAATATTTAACGAACACGTGCAGCTTGGAGACCAGTTTTATCCCTCGTGTTCAGACTGGTGTGATTGACTAATCAGGG
This sequence comes from Periophthalmus magnuspinnatus, assembly GCF_009829125.3. Lineage (NCBI taxonomy): Eukaryota > Metazoa > Chordata > Actinopteri > Gobiiformes > Gobiidae > Periophthalmus > Periophthalmus magnuspinnatus. The sequence continues at coordinate 30,316,339 of NC_047132.1, forward strand.
CACACATTATCTGTCTCAGTCTGTATCAAAACAAATATGGCTCCTCACAAGGAAAAAATATCACATCAAGGATTTATGCAGAATAAGGAATGAACTAAACGCTGTTAAACTGAAGTACGTTTTGTGATGAGATTTTTATTCAAGTATTGATCTTATCTGGAGCTATACAGGTTACAGTCCTGCTTTAGTCCTGGTTTAATCCTGGTTTAGTCCTGGTTTATTCCTGCTTTAGTCCTGCTTTAGTCCTGGTTTAATCCTGGTTTATTCCTCGTATAGTCCTGGTTTAGTCTTGGTTTAGTCTTAGTTTAGTCCTGGTTTAGTCCTGGTTTAGTCCTGGTTTAGTCCTGGTTTAGTCTCGATTTAGATCTACTTTAGTCCCGGTTTAGTCCTGGTTTAGTCCCAAGTTACACCTGCTTTAGTCCTGGTTTAGTCCTAGTTTAATCCTGGTTTAGTCCCGGTTTAGTCCTGATTTAGACCTGCTTTAGTCCCGGTTTAGTCCTGATTTAGACCTGCTTTAGTCCTGGTTTAGTCCTAGTTTAATCCTGGTTTAGTCCTGGTTTAGTCCTGATTTAGATCTGCTTTAGTCCTGGTTTAGTTCTGGTTTAGTCCTGGTTTAGTCCCGATGTAGTCTCGATTTAGACCTGCTTTAGTCCCGGTTTAGTCCTGATTTAGACCTGCTTTAGTCCTGGTTTAGTCCCGATTTAGTCTCGATTTAGACCTGCTTTAGTCCTGTTTTAGTCCCGGTTTAGTCCTGATTTAGTCCTGCTTTAGTCCTGCTTTAGTCCTGCTTTAGTCCTGCTTTAGTCTCGATTTAGACCTACTTTAGTCCTGCTTTAGTCCTGCTTTAGTCCTGCTTTAGTCCTGCTTTAGTCCTGCTTTAGTTCTGGTTTAGTTCTGGTTTAGTCCTGGTTTAGTCCCGATTTAGTTTCGATTTAGACCTGCTTTAGTCCTGTTTTAGTCCCGGTTTAGTCCTGCTTTAGTCTCGATTTAGACCTACTTTAGTCCTGCTTTAGTCCTGCTTTAGTCCTGCTTTAGTCCTGCTTTAGTCCCGCTTTAGTCCCGGTTTAGTCCCGGTTTAGTCCTGGTTTAGTCCTGAGTCTAAACGTATAAATATCTCATGGTTGAAGTGGATGAGCACCTGAGCTGGTCTGAGCGTGTGACGAGTCTGTGACAGATCCACCGGCGTCTGTACTTTCTGTGGAGATTCAGGGAGTTTGGAGTCAGCCAAAATGTTAAGCCAGTCTCCTGTAGAGCTGTGCTAAGGTCTGCGAGAGTCAGCTGGTTCAGAAAACTCACTGTTAAGTAAAAATGGCAGATGTTTAGAAAGGTAAAGGTGGCTGGTAATGAGTAATTAGTAACTCTGCTTTATTAGTCTGCGTTACTGTTCCACATTGTGACGTCACGAAGCGGTTGGACATGGGACGATAATTGTTGTTGCTGACAGTTTTAAAATGTTCTGGATATGAATAATTACAATTTTAAAGTTACGAATAGACTCCATATTTAAACAACTGTTAAAGTCTTGTAGTTTGTTATAAGTTAAAACAACAGCGATCTAGAGGAAATCATCAGGGAGAAGTCATTTTTTCTGCACGTTCTAGTGACACAACGGCGATTATTGTTGTTAGCGATTATCACGATTGTATAAAAAGTGCGATTATTTATTAAAAAAACAAAAACAACAACTGCCGATTATCACAATTATATAAAAAGTGCCACGAACAATTACTGTCAGCCCTTTTTATAGCGACGATAAACGATATTACTGTTATTATTACTATTTTTTTTACCTTTAGTTCAATAGAGATCGACAATTCCAGAGCTGAAATGATCCAAATGATTCTAGTGAAGGTGTGTGGAGCTTTGGACATGTAACTGCTCGAATGTTTACACTTCCTGTTTGCACATTATATCAACCATCTTTGCACACCGTTTTTACTACTGACCGTTGCACAAAAAAGTATTATCTGCAAATATGTACATAGCATAGAGCGTATATTTTTCAGTCTATATTCTGTAAAAAATTATGTTTCTATTTGATTATATTTTTACAAGCTTCTCTCTATTTTATTACTGTAAATTTCGGACTATAAGCCGCTACTTTTTTCCCCACGCTTTGCAACAGTGCGGCGAATTTATAGATTTTTACTGCCTAACGGCCACAGGGGGGCGCTCTAACAGTAAATGCAAAAGTGAGACATGGGGAAAGATTATGAACTGATGCCACAGTAAAAAAAAAGAAAAAAAAAAAGTCCTAAATTAAAAAAGTTCCTAAATTAAAACAAAAAAAACCTTCTGTGTACCGTCTTTCTGTGTAAATATCACACGTTACAACACAAAAACCTGCGGCTTATATTCAGGTGCGGCTTATATATGTACAAAATTGATTTTCTTTTCAAATTTAGCTGGTGCGGCTTATATTCAGGTGCGCTCTATAGTCCGAAATTTACGGCATTTATCTATTTTATACCTTTTTTTTTTTTTTTTTTTTTCATCCAGTGTGAGCAACAAAGTATGAATTTCATTGTACAGGGAAATATGTTTCTTTACTGTGCATTTGACAATAAAGCTTTGAATCTTGAATCTTTAAAAACACAGCGCACAGTCCAGAGCACTTCCTGTATCACCACTTGATGACATCACAAGGTGGAACAGAGCGTTTCCAGTTTGAGAGAAGAACCTCAGCATAAATTTGTCGGGTTGTGAGGGGTGTGAATGAAACAAAAAAACACAACTCCGGGTCCGTTTTGCGACGAGAAAATAGCATTACAACATAGATCTGAAAAGAGCGTAATCTGGGCCCTTTAATAAATCACACCCTGCTGCAATCAAACTATTAATTTGCACAGCACTAAAGCGATGATTGCCTCTCCATTAAGAACGTAATGGGGTCCACGGAGGAAAGCCCAGAGCATCACGGGAAAATGGAGGCTTTAAACCGCTCGGTCTGCAGTAACTCGCTCTCCAGTCGTCCGTAATGTGCCTTGTGGAAAAAGAGGGGTTTTATTTACAACCCGCTCTCGTGACGTGAGAAAACGAGACGTGACGGAGCTGTTACTGCGTTTACTTTCTCCCTCTTAAGTGCTGTAAATCGGCCAAAAGGTTAAATGAAAAACGTCCCATTTCTCTGCAGGGTTTGCGTATAAATAAATGTTTTTTGGAAGACGCGGGGCTCGTGTGAATAAGTTATAACGATCTGTAAAATTGCGCTTGAATAATTTAGATGTTGTCGCTGTTGGCGTTGTGTAAAGGCAGCGTTTAATTTGAAGGTTGAGCGAGAGAGCGTGACGATGAGCTGCGCACCTTTCTAATAGAAATGAGTATGAGTAACAAACACGTCAAGGTGAAAAGGTGTAATCGCATTTTCAGGATAAACAGACAAATATGGAGTGTGTGTGTTTTTGTGCGCTGTTAATGGGGACGGGAGTAAATGAATCGTTATAATCTGTGACCAGGTGGATCTTTATGTTATAAGTTGGACATTTTAAATCTCATTACAGTTGTCTCTCGCTATATCGCGGTTCACCTTTCGCAGATTTTTTTAGTGCAATTTTTCATGCTTTTTTACATCGTCTGAACGTGCATTGTGTCCTGCGTCCTGATTGGCTGTTGGACTGTAGACCATTGTCCATCAGTCTCCTCCGTGCCGTGTCTCCTGTACAGTACAGAATGTGTTCAGACAAATTTACATAAACGTTGGATCGCGGTGTGACTCTGAAGTGCTGTACGTTTGCAATTTGTTTTCTCCCCGACAAAACCCACAATGTCGATGAAACGTTCTGCACCGACAAAGACGCCTACGAAGGTTTGAACTTTGAGAGAGTTTAAACGAGAGAAAAATGTGAGAAAATGTTAATGCCTGTGTGAGAAAAGTGTATAAAGTGTGTGGTGAGGGGTTTTACAGACAAAAACATAGAGAATAATGTAAAAAATAAAGCCGATACTTCACGGATTTCATCTATTACGTGTTATTTTTTTAAAAGTAACCCCCAAAATAACTACGCAACGCTGCCAAATCCTACACATATTACGATTAAGAAATTAAAATTGGAGAATGGAGTAAGTACGTCACAGCGGTTGGCGGTTGTGGACTAATACGTTGCTTAGTTTCTTACTAACGTGGAAAATGTTCTGTTTTTCATGCAGCAGTGGACATTTATGACACTAAGGGAAGATAACAGCTCTGTTCTGGTCATTTTGTTCGACTTTGCTTTGCGTTTCTCGTCTGTAGAGTGTTTGACCCACACTCTTTTAGTAGTATAAAAAAAAAAAAACCTTGATCAGACTCGACTAGAATCTACTCCAGACGTCGCTTAAGACACTACTCACTTAACTCTGCTTTGAATTTTCCTGGACGCTGCTTTAAACTCGAGTGTGAAATGAAAATCTACAGAAAGATCCCCGTGTCTCTGCGCCTGTTCTTCACGCAACACAACAAAAACCGACACTGTGGAAAAAAAAGAGACCGATCTGCAATTAAAACAAGCGAAAATAAGCGATTAAAGATTGTTCAAACATGTGCGAATCGCTCCAGATACAACGTCGGGGGAGTAAATGGTGCGGGGAACATGGTTAGAAGCTCTGAGAAGTCGATTTTTCTCAGAATAGGTCGGGTTTAAACACAGATGAGTCAATTTGCCTGATGGGATTTCCCTTTGCATTACACTGATTAGACAGAAAGAGCGACAGGAAACGCCCGTCACGGCTGTAGAAGCAAAGGACGATAAACTTTAGGACGCTTTTATTGAAGACTGACTGTTAAAACAACCACTTCTCCATACGCTACATGTAAAACGTTCAAATTTGAAAACTGTTTGGGACTTCCAGCAGAGAATATCTTTCCCCAAAACACAAATACCAACAATACCAACACGTAACGAGCTTAAATACCTGAATACGTGTACTGAAAACACACATACCGAATACTAAAACAATAACTGCGAGGTCTGTCACGATAACACATTTCAAGGGGCGAAACATATTGCGATAAATGATAATATTGAAACTCGAGGTATAATCTTGCTTTGTTATTGTGTCAGTGGCATAAATTAAACAAATACTTCAATATAGAATCATTAAAAGGCCTAAGTTGCAACGAATAAACAACAAAATGAACCGGTAATTAGCCACAGAAGTTACGTTTTCAAACCTCAACAGCTCAATTTTAACAAAAATCTCTTCACTTTTGCAAAGAAGCTATTGACACGATAAAACTGAGCCCCAAAACAAACTGATCCAGGTTTAATATACTGAACGATAAGTCTCCATATTGAGTACTGTGCTCAGGTGCAGTTATACTTTAAGTTGGTAGTACTCAGATTAGTTACTTTCCTAAATCAGAAGGAAAACATGATGGTACTTTGTGAAATTTTGGCTTTGAACTGCACAAAATTAATGACAAAAGAAGAAAACACAGCTCTTGTGTGTGTATGTGTGGGATTTGTCTTCTTAAACTAACTACTATTACTTTTCGAGCTTAATTAAGAAAAAAATATGTAAAATGTGCATTAAGTACTCATTAAGTGTTCGTTAATCTGCTGGGAGTTAATGAATAAATGAAATGAAAAATAAAATAAGTAATAACTGTGTCATTTTGCTGTTTATTTATTGCAGTTTGTGTGTTTTCATCGTGCACATTCAGAATAGTTTTGGGCCATTATATCAGCGGCATAAATTAATTTCAGTATTATCGTTTAATATCTATATTTTCTTCAGCGATGCACCAAATCTTAAAAAACATTTCAACATAACATGGCCTATTCATTTTTATTCCAGGCTCATGGTCCATTTTTAAAACAGACGGGGACGGTGACAAAACAAACAGTAACATTTACGTTTTAAAAAGAACCACATCAGTGTCTCCACATGTTGGACTGAAGCGACTGCACTGAATCTTATGTTTGTGAGTGACATTATTGTTTCATTTTCAGACTTATTCAGCTGCAAATCAAACTGTACATTAAAGTTCTTCGTACAACAAAGTGTCCAGTCGTCTCAGTCGCGCTCGTCTATCGCAGCTTCCTCAAGAACACCCACAAAGAGCACCCGGAAAACCTCATTACTTTCTTTCTTTATACTATATTTGTCAGGGACCGTGTACAAAATCATCAATCTTACAAAATAAAAGCTGATTTGTACCAGATTTAGCTACAGCTGCTCTCCACGTGCAGGTAAACACACTCCAGAGGTGAGCAGTGTGTGATTTAAACAACATCAACTTCACATCGTCAAAACCATGAACCAAACTTGAACATAAGAGAATGAGCGTGAGCAAAAATATCCTGCATCGTCTATAAACATCATCATCATCATCTGACATGTCCACAGCGACGATACGCCCGAGATATTTGACTTTAGTTGTCACTCAGGACAACATTAGACAGGCAAAAATCAGGATATCTCATGTGTTTATCGTCTTTGGTCTTACATTTCATGATCACACTCTTCTTTGTGTTATACTTAATCTCACGTTCCACGCCACGAGATGAACAGACGAGGAGAAGCTGCTGTGGACCAACGACGCTCAGACTGAAAACTACCAAGTCGTCTGGATACGTTAAATGATTCACGCAGGGCCGGTCCAGCCTATAAGCAGAATGAGCAGCTGCTAAGGGCCCCACAGCCACCAGAGGGCCCCCAAGAGCTCGTACATTGTATTGAAAGTAATATAATGTGTAAGGTTATACTAGAAACAGCAGCTTAAATATCCCTCTATAAAGATTACATTTGTTTTTTTATATATACAGTTGTCCCTCGCTATATCGCGGTTCATCTTTTGCCGTCTAATTTTTTCGCAGATTTTTTTGTGCGTCCTGATTGGCTGTTGGACTGTAGACCATTGTCCATCAGTCTCCTCCGTGCCGTGTCTCCTGTCCAGTACAGAATGTGTTCAGACAAATTTACATAAACGTCGGATCGCGGTGTGACTCTGAAGTGCTGTATGTTTGCAATTTGTTTTCTCCCCGACAAAACCCACAACGTCGATGAAACGTTCTGCACCGACAAAGACGCCTACGGAGGTTTGAACTTTGAGAGAGTTTAAACGAGAGAGAAATGTGAGAAAATGTTAATGCCTGTGTGAGAAAAGTGTGTAAAGTGTGTGGTGAGGGGTTTTACAGACAAAAACATAGAGAATAATTGTAAAAAATAAAGCTGATACGTCGCGGATTTCGTCTATCGCGGGTTATTTTTTAGAACGTAACCACCGTGATAAACGAGGGACCACTGTAGTAGCAAAATATCTACTTCCTACATTTGTTTTATCTCTGTGCTTACCCCCCTGAGGTGCGCTGAGGTACTTTTAAATGGCCGTTTTACACGTTAGATTAAAACATTTCAGTCTTTTCATCATAAAAATAGAAACGCAACTGGACAAGGTGATCATAATGTCGTCAAACGCGAGTCATCAACAGCTAAACCCTCATTCACCCACTACCGGGGGGACCCAGAGACACATTCTGCTCAAGGCCCCCCTGAAAGCTCGAACCGGCCCTGGATCCAACACAACATTTCCAGCCGCACAGTCAAATGTTTTGAGCTTTGTTGACAGTTGATCTAGACACAAACTGAATAAAACTGGTCACTCTAAATGGGGATAATATAATTTTCTCAACTTTACACACAATCTGAGAGTCTTTCCACAGCACAGCCTTCCGTTCTTGACTATACACAGCAGGGGCGTCAAACTCATTTTCACTGAGGGCCACATTAGCAAAATGTCCGCCATCAAGGGCCCGATGTGACTGTGCGGCAGTGTAAATGTCACTAAATGTAACCGAATGTCATGTAATATAAATGTAATAACTTTTTCACTTGTTAAATAACGGTTTCTGTGATAAACTGACATTTTTAAAAGTGCGTATCTGGTCGGGACACACCTCCTCACAGACCTTCAGCTCTGCTTCAAATACGGCCTTTTACAGCCTTTTAACTATTGGACAATTTGTTGTTTTTCTTGCAGACTACGTTTTACACCCTTAGCTCCATGTTGTCGACGTAGATTGTACTGACCCCGCCTCATAACACAAAAAAAACATACAGGTTTTTCTCCTCAAAGCACAAACTTGTCTTCACCTTCACCTTTCTTCCTTCCAATTTCCTTCCACGCCGACAATTTTCCTCTTAGTGAACATTTTGTGATGATTATTTGCAAATATTTCTCTATTACTTGCCGGGAAAATCTCATTAGTTTATCGTCGGTGCACACATTAAAGCAGCATAGACTTGTCATGCCTTTTAATTTACCTTACCGCGGCCCACATAAAATGACGTGGCGGGCTGCATTTGGCTCCCGGGCCTTGAGTTTGACACATGTGACATACAGCATTTTACATTGACACAAATAGGAACAATGACACTGTACTTTTTCCTTACACTGTACTGGAGTCTAGGGAGTAAACCATTTTGTTAAAACATCCCCCTGGTGCAGTTCACTGTCCTGACGCTTCCCTTTTAAGAGCAGTGGATGTAAATGGCCCTTTTTCAAATAATCAATACAGCGCCTTTTTCCAGTGCCCTCTGCGCCTCTGTGTCACTTCACCTCCCTCACAGCGCATATATCCCCACCTCTGTCACCTGCTCCAACCTGTCTCTTTTGTCTTTCACGCGCTCATGTCCAAAACACTCACCTTTCTTACATAATCTGACCAGAAGACCATGAATGAACCAACCCCTGGACACCTTTACGCACGACTAGGAAACACTCGTAATCAACACATTTGTGCCATTTTGGACCAACGCGGGTAATTCCAGTGTTTCTAATGCAAAATGTTGAAATAATTGTGCACTTACATCTTGGAAAATAGCGATGCCTTGGTTGTGGTTGTGGTCCAGTTGCTGCTTTCGTAAATGTTCTTGTTTGGCAGATTGGAGACACATGGTGATCATCTCGGTGCACGCCAGCATTTTTACGCACTTGGTTGAATTTCTTTTCTTGTTTTTTTTTTTCTTTTCTTGGAGCGGGTGCCTTTTCCAGAGCCGGATGGATGGAGAGATGGATGGATAGATAGATGGAGGGAGGAGGAGGAGAATGGTCCTATCACGAAAATACAGAGGCGGAGGATCTTATGGAGCTCGGCGGTGCTGCTGCCTCCTCCACCAGCGACGACAACGCGTAAACCCCGCCTCTCAAAGCTCCACGACCCCCCGGACATCCCCTGGACCTCCAACCACTGCGCCATCTGCTGGAGGCACACGTAGAAATACAGATTTATTTTTTATTTTTTAATGACATGTTTTCGTTACAATGTCTTGTAGAAAAATTATTAAGAAGCACATGAAACTGTTTTATTTATTTATTCTGCGCTTTTCTCCTTTAATGTTAATTTTAGGATGATTATTTATGTTTTGATTTGTTGTAGAATGATTTTAATGTGTTTATTATTCTGTAAATACTAAACCAGGACTAAAGCAGGACTAAAGCAGGACTAAAGCAGGACTAAAGCAGGATTAAACATGAACTAAACCAGGACTAAACCAGGACTAAACCAGGACTAAACCAGGACTAAATCAGGACTAAAGCAGGACTAAAGCAGGATTAAAGCAGGACTAAAGCAGGATTAAACATGAACTAAACCAGGACTAAACCAGGACTAAATCAGGACTAAACCAAGACTAAACATGAACTAAACCAGAACTAAACCAGGACTAAACCAGGACTAAACCAGGACTAAACCAGGACTAAACCAGGACTAAACGTGAACTAAACCAGAACTAAACCGGGACTAAACCAGGATTAAACATGAACTAAACCAGAACTAAACCGGGACTAAACCGGGACTAAAGCAGGACTAAACCAGGTCTAAACCAGAACTAAACCAGGACTAAAGCAGGACTAAACCAGGACTAAACCAGGACTAAACCAGGACTAAACCAGGACTAAACCAGGACTAAACCAGGACTAAACCAGGATTAAACATGAACTAAACCAGAACTAAACCGGGACTAAACCGGGACTAAAGCAGGACTAAACCAGGTCTAAACCAGAACTAAACCAGGACTAAACCAGGATTAAACAAGAACTAAACCAGAACTAAACCAGGACTAAAGCAGGACTAAATCAGGATTAAACGTGAACTAAACCAGGACTAAACCAGGATTAAACAAGAACTAAACCAGAACTAAACCAGGACTAAATCAGGACTAAACCAGACCTAAACCAGGACTAAACCAGGATTAAACATGAACTAAACCAGGACTAAACCAGAACTAAACCAGGACTAAATCAGGATTAAACGTGAACTAAACCAGGACTAAACCAGGACTAAATCAGGACTAAACCTGGTGAATCAGTGTTTCAGTTTTCTGCAGTTAAAACCTGGAACATTCTTCCTGAAGATGTGACACAGACCTCGACTTTGACCATGTTTAAATCCAGACTCAAACGGTTCTGTTTATCTGTGAATTTATCCTTTAATGTTAATTTTACGATGATTATTTGTGATTATTTATGTTTCGATTTGTTGCATTGTAATTTTAATGTCTTTGAATTACTTTGTGTACGAATTGTGCTGTACAAATAATCTTGCCTTCCCACATTATACTTAGATTATAAAAGCAGGATCACTGAAGGTTGAACAGAGGCATTAAGACTGAAACTGGAGACAATAACAGTTTACAGTTTCAGTGCCGTTAGCTCCTCCCTTCAGACAGATATAAGGCAGTGTCCAGCAGTGATCTGACCAGAACTGATGACCAACAGATCACAGATTTATCTTCAGCTTTTACTTAGATTTTAAAACCAACGATAAAACAAAAGGAGTTGGGACATTTCATATAAACTTTTCTTGGCACAGACGGAAGGAGTAGTTATAGAAATAGTTTAAATTAATTCCTAAAATGTTGAAAACAGCGATAAAGTCTCTCCATTTACAAATATGAATATGGTATTTGACCAGGAGGAAAGTAATAATCACAGAGTCAGTTACATTTCTATCCACATCATTCACAAAATATAAAATATGATTAACATTTAGAGGAAAATTTTGGACTTTTTTTTTGGTTAACTAGTCTCTGAAGTCACGACAGAATTTCTCGGACACAGGACAAGTAAAAAAAAAGATGCTCTACAGTTGTTTCTTCAGGGAACAAAAGACTTAAATGCATCTGTAATAAATTTGTTGTTACACACTTTCTCCAATTTAACACTGGAGTGAACAACAGTATTTTGGATGAGGTGTGTTAATGCTGCTGGAAAAGCTTTACAAATGTGATCTTCTCTGTACGTACGAGCAAAACTGAATCAATAAAACACAAGTAACCCAGTCGCACCACATTACAGTTCATTGAATCAGTTGTAAACAGAAAAACAAATACAGAGAGTAGAATAATAACAGTTCTGTGTCAAATGAGATATTGAAAACATCACGAGACAAGACAGAAAAAACTAAGATTCAGACGTGAAGGCAAAAGTGCATCAAATAATGTCGTTTATGAACTAAACGGTGACAAAATGTTGTGTTAAATATCACATCTAGACTCTATAAAGTGGAGTGGTGGAATGTAATGAAGTAAAAATAGTAAAGTACTGTACATAAGTATACATTTCTGGTATCTGTGCTTTACTTCAGTACATTTTAAACTGAGTATTTTTTACTTTTACTTCACTACGTTTCAGAGCATTTAGTCCATCTGTACGTTACTTTCGACTTTACTATACTTTTGAACTGGACAGAAAAGTACAATTAAGTATTTTTTTATTATTGTTTGAGATTTGCTGAAAAGGCTGAGTTTATTTTTAACATGTTCCAACTTTGAACAACAAAAATATCCCCCAAAAAAACCCCAAAACAGCTAGACAAAAGACTACATTTCAAGCTTTATTAGATCTCAAAATCTGTGTGAAATACTTTTACTTTTTACTGTTTCTGGACATTTTTAAACTGAGACTTTAATACTGTTACTTAAGACATTTTTTTCATGTGGTACTTTTATTTTTACTTATTTTTTTGCCTTTTTTTTTAAACTTAAGTAACAAAATTGAGTGTACTTCTTCCACTACTGGCCCTAAAGCACAAATAAAAACCTGACATCTTTGCTCTGTCAAATCACATCACATTAAACACAATATTTAGGCGTTTAGGCGTTTGCATTTCCATTGGCGCCGTCACTGTCTCTCTGCACACTGCACTGAGCAGATTATCAAGTTGAAACAGAATTCACGGCGTTATTGTTGACGCTGCCGTTTTGATTTGAGATGCAAAGGAAGCGACGTGGGTTTGGGATGCATACGAATAAGCTACTTTAAACGCACAGCCGTCGTCCACTCTTCACCCAAAAGAAACAAACGTCGATGTTCGTCGAGATATACTTTAGGCCGAAGCGGTTTGGAGACGAGGCACAAAAAGTTTTCCTGTTTTTTTACTGTCTCAAAATGCTACTGATGTGGTAGAGCACGTGTGTCAAACTCAAGGCCCGGGGACCAAAATGCAGCCCGCCATGTTGTTTTATGTGGCCCACGTGAAGGTAAATTAAAAAGGCATAACTGTCATTTTAAAATAAGTCCATGCTGCGTTAATGTGTGTATTGACCATAAACTAATGAGATTTTCCCAACAAGTGGAACTAAGAAATATTTGCAAACAATGACCCCAAAATGTTCAGGAAGAGGAAAATTGTCGGCGTGGAGGGCAGTTTCAAGAAAGGTGAAGGTGAATACAAGAAAAAAAACTGTATATTTGTTGTGTTTCGAGGTGGGGTCGGTTGTGAAGCCAAGTATGGAGCCGAGTATTCAAAAGTTAGTCAGTTTATCAGGAGATACGCAGTTACAGAAACATGTAATATTTGCAACTTCAATAAGGTCCAGGTCTGATCCAGAGTAAAAAGAACATTCTATTCTGTCAACTGGACAAACGTTTCTTCAGTTCTGGTCAGATCACTGCTGGACACTGCCTTATATCTGTCTGAAGGGAGGAGCTAACTACACTGACGCTAACACACCTGTTTGTTTACAGTTTCTATTAGTATAGTTCAATAGATGAAGCTAACAAAGAGTGAACTGTGCTGTGTAATCATTCAGGCCCTTAATGGCTGCTCTCACGTCTATTAGCATACTGGCTAGCACTATTGTTTGCTTGTTTAGAATTACGTCGGAGGATGGAGTTGTAAACAGGAGATAGATGACGTCTAAGGCCTGCATTCCTGTTCAAAGATGGATTGTCTTTCTGAGTAAAAATAGCTTCTTTAACTCTGATCTCAAACCATTTCTTTTCTTTGGTTAAGATCTGTACTTCACTGCTGACCCATAAATGTATCACCGGTCAGGCACCACTGTATCTGCAAGAACTCATCACTTTGCAGTCTTCAAACCGCACCATCAGATCTTCAGGTGGCTCCTTCAGGTCCCCCCCCACGAGGCTCCGTTCAAAGGGGAATTGAGCCTTTTTTTCAGCTGCACCACCTCCATGTCCAGCTGAGAGCCACACAGAGTCTGGAGTTTGTTAAAGCTAATCTAAAGACCGTTTTGGTATGATTTGGCTATATTTGGTATTGGTTTAAAGTTCTTGTTTTATTGTAGCACACTGAGATTCTATGGCACATGTGTCAAACTCAGGCCCGGGGGCCAAATGCGGCCCACCACGTCATTTTATGTGGCCTGCGAGAAGATAAATTAAAAGGCATGGCTGTCATTTCAAAATAAGTCTATGCTGCTTTAATGTGTGCACTGACAATAAACTAATGAGATTTTCCCAGCAAGTGGAACGGAGAAATATTTGCAAATGATCATCACAAAATGTTCACGAAGAGGAAAATTGTCGGCGTGAAAGGAAGTTGGAGGGAAGAAAGGTGAAGGTGAATACAAGTTTGCTGTGCTTTGAGGAGAAAAACCTGTATGTTTTTTGTGTTATGAGGTGCGGTCGGCACAATCTACGTCGACATTTTGACACCAAACACGGAGCTAAGTGTGCAAAAGTTAGTCTGCAAGAAAAACAACAAATTGTCCAACAATTAAAAGGCTGTAAAAGGCCGCATTTGAAGCAGAGCTGAAGGTCTGTGAGCAGGTGTGTCCCGACCAGATACGCACTTTTAAAAATGTCAGTTTATCACAGAAACCGTTATTTAACAAGTTAAAAAGTAATTACATTTATTTTACATGACATTTGTTTACATTTAGTGACATTTATCCTGCCACACAGTCCCATCGGGCCCTTGATGGCGGCCATTTTGCTGATGTGGCCCTCGGTGAAAATGAGTTTGACGCCCCTGTTCTATGGAATGAAGAGTGCATTATAAATACAATACAGCAGAGAGCGACACTGCTCTGGGTGACGTAGGTTTTCCTCTGTACAACGTAATTAAGTCAAAAGTAGAGCAGAGGCAGACTACACCCTGTCAGTGGATAAGTCCCAGAGATGAGACCTACACCACTCTGATAAATCATTTTGTCTGATTTTACACATGTAGAACATATTCCAGTATCCGCTTTAGTAGAGTTTACAGTCATTTTTATTGAAGCAGCAGGAGGCGTTTTGGTAATAATTGACAGGTGTGACATTCGTTGCGGTAAATCCGTAAGTCTTACCTAGCAACCACACTCTATTATTGTGTAATTTAGACAGGCCAGACAGCATTTTCAGTTACATAATACTGGATTTGAGAGAGTTTTCCGTGTTGTTGACAGAAGTAGAGGTACTGTACTTTGTTCAGAACTCACCACTACATTCTATTTTTGTGCTTTTCTTTTTAAACTTTTGTCTCGACTCATGTAAAACTATGATAAATATTTACCACAGGCACTATCCCAACAAACCAAGTAATCATTTGTAAAAAATAAAAAAACCCTGACAAACGCACCTTAAGATCAGGCTAGAAGAGGCTGGTTTTACGCTGGAGTTACTCTCTCTTCTCTTCTTTTGTCCAGGTCGGTCAGATAGTGGAAGACACCTGGAAAAATTGTCATATTTGCTCTGTATATCTAGAGACTTCTACTGGTGTTTGAACTGACGCTGATAACTGAATGTGAATGTGTGTTAGACCTAATGTGTAAATGCAGACGTCTGGATCCTATCGTCCCCAAGAAACTTTTGAATAAACTACTATCCGGTGCATTTTCGAGGTCTACAAAGCCACAGTGCAATAACACAAGCCTTTATATATTTTGATAGGGGTATTTTCCGTTTACAATACAGATATTCCAAAAAAACAACAACAATAAACTGATTTACATATCATTTTTTTAAAGTGACATTAAATTATGCAATTTTAAAATCCCTGAGTAATTTTAAAGTCCCACATTCGTCTTTGATTGTTTTGGTCATTGAGATTAGTGTTAGAAGCTCTTAAAGGGGCACTACGTTCATTTTGTATTTGTTTAAAGCTTTTTATACCAGGAAATCCCTAGAGAGAAATCGTCTTTTTTCGAGAGGCACCAGGACAGACACCGTAAATTATTCATTACAATTTCAGAAGTAAAATGTCTGAAAGGTTAAGAAAACTCCAGCACACCGTCTCACTCTTGTTTTACTTTTAATCGCTCAACGTTTCGGTCCCTCTGACCTTCCTCCGCGTTGTGTAAATAAAAGTGAACCAAGAGTGAGACGGTGTGCGGGAGTTTTCAGATCAAGTGCTTCTCCTCGGACGCACCTGTCGCCCAGTAATGTGTGCAAAGTCTACACAGAAAGAAGTAAAATGTCTAAAATATGCAAAAGAACCAGCTGTAGAATAACAAATCTGCACATTTCAGTTAAACTCTCTGTAGGAGATAGAAAAAGGTGCAGCTTGAAGGTGTGATAAGGGAAGCCGCTACACTCTGCTTAAGCCAGGATTTTAAAGAATTCAGTGGAGTCAGTTTCTGTAGCTGCAGTGAGTTTTAAATACTGTTCTGTGAAGTTGATGTACGTCATTTATGTAACGCTTCTAGTGAGGGTTTGGCTCCATAGAGGTGTTATTACTTTAGCAAGAATGTCATAGAGAATGGCTTTACAGTTGTCCCTCGTTATTTCGCAGTTCACCTTTCGCGTTCTCGCCGTTTCGCAGATTTTTTAGTGCAATTTTGACAGCTTTTTTACGAACGTGCATTGTGTTCTGTGTCCTGATTGGCTGTTGGACTGTAGACCATTGTCCATCAGTCTCCTCTGTGCCGTGTCTCCTGTCCAGTACAGAATGTGTTCAGACAAATTTACATAAACGTTAGATCGCAGTGTGACTCTGAAGTGCTGTACGTTTGCGATTTGTTTTCTCCCCGACAAAACCCACAATGTCGATGAAACGTTCAAAGGCGCCTACGAAGGTTTGAACTTTGAGAGTGTTTAAATGAGAGAAATGTGAGAAAATGTTTATGCGTGTGTGAGAAAAGTGTATAAAGTGTGTGGTGAGGGGTTTTACAGACAAAAAACATAGAATAATTGTAAAAAAATAAAGCTGATACTTAATAATTTTGTCTATTGCACAGCTGATCACATGCTTTTCTTTGCATTAACTTGTAACTAAATAAGCAAAAAGCTATAGCAATAACATCTCCATAGTGTCCAGATTATAACGAACCACAGAAAAGTTACATAGTGCCCCTTTAAAATGCAAATATTAACTTTCTTTCCCGTCGTTTTCACCACAGTAGACCACTCTTCCCTGGACCCTGGATCGCTCAGCTTCAAACACCAGCAGATGACTGTGCAGCGTCTCCTCTGGACCGGAGCGGATAAAGGACGGATCGTTGTTCTGCAAACACACAAATGGCATTATGGGTAATTTGAATCGCTTTAATCGCACCAATAAGTTACTACTGCTTTTAAGGACTGGGGTAGAACTAAAGCAACTGAAGAGAAATGATCCACAGTTGCGGCCTTTTCTCTCAAAAAGAAGATATTTTTTGTATTTGCTAATTAAGAGTAGAGTTAATTCTGATTTTAAAAAGCACGTTTATCGTTTTTATGTTGTTAAGTATTATGAACTTTAGCTCAGGGAAGTAGCTATGATGAAATTCTTGTATTGTAAATTTCAATTATTGTCTAAATCATCATCTGATCTGAAATGCTGGTTTAAGTAGAACATTAACTAGGTCAAGATAATGTCTGTGTAAACCCTCAGTCGTCCAGGTCTGATTCATAGCAAACAATGAAGTTAAATCTGTCAACTGGACAAATCTTGTAGGAGTGAAGACGTTTCGCTGCTCATCCAAGTCGCTTCTTCAGTTCTGGTCAGATTACTGCTGGTGGCCACTGCCTTTTAAATCTAACTCCATCTAGAACTCCATCCTCAGACCCAGAACAATGAGAACAATAGCAGGATCGTTAAGGGCTGAATAGGTTCGTCTCAGCTGAAACTGGAGACAATAGCTGTTTACAGTTTCAGTGTAGTTAGCCCCTGTATTTAAAGGAGTAATTTATTGTCTGTGTTGAATATAAAACTTTGCAGATTCCAGAGGGGATTTTTTCCCCCCTAACAGACGATACTGAAGGTGCCACATCAGGCTTTGTCAATACCACAGTACACTATAATATCGTCAAACTGTAAGCAATAGGTGCGTTAGTTTCAGTGTAGTTAGCTCCTCCCTTCAGACAGATACAAGCGAGTGTCCAGCAGTGATCTGACCAGAACTGAAGAAGTGTCTTGGACGAGCAGCGAAACATCTCCACTACTTCAACTTTTTGCCCAGTTGACAGATTTGTCTTTTTCTCTTACTATGACTGGCCTAACTTTAAGATGCTGTGTTACAAACCAGCAAAACATCAATTAAGTAATCAATATTACTCACAGCTACAGCAGAGATGAATGCGTTCATGAGGTGGTAGTCCGCTCCTCCGTGTCCGTTCATCCCAAAGTGCTTCGGAGCGTCGTTGTGTGGGTTGTGTTTTGTTGATTTCTGGGTCAGGAAGTCAAACACTCACACTCCATTAGCGTCATAAGAGAGTTCTCCCTTTGACACAGACACACATTACAAGAGTTAAACTAAAGGGATTTGGTGATGAAATTAGACTTAATGGAAAATTAAGCTGAACCTTGGTGCCGTAGATGGTCGTCTGTCTTTGGCAAAGCTTCTCTGTAAAAGCCACCATGGAAAAAGCTGCTGTCACTCCGCCTTCAAACTCCATGTTCACAACCTGGAAATAAAAAAAACAAAACAAGGCAACATAATTTACTTCCTGTCAGATCAGTCTTTAACGCAGTTTAAGACTAGACTGAAAACCCACTTCTTCTCCCTGGCATTTAACACTAGCTACACAGGAAATCTAGATGTTTTTTTGTTCTTTTCCTATGTATCGTGTTATTGTGTTTTTATGTGAACCACTTTGGTCAGCAGAAGTTGTTTTAAATGTGCTATAGAAATAAACTTGAGCATAAACTCTAAACATTCAGTTCAGTTTAGTTCAATTCAACTCTCATGTCTTGGGTCTAATGCAACCCACTTTCTGAAGGTTCTTTATGGCGACAAAGAAGATGATGACAATGCCACTAGTTTTGTCTCATGTGGACAGGCCATAGACTGTTTATATAAATGGACGTAGCTAACCTGCTAGCCGCCATGTTCCAAATAGAAAGTGATCATGTGCGCGCTTCCGGCTCCAATTTACTTTTTTGCACTTTTGGTCTTAAAAAGTTCGTATTAACCCACTCGACGTCATAATCCTGATGTTTTTATTTCGCTATTTTGTCAGTAAATCAAGAAACGATCATTAATAACAGACAAATTAGGTGCCTTCTTTCCCAGAGGTCGCTCCTGCTAACGTTAGCAACGGGTTTGATTGACAGTGTTGCTAAGCGCCTGGTCTTTACTAAACCAGAGTTACCTTCAACAGCCTTGCTCTGGATTGGCTCTGTGGTTGCTATGACACTCGGCTACAAATTTGCCTCACAAACGGCTAGCCTCGATTAGCTTCATTTGACTGGAGCCGAACGCTACGGGCGACGTCACACTCACTTAGTCCACTTCTTTATCCAGTCTATGGGATAAGCCCAGTAATTATAGAGATATTACCAAAAAACAGGACAAAAAAAAATCAGCAAATCAAATAAATTTTCTAGAAAAGTAGCCCTAAATTATTCATAATGATGTAATAACAGAATAATACCTGGTTACTGCACACATCGTTGTCACATTCGTAAACACAGCGCCCGTACGGTCCGCTCCTCAGAGCCTCTGTCACAGACTCGATGTCGGGATACGAGTTTGGGCAAATAACTGACACAGGCCAGCCAGTGTGACCCTACACACAAAACACACAGTGATTTATGTTATTAGGGATGCACGGACAGTCATGAGTGTTGAGTTCAGTTATGTTGAAGATTTAGGATACTTTTTGGAGGATAATTCTGCTTTAATGTTTGGTCTTAATTTATCGTTTATCGTCTATATTTACTTCCGCAATATTTCAAAATGTTCAATATGTGTTATCATGAAAAGCCTATGCACTGATCCAGCTTTTTTCCCTAATACTGGTGTCAATAGTTTGTCTTTAAGTTTCCGCTGATCCCTAATATCAACTGATGCCAGGCCAGAGACTGAAAATATCCTTTAAAACACAAACCAAATGTGTTTTGTAACTTTTGTCATTTAAAGTAACTACAGAACAGCTTAAAAAAAATACAAGTTCAATGTTTGGGATGAACATAAGCCAGTAAATCGTCTTATTAAACAAATTTGCAGAACAAAATGGGAAATGGGCTGAAACAATCCATCAAAAATGTCAATATCTGCGCCGATATCTGGTGCCAGTATCGTATCGGTGCATCTCTACGTGTAATTAAGTAAATATTTAATGAGGAAGACAGTCAGGAGTCACCTCTAATCTCTCTCTCTCTCTCTAAAACCTTCAAATCAGGCCAGAAATCTAGAGGTAATAATGAACTCAGACTTCAACTTTAACAGCCACATCTGCAGCTTTTTACCATCTACAAAACACTGGTTTAAAACATCAATCATTCATAGTGTGCATTCAGAGTGAGCCATTGTTGCACTAAACCACTCACATCTCAACTGATTCAGGTGCCCTTTATCTCCTCTTTCCTCTTTCTTCCTGCACTAAAAAGCCAATAGTCTCTCTCTTTTTTGTATCTGTTGGCCAGAGTCGAAGTGGTTAAACATATATGGTTAACCATCCATTTCTTCTGACTCGTTTGTCTTTCCTGGTTGCATTGTAAAGGGTTTAGGGAAAAAGTTAATATAAAGTTGATTATATAAAATGTACTGAACCTGTTTTACTCTGTCCAGATAGATTTTAGATGCAGAATATGGACAGTCTCGCTCTATGGGACAGTCAAGGCAGCGGTCTCCGGCACCTGCTGGCTGAGAAAAGGAGGTCACATTTTAGGGGCTTAGTTTTACCAGGAATAAAATATGTAATGTTTGAAATATCATCATTATAGCAGCTAAGAATACAAGAAAAGGGGGAATAGAAAAGCAGAACCAAATGAAAGTCAAAATGATGTAGTCGTGCACTGCTGTATTGAATTGTACTGGTGGATTGCTCATGTGGAGCTCTAAATGAGACATACCACACATTTAAACTTGGAGTGAATGTAGTGAAATGGCTCACCTTGTCTGCCTTCTTGAAATGACTAACAGCTCCAAATGACGACACCTTGACACACCTGGGGGAGCAAACACCAGAGTTAATATTTCATCTGTGACTATGGCTCTGTTTCACAAAGAGGTTCAGTAAACCTGAGGTTTAAGACTTAGCTCAGGGTTAATCTCCCCTGAGACAAACCACTCCAGAGTTTTCTGTTTCATGGAGCAGGTTTGGAGCAGAGTTAGAAAACTCAGAGAGTAAAGTCAAAGTTTTGCTGAGGACACAAGAGCAATCACCATGGCAACAGTAAACCAGAGGAGGCTTTAATCTTAGAGGAACTGGAGGTCATGTGACTATGGAACATGCTTTGGACAGTTTAAACGTGTACCTTCACATTTCTTTCATATTTATCAATTTATACTACTTTAGTATGAAGACATAAAAAACATAAAAGTTTAAAATGACAATTTTAATATTTGATTTCAAATTTTAAATTAAATTTGCTAATACAATTTCTAACTAATTTAAGATGTTGAGAGCTATGCAGCTCACTGAGTTTTTAAAGGTATCCGACATTAATTATTTCAAAAGTGCACATGAATTAAACTGAATAATGTGTGATCCATGAATCTAATGATCTGCACTTCCCAACAGTTTAGTGCAGAAGAGGATGAAAGATCAGGCTTTAGAGATTAGTCAAATTATTAAACTCTCATCAAACCTTATTAAGTGCATCTGGTTCATCTGTCACTGACCAATCAGAGCTCTCCTTCAGGAGCAGAGACTGACCAATCAGAGCTCTCCTTCAGGAGCAGAGACTGACCAATCAAAGCTCTCCTTCAGGAGCAGCGACTGACCAATCAGAGCTCTCCTTCAAGAGCAGAGACTGACCAATCAGATCTCTCCTTCAAGAGCAGAGACTGACCAATCAGAGCTCTCCTTCAGGATCAGCCTCTGGTCAAACTCAGTGTTAGAGGAATAAAACCTGCTCTGGACCAGGTTAAGTTCAGGGCGAGTTACGATGGCGACTGACTCGGGTTTAGGTTCACTCTCTCTGTGAAACTGAAAACTCTGGCTGTATCTGAACATTTCCAGGATTTCAGTTTTTTGTTTATAGGCGCCATTTTGAGCACTCTTCACCCTTCAAAAGACGTTATATTCTGATTTGATTTTTTTGTTACATTTCTATCGCCCTGAAAGTCACGGTTAGCAAACATTTTCTCTAAAAAAGAAAGATCAGGGACATTTTAGGCATATATCACATTATTGTGCCATGTTTTGACATATTATTAGATTATATATACAGTATGTTTTATTCATTAACATCACCGTCTTTAGTCACTCAGCTGCTCTTTTGTGTCTGTTTGTTGCTTCACTGAGTCAAACGTCTGGGTTACTTTTGAACGTCTTTGTGTTACCTCCGTGTCCCGGCCCAGTGATGTATGAGGTCGATGTCGTGACACGATTTGGCCATAAGTGCGAATGAGCTTTCAGCCTCATTTCTCCAGTTTCCACGAACAAACGAATGTGCAAAGTGATAAAAGCCAACCTACAACAAAATATCTGGGTTAAATCTGTGTTTATGACAACAAGTCTAACGTATGCTACAGTCTCGCTCCTAAAGTTCTCCAATGTTAAAAGGACCCATATTCGCTCAAACTGAAACACTCTGTTCCACCTTGTGATGTCATCGTGTGGTGATACAGGAAGTGCTCCACTGTGTTTTTAAACTCCGCACACCTTCACTAGAATCATTTGGATGATTTCAGCCTCTGGAAATGCCAATCTCTGTTGAACTAAAGGTAAAAAGTAGCTGGTAACTTGAAAACTACCACTTCATGACATCACAAGGTGGAACAGAGCATTTTGAGCTTTGGAGATGTTACAGACTAATGATAAAACCCATGGGTCAATCCTAACCCTAACCCTAATTCTTTTGATTTTTATTTATTATTACTTTTGTCAGATTCAAGTTATGGTTCTGTGACTATTGTGAGTTTTTCTTTCATTAACCGAAGGATACCAACAATTTTATCCACGTGTGTACATGGGTAAATATCTGTACTTGTATTTGCATATCAGAGTAGGTCAACGGATACTTGTACATTATTAAATTAAATTAAACTTGTTTACCGGTTCCAGGTGCTGAATATGGACCACATCCCCAATGGCTCCTTCCTCAATGAGCTCCTAAAGAAATATGACAGTATAAGTATTTAGTTACTTATATAAAATACCAGCCTTCATGTTTAAAAGGTTCACATGCAACTTTTCTGGTGGAGTCTGTAAGCTGCTTGTTTCCGTTTGCTTAAAATGTCCCACAGTATGGCTTTTAACTCTTGATGTGGATGAGCGGTTAAACGTCGTCACTCAACTCTTTCAACTGGATTTTCCAACTTTTGCTATGGATCATACCTGGACGACTGAGCGATTACACAGATTTAAGTCTTATATTTCCATGGAGACAAGCAGGTAGCACTTTAAGGCCAAGAAACTGGTCAGATCTATGGAGAGGCGACCCTGCTCATGGTAAGAATGCGTGTTTTTTCAAGGTATTTCAGCAATTTAAAAACACCTGCAGTTGAGTAAATGCAAGGTAAATATGGAGACAAACCATTGACTGTATGCATAAACGGACAAAGCTAACGTGCTAGCCGCCGTGTTCCAAATAGGAAGTTAGCATGGGCGCGCTTACGGCTCCATCGACTCTTGGCTAAAATGGACTTTCTATTGAAAACCCGTCACCCCTCTCTCTGTAACTGCAGCCGTCGGACTCCTCATTCTGACCTTAAATGTTGGTTTTAACCCGCTCTACATGATACGGGTGTTTTTATTTCACTATTTTGTCTGTAAATCAAGATATGAACATTAAAAACAGACAAATCAGGCACCTTCTTTCCCCGGGGTCGCTCCACGTTTGATTGACAGCGTTACCAAGCGAACATCCCCTGCCAAATCACTAGTACGGATGGAAAGGGGAGTTAACGTCAACAGCCTCAGTCCAGATTGGCTCTTTGGTTGCTATGATACTCGCGGTTGGATTTCCAAACATGAAACACGGCTCTAAATTCGCCGCTATAACTGCTTTAGCCTCGATGAGCTTCATTTGACTGGAGCTGGACACTGTGGGTGACGTCACGCTCACTTAATCCACTTCTTTGTACAGACTATGAGGCAAACGGACAGAAAAGTTACATAGCGTGCCTTTAAACAGACAGTGTAATGGATGAAACCTTGATCTTGTGGATGCTGGGGTCATAGCGCAGAACGTGGCCCACAGACAGCATCACTCCGCTCTTAGTGACAGCCTCCACGATCGCTGTGCAGTCTTCAGGAGTCGTCTAAAGGTTTGGTTTAGTTTAAAAAGCAGCATCACATTGAATCTTTCTTCAAATAAAAGGGCCTATATTACGCAAAATTGACTCTCGTGAGCTTTAAACCATGTTAGAATGTTGTTATCTCATCAAAAAAGACATTATTATGAGTTTTTTCTACATCTGTACATCTACATGTTGTTTCCTCATCACAAACAGACCTGGAGTTGTGCTTTTTTATTTTCATTAACACATGTTTAACGCACAAACAAACCTGCATATTTAGGCTGAGTTTTTATTCTCTCAAACTGAAAACGCTCTGTTCCACCTTGTGACGTCATGAAGTGGTAGTTTTCATATTAACAGCTCCTCCTTTTACCTTCAGTTCAGTAGAGTTTTGGCAATTCCGGAGCTGAAATCGTCCAAATGATTCTAGTGAAGGTGTGTGGAGTTTAAAAACACAGCGGAGCACTTCCTGTATCACCACACGATGACATCACAAGGTGGAACAGAGCGTTTTCAGTGTGAGAGAAGAAAAACTCAGCCTAAATATGCAGGTTTGTTTGTGCGTATGAAACAAAAAAGCACAACTCCAGGTCTGTTTGTGATGAGGAAACAACATTATAACAGAAAACAATCTAATACGGGCCCTTTAAAGAAAATAAAACTCACAGCCATTGGTTTTTCCAGTAGAATATGGTAACCCTTCTTTGCAAAGGCCACTGCAGGATCCTAAAAGAAGTGCAGTACAAGTAGTAAACACAAGGCCTGTCACGATAATTACTGTATCAACTTATCGTTCAATATATATTAGATCAGAGTCTCCAACCTGTCGCTCTCCAGTTGATTTCTAAACTATACGTAGTGTGCGGAATAACTAAAACTGTATCATTTTGACGCCTGACTTTCTGCACAAATAAATAGATAATGGTTTATACTTTATAGGCATCTAACTGTATCCCATCTAAGGCTTGCCGTGGCTCTTATATATTGTCAGTTTCTTGCAAACTTTAAAATGAGTCGCTCTCGGACAATTCTGTTTTGTAAAACGTAGCTTACGATAGGAAAAAAGTTGGAGACCCCTGTGTTTTGATGGAACAATCATTTTTTAAGGGTCAATATTAAATCGTGGGGACTTTATCTTTGTACTAGTCAGGAACTTTTTGTTATTTTCCTGTTCTACGATTAGATTTGAGCTGTGGAGGGTTGAATTAATAACTTGTGTGACTCAGTATAGATGCAAACTAACTACCAAAGTGTTTTATTCTGCTGTTTATTTATTGCCGTTGTGCTTTTTAACGATATTGTACATTTAAATTAGTTTTTTGGGGATAATTCTACTTTGGGGTGATTGTGTCAGTGGCATAAATTAGTTTCAGTATCGTCTATATTTTCTTCAGGTATATATTGCACTTCAAACTTGATTATCGTGACAGACCTACACTAAATTCATGGTGGTTTACTGTCTGTTTTGAATGACATTACCTTGTGAAGTCGGTCAGGAGTGCAAATCAAAGCAGCATCTGCAAACTTCTCCCTTGCAGCCATACTTTCCCAATCTATTTCAAAGACACGGGCATATGTAAAACTCTAAAATCTCGGTTTATTAGATGCGTATTTGTTTATTGAAACCCACCTTCAAACACATTTTCGCTTTTAATGTTGTGTTTTTGTTGAAGTTTTGTGCGGGCAAACTTTCTTGGGTCTGCTACCCCCACAACCTAAGACAAAAAATAAATAAATCAAATATCATTGTGTGATTATTCAATTTTGAAGTTTAAATATGACCATAATATTACAAATGTTTTAATTTCAGTGGTGTTTTATTGGACAGACAAACCTTTGTGCGATCAGGGTGAATAGTAGCAAAGTTGGAGTAGTTGTCACCTCGGGAACCAGCCCCCACCACAATAACACTGACCTGGGTCATGCTGGAGCCCTGTGAACTTGGAAAAATCATTGAAAGTTAATTATTTCTTCTTGTTGATTATTGAGATTTCTGGCCCCAAAAATAGGAGCAAAGGCTTATGCAAAGTTACATTATTGTTTAATCAAATACAAGGTGTGTACAATGATAATCAGGCTATAATGAGTGTTAATCAGTGGAGGAACGTAACGAAGTAAAAATAGTAAAGTACCGTATTAAGTAAACATTTTAGGTATCTGTACTTTATTTAAGTACATTTTAAAGTAGGTACTTTTTTGCTTTTATTTCACTACATTTGAGAGCAGTATCTGTACTTTCTACTTCACCACATTTTTGAAAAGTAAAAGTTTTTTGTTTTTTTTTTGTGTTAGACCTGCTGTAAACGCAAAAGGTTTATTTTTTTTACATATTCGAAGTTTCAATTCATTCAATTCATTTTATTTTTGTAACGCCCAAAATCACAACAACAGTTGTCTCGAAGGGCGTTCATGTTTTGGTTGATGGGGGAAACCGGAGTACCCGGAGGAAACCCATCCAGACACGGGGAGAAACATGAAAAACTCCACACAGAAAGGCCTGGGCGACCCGGGGATCGAACCAAACCTTCTTGCTGTGAGTTTGAGCAAATAAAAATATGCAAATAAAAACAGCTGGAAAAAAACTACCAATTCAATTGTTTCTGCTGAACAAAATTCAGCACAAATCGTTATTAAAATCATCATAAAAATAGATCACAGAATCTGTGTGAAATACTTTTACTTTTTACTCTTTAAGTACATTTTTAAAAAAGTATTTTAATGCTTTTACTTAAGTAGATTTTTTCATGTCATACTTTTACTTTCACTTAAGTATATTTTTGCTCCAGTATCTGTACTTTTACTTAACAAAATTGAGCACTTCTTCTACCACTGGTATAAATAAACATATTGTGTGTCTTAAGAACTATTAATTGACACAGAAAACATAGTTGCCCAGCCACAAAAAAAAAAAAAAAAAAAGTCGCCACCAAAAAAAAAAAAAAAGGTCACACACTCTAATATTTAATTTTCCACCTTTAGCTTTGATTACGTCACACATTCGCTGTGGCATTGTTTCGATTTCGCTTCTGCAACGTCACAAGATTTATTTCCATCCAGTGTTGCATTAATTTTCCACTCAGATGTTGCATTGATGATGGTCGAGTCTGACGCTGCTCAAAGCTTCTCCAGCTCATCCCAAAGATTCTCAATGGGGTTAAGGTCTGGACTCTGTGGTGGACGATCCATGTGTGAAAATGATGTCTCACGCTCCTGATCCACTCTGTCACAATTTGAGCCTGATGAATCGTGGCATTGTCATCTTGGAATATGCCCGTGTCATCAGGGAAGAAAAAATCCGCTGATGGAATAACCTGGTCATTCAGTATATTCAGGTGTCAGCTGACCTCATTCTGCTGAACCTGGACCGGACCAACTGCAGCAACACCAACATATTTGCTTAGTTAAATCCAGGTGGAGACTTTTCTTTTTTTGGCCAGGCATTGTATTTTTGCTCCAGTATCTGTACTTTTATTTAGGTAACAAAACTGAGCATTTCTTCCACCACAGGTATAAATAAACATTTTGTGTGTCTTAAGAACTATTAATTGACACAGAAAACATAGCTGTATTGTTATATATTTTGCTCAGTATGAATAGTTCACACATCAGTAAGAAATGCCCTGGATAGGCCTAGAGACAGGCTGTAAGTCACCCAAATTATACAGAGGAAAATCTTGATAAGACCGGCTAAGATTATAGAATGTATTGTTCAAGGTAAACACACCTTTGAGCTTGTTTGACAAATGCAGACAACACAACTATATATATAAGTAAACAGAACCTATTCAACACTAGAACTTAACAATATGCAGCTCTTTCTAAAAAGTGCAGTATTGACAGTCCTTTATGACTTTTTACCCACAAGCCCGAGGTGGTTCATGGGTAGAAAATACAATGTAAAACAGTATTGATTCCTGTAAAACTGTTGTATTGGTGTATAAATACCTGTTTTGTCCCATATATCAGGCCAATCCTCGTGTTAGTCTTCTGAGCTGGTCGCTTTGCTCCCGAGTGGCCATAAAGTGATGAAATATAAAGTAAAACAACAGTCTCTTCTTCCACAACACAACAAGACACAGCCACTTCCTCTGGACTGTAGGGATCTGGAGATAGACACTGCCTCCCTGTGGCAGAGAGCGGCAAGTGCATGGATATAGGAATATTAAATCTACGGGTTGTTCCATTTTTATATTACTGTCACGCGTTCTTTTTTAATGTCTAAATATTGTGTATCCGCATATTTGGCTTTTTAAAATTTATTTCTTCATTTTTTAAATTTATTTATTTTTGACGTTTTGTTTGACGTTTACGTGCTGACGCAGGTCACGTGACGCCCGTGGCTCCACCGGGCGTGAGTGTCGAGCTTTCGTTTGGTGCTCTCCAGAAATCTAATCTCAAATGGTGGTTAACATCTGCCTGAAGGATCTATTTATATCTGATCTACAAATATTGATTTCATTTGCAGTTTTGGGTCCTGTGAACTGTTGCTGCACGAGCTAAACACCCCGGAAGTGTTTTGCTAGGACGCTTTTGTGTTTGCTTGTTAGCTGAGGCTAGCTCATCGGCTAACTCCACTGCCCACGGACTGCTTGGCTGCAAAGAAACAACAAGTTTGCAAAAAAGATGGAAAACCAGTCTGTGACAACCGGGGTGGCATCTACGACCTCTTCAACTTCAAGTAATTGCATCGCAAATGATAATGCAGCAGCTAATGATAACAGCATCCCTCCAGTCACGAGTAATGGTAAAGTTATGTCATGCTATTCCAAAACATTGTCCATTTATCATTTTTTATTTTGTCATTCTTTGTTATTTGGTGATATATGGCCTTAATTCCTGTCTTAAGTTGCTACAATTGTCACATTTAATTCATGTATTGATTAATTTCAGCTTGAAGTTAAGTTTGATCATGTTTTTTCCTAACTGATGACTAAACACATTTTCCCAGAGTATCAGTTTCCATTCACTTTCTTGGTTATGATCATCTAAGAAGCATTGTTTATTTAATAACTGCATTTTGTCTCTCAGCTTCAGCCTCAGCAGCAATGGCAACTCCATCAGCGGACACGTCTGTCTCCAATGGAGTTTATGTTCCAGGGGGCATCACAAATGGAGATGTGAAACCTGCCATTTCCACCACTCCTCTGGCAGATTTTCTGATGCAGCTGGAGGATTACACGCCCACAGTATGTCAACTAGTTCACTTTATTACTTATTTTAAACTGTCCAAATGTTATGCTGAGTTCTGACATAGTATTGGCCCTTTTTTAGTTTTCACTTTTTATAGCAAGTTATTCAAAATGTACTCTTGATAGACACTGGAAGATTTGCACAAAAGCCTAATGTTAATCTTTAATTATTTCAGATTCCTGATGCAGTAACAGGTTACTACCTCAACCGAGCTGGCTTTGAAGCGTCTGATCCAAGAATGTGAGTAATCATAATGCTTTAATGCTCTCTTGACAACTCTCTTTAGGAAATTCCTTTTTGTGATTGTGTGATTACATTTTTTTGTATGGTTATTGAGGCCACACGCAAAATGGTTAAAATAGTGTTGTATTTATTAATGATCTTATGCATACAACTGGCTATTTTCTCTCTCAAAAAAAAAATCCCTGTTCTTTCACATACACATACTGTAATTAAATATATTTTGTTTTCAATATAGCCTGCTGTGTTATGATACTTTTTAATAATTATTTTATTTTAATCTGCCCCTTTAGCTCTAAATAGATGAAGTGTATTAGTTTTGCAGTTAAAGAGTTCATAATAACTGCCTCTTCTAAAATTCACAATGATCCTACTAACTTCTATATAAATGTAAAATCAAATCATCCTGACATTCCATCTGTGCTGAAGGTTTGGCTCCACACCATTGTCTCGCACAGGCTCATGTGTGAACCATGTTAACCAACTACTACTACTTGTCTTTTTTTTTAATCTGTTACTTTCCCCCAGAATCCGCCTCATCTCTCTGGCTTCTCAAAAGTTCATCTCCGATATTGCCAATGACGCACTGCAGTATTGTAAAATGAAAGGCACGGCTTCAGGAAGCTCGAGAAGCAAGACAAAGGTTATTGCTTATATACATATTTCCATAGAATGTTATTGTTTTAATTTTTTTATGAAATGTCCTATAGCATTATTATAGTTTAAGAAATACAAACTTTCTGAATATTTTTCTGTTTTAGGATAAGAAGTATACTCTAACAATGGAGGACTTACAACCAGCTCTTTCTGAATATGGAGTGAACGTCAAGAAACCATATTATTTTACATAGGACCACCTGTGTTTTTTTGTATTTTGCTTTTGGTAGTTTTAGTTCTTTTGCTCACGCACAATAGAGACTGTATACTCAATTTGCTAAACGTTTCATTTTGTTTTTTGGTGCTTTTGAACTGATTTCAAACATTTCTTCATTATGTGAAACTGTAAAACCATTATGTTTTATTGTGAATATAAATTCTATAAAATATGTGTGTGTCCTCCTTATTTAAAAATGTCCAGAAAACATTTTATCACTGCACATTATATTTTCTTAAAGGTATCAAGTATTTCTATTTGCAATATTTTGGTAATCTGCTGTTTGCGACGTATAGCGAAGTTGGTAATTCGCGATCTTTCTAGTTTGTGCCTGTTTGGTTCCCGTAGATTGACACGCGAGCCACCGTACGAGTTTGAGCGAACGCGTCCCACTCAAAATAACAGCGTGTGAAGTTGAATAGTTTCTTGTTTAAAATCTGTTACTTTTGGCTAGAAATTCTGCAGTTAAAATGTCTGTTCATCCTTCAAACGCCAGCAACCCGATCGTTTTCTTCGACATCACAATCGGAGGTCAGGTGAGTGAAACAGCGCGGAGCTAACACCGGCTAATGCTAACACCGGCTAATGCTAACAGCCAAAGCTACGCACACAACACTAAACGGACTCACGCATTTAAGGCATTTCTGTCACTTTAGAAGCAACGGAACAACAAAACGTGACATATACATTGCAAAAAAGGACAAACACACGATAATACATTTTAAACCTGTTTGAAAAATCGCGTAATTTGAAACCAGCTGCCACAAAAGTCTGAATGAAACTGTCAGTGGTAAAAACTTATTGATATTGATAAACTTCTCAGTACTGTTTTGTGCCAGTGCCCATCTAAACATTTAAATTTTATAAGCGTAAGGATCAATTGAATAAAGGCATTTTTGTATTAGTTATTCTTAAATATCTAATCGTGCTAATAATTCTGAAATAAAAGATAAGTTCAGTATCCAGCAGGAGGCGCTGTTCTGTGCAAAACTGACACTTTCCTGTCCATGTGTTTCAAAGCTAGAACTGGTTTCATAGTAATCAACAATTCACATTTGAAGGGGCTTCAAAATTTCGCCTATAAACGGGAAGCTGAAAGTTGGGCTATTGTAAAATGTTTGCCGCAGGTCAGATCAAAACTAGGCCATTCAGTTCATATTTCATTCTTCTCTCAAATGTTTATGCCTCCTCAGGATCTTTGAAATGTGCACACTGAACACAAATCTTAGATCTAATCCTAAATGCACTTCTCCAAGCAACATTTTTGTGCGAACAGGGGACTGGCTGTGGATGCCTCATTTTACCACATTTATGTAGACTTGATATTTTTATAATTTAGAGTTAAGTTATAAAGCCTTTAAGTGGTAAATAAAGCCATCTGCTTGTTCTAGGAGTTCATACTTCACTCTGATTGGTTAATTGATTGGTTAATTCAGAGCCTCAGGGAAGTTGACGAATAGGAGGAGTAGATGGAGAAGACTCTATTTGATCTGAGGAAGATCCACTGAATCATTATCACTTCATTAAATGCATTTTGGGAGTAAGTGAGTTACTATGTAGTAGCCTACCACCAGTGCATACCTAAACCTCTTATGATGAATGTGCATTCGAGCCTAGAGCTGCACAAAATAAGCACTGAATCACCAAAATAACAGATTGTCAGGGATGAGATCACAATTAGATTTTTATCACCATATTGCCTACACCTGATATGAATTTCTTGTCAACCTGAACGACTTTAGCATTCTGTACATTCTGTCTCGTCAGTCATTATGTCCCCTATATGTAAAATGTTGTCTTCATTCTTTACTAACACTTTGCTGCCAAACCAGTTAAAATGTTAATGGTGGTATGTTCATAAAAGACACAAGTAAAAGACGCAGGTTAAATATATTAAGGATATTTATTCATCACATGTAACATCACAAATTTTGTTTTGTAGAAAAACAATAGTATAGTCATTTAGAGAAAATAAACCTTCAGCAGCCCTAAAAATGTAGGTTATTATTAGTTGAAGTCATAGGAGTTTCAGTGACACTTTTGTCTTCTCTCCCGTTTTGACATCCCCATAATTCACACACAGAGACCTATGCATTTCATAGAGACTTTTTGCTGTGCTGAATCTGACAAACACACACCCTGTCCATTTTACACTCCACAGCCCAGTTTGAATATTGAAATGGAGACTTCTGTCACCTGGAACAGCAGCTTACTTCCCTCAGCTTTCAAATGTGTGTCAAATGAGTTTTCAGAAAGCTTTAAAACATCCTGGTCCTTTGTGATTCCTGGAATGCAGTGTCCTCTTTGCATATTTTACAAAGTGAACTGCAAAATTTGCTTAATTTTGCAGAGAAAAGTCAAAGATTCAATGCTGTTGCTTTTCTTCAAACATAAAATGCCATGTCTCTCTTTGCATTTGATGGGTTAAACTTGTGCACAGGTAGTAGCTGCTCATCGTTTGTGTCAGCGCTCAGGTCCCAGTAGGCCTGCCATAAGCAGATATTTTCATATTGACTGATGTAGGTCCCCACCGTTCCACTCCTTAGCCAAAACACCACCCCTTCCAGCAGACTGTTGACACACTGCACCCAAAGGAGATTTACACTTATGTAAGCAGGGATCCCAAACTCCAACGTGACACAAATTGTGGTCACGGCGAGGTATGGCATCCAAAATACTCCAAAACAAATGAGTAGGCTTAGGTGCATTGGCGGACGTGGCATAGTAAATTCCTTTATCGGGAATTTTGTATCTTCTTCTGTTGTCATATCTATCTTTAAATCCCTTATCCTTGCCTCCGCTATCTCTTCTCTTTCTTCGGAAATCCGCTCTGCCTCCTTCACCCATTTTGGTATCAGTGTCATATATGGCAGCAGAGCGATACACATGACAGCTGTTAACGCAACTGTGAAATATCCAACAGTTCTTGATTCTTTGATTTCACAAACTACATATCGTATATTTCTTGTTTGTGAAAGCAGTGTGGCATTCGCTGTTTCAAGAGCGTAACATCCAGCAAATAACCACATCAAGATCACCAAGACTATGTTTCTGGTTAATCTTATGTATTTCCTACCAGCGCATGTGTCTTCAAGGTAATAGTCCAAAATCCCCAGGCATAACACGGGTACAGGGAGAGCAGAATACGCGGCAGAGAAGTTTGCCATTATGTAGCACATGGCCACGTGGGACGATTGGACATCCATCCAAAGTGTTGTGGTCATGAAAGCGGTCATGCTGAGGTCGACCAAAGCAAAAGAGATACTGCAAATGTTGAAAAAAGACCACAGTGGTTTGAAGCAGCAGAGGTATAGCGCACCTCCGTTCAAGAATACTTTGAAAAGCATCAACAGGATGAATTGTCTGGTGTTGTCCATGTAACAGTCGTGCATGTTGTCTGTCTGCTCCATGATGGCCAGCATAGATGAGCTGAAATGTTCCATATGTTATCAGGTCTGTCAAAAAGAAACGAAAGAAGAATGTCTATTATTTGACTATTTTGACGATATCTGATATTAGTTTTATGAAGACGTAGTTAGTGACGTTAACGGCCAGATGGGAAAAAAACACACTTTACGTTTAGGTTTAATCTTTTGGTGTATTAATTTGAAATGATATATATATTTTTTTTAGTTCTGATTATTTTTTGACCTGAATTATCACAATTATCAGTTTACCAAATGATCTTGACGTCCCTGATTCTGAGTGGCACTGATTCATTCTATGGACTGTCACTGTTGTTTCAGTATTTTCACATATTTTCACAGACTTTCACGTGTCATATACGTTGCAACAAAAGAAAATACACGTGATAACATATAAACCTGTTTGAAAAGTCGCGAAATTTGAAACCAGCTGCCGCAAAAGTCTGAACAATACAGTCACTGGAAAAACTTATTATAATGATTTATTAGGAATCTGATTAATTGCGCCAAACAATAACAATGAGGGAGTGACCTTGTACATAGCAATTATAGCTTTTTCAGTTCTGATACTGATCCTGATACTTTAGCCTTAAGTATCTGCACTGATATCAGCTAATATCATGTATCAGCAGAGACTAAAAACAGAATTATTTCCTTAAAACAAGTAAAATAACTGCTACATTTGGACCAGTTTGGATCAGTTTTGTCTTAACTCTCTTACAACTTTGTATAAATCGCAAAAGAAAAAGAAAATCTGTCATTGGATCAGACTTGGACGACTGAGGGATTACACAGATAACTTTGTATAGATAAAAATTACGATTCTAAAACATTACGAGTTGTAGTTGGCCTAAAAAGTCTCACAAATAGTGTTCATGGTGTCAGTTCTTATGTCCAGCGAGGATATCGACTGATTTCTGGACTATTTGTTCGAGATCGGTGCATCCACATTTATTACATACATAAATAAAATCATACACGCGCTTTTTTTGTTATAAATGTGCTTTTTGCCAGACCTTTTTTTACCAATAGAAAGGAGTTTATTCATGCGTTGTCTTTCCAGGCTTTTCTGTTTAATGTAGAAAACTAATCATTTTGTCTACAATCATAAGTCAATACCTAACCTAAGATTCTTGTTTACGTTTCACCCATTTGCTGTGCTCAAATATGACTTACACCTATTTGCATTATTCACTCTTTCACAGTTTCTCAGCAAAGATACATTATCTCGGTTTCTGAGATGGCTTGCTCAGATTACATTCACGGAACAACTGCCTTTTGGAAAAGTTGCCTGCATTATTTAAACGGGGTCTCTAATGTTAAAGATGTGAATATTTGTTCAAGTCGAAATGTGCGAATTTGAGCCCAGCTGTCGTGCAAATTATAGGCCTGTCGCAATAAAACATTTCAACGCTTCAGAAAATGTTTTGGTAAATGATGATGCCCAGAATTGGAGCAGAATGTCCGAATGTGCTTCAAAATATAAAATTGTAAATAAATAAATGCATTTTCACATTTATGCATACATTCTGGAGATTAAAACACTTTTTCTTTTTTTTTTTTATAATTTTTTTTACATTTCTACATATACCAAAGTGGGAAGTATTCTTTTATGGCAAGAATCGCTCTTATTTTTACATTTCTACATAAACAAAAGTAAGTGGAAAGTATTCGTTTTGCAAGAACTACTCCTTTTGTATTGGTAGAATACAAAAAATAAGTCATAAGTATCATTTTATTGCAAAAACTGCTCGATATAGTAATTATTCGGACATACCTAGATGCAACCAAGAAAGTTTAATGTTTTTTGCATTTTTCTAAATAATTTTGTCTTAGAATGATTCCGTTTTGCCCTTGGTTTGTCGTTGTTCATATCAGACGTTGGTAAATGGAGTAAGTAAATGAACAAGTTTAAAAGCCCGTACTTGCGTTTGGTGATGTCTCTGCGTCCCCTTTACTGCAGTTTGTCTGGTGTCCTCCTTGGAGTTGCTACATGCTCTGCTGCCTCTCAGCTGTATCGGTTTTTGTCTGTGTCAGGTGCACCAAGAGCCTTTCAGTCACTCTCCTGCCCCGCCTCTCTTTCCTAGAGCCCGTGCAAACAATGAAATGGCCACACCTTTATTTCTAGAAACCTATGTGAGTTTTTTGTGTCTCTTATGGGGCTGTTAAAACGGTTAGCAGCAGTATGTCTGTATGTGTTAACCCTTAAGGCACAGGAGCACTGCACACCTGTGTTTTACTAGTTTTTACACCCAAAGGAACCTACTTACATACCGGTAATACTTGTTTTCCTTAAAGTGAAACAGTGAAATAGGTTTGTGAAGTGTTAAAGAAGTTAGGAGCTGTTTGGCAGTGGGTAAAGTAATGACTTGGCTTGTTATAAAGGCTTTTGTTGCTTTATTTTTACATTTTTAAGAGTACGATGTATCCCTTTTTCCTTTATCTCACTCTACTGTGTCTAAAGTCTTGCATTTCTGTCAAATCTTCTAAGCCTGAACATGCAACATCAAATCAAACACATAAATGATACTGTATTCAATCCAACATTGGCCTAACTTCAGCTTCTTTTGAAATTGTTGTTGTTGTTGAACAAGCTTTTCAAGAAGAATTGTTCGCATGCATAAAAGCAAGTGTTAAAAGCAGGGGTAAGTTGTCCTACCTGTCAGACTTCTCAAAAAACCAGTAACTCGCGAATTCATCCTCGAGCGAGTGTCTTTCAGAGCTATGATGTCAGAGGAACAAACCGTGCGGCTTCACACAACTCAACATTGTCGTCCGCGAGTACAAACACCAGACTGTAGAAAGTAGGAGGTCTTTACCATGTTTAAAAAGCCTTCATCGACGTGATATGGTTTTACAAGTCACCATAATGTCCCGCTTTATGATATCAACCCTTTTACAATCCCTCAAACAATGTATACTTTGACCGCTGGCTATCTGCAGCTACACAAAAGGGCCCCTATGCGATGATAATGAAAATTGTGTCAACTGAGATGTGGAGGAAGAACGGTCATATTGTGCCCGGAGAGAGCCGTCCACACAACACAAGTGGACGTGACCTTTTGTTAACAGAATGTTTTGCATCGAATACTGTCAAATGTCTGTAATGTGATGATATAATGGCGGCGGGCGATATATCGGTTCCACTATCAGTATCGTTAACCGGTATTTTTTTGCACGGCCCCATTCTTTGTTCTCTGTCTGTAGGCCTGTCACAAGAACACATTTTGAAGTGAGATATTTAGCTGAAGTAAATGTAGACGATAAATGATAATACTAAAACGAAACCATTAAACAGAATTATCCCCCCCAAAAACGATACTAAATGTACAATATATATTAAAAAAAATGAGCTGAAATGACTAAATAACAGAATGAAAAACGAGTAAAAGTAAACGTTTGTATCTGTAATGAGTCGTCGAAGTTATTTATTGAGATTGAGATTTATTGAGTTTCTTTCTCAGGGTGACTGGGCGCTCAGTTAGAGATGATGAGCAGCTCAGTCACACGGGAGGAGCTCAGAGTAGACCCACTGCTCCTCCACGTCGGGGGTAGCGAGTTGAGGTGGCTCCGTTGGACGTCTCCCTAGGGAAGTGTTTCGGGCATGTCCCACTGGAAGGGGACCCTGGACTCGTCGGGGGGACTATGTCTCTCGGCTGGCCTGGGAACGCCTTGCCCCGAGGAGCTGGAGGAAGTGTCTGGGGTGTTAGAAGTCTGGGAGTCCCTGCTTACACTGCTGCCCCTGTGACCTGGACCCGGAGGAGCGGAAGAAAATGGATTGAAGTTATTTATTCAACCTCATCATATTATATATATCATCATATTGCAAAAAAAAGAAAGTCTCCGTGATAAATATTGACCTCCAAAAATATTGTTCCATCTGTCAAAAGTCAAAATTGAAATAGGAAAGCGTTATATGGCTGTATCGTTACACAAACATAGTAAAAGAAAAATTCAAATCTGTAATTGGACAAATCGTTGTAGGAGTGAAGACGTTTCGCTGCTCGTCCAAGCCGCTTCTTCAGTTCTGGTCAGATCACTGCTGGACACTGCCTTATATCTGTCGGACGAGAGGAGCGAACGACACTGAAACTAAAAACACCCCTCGTTTAAAGTTTCAGTTTGTAGCAAAACCTCTTCACTCCTACAACATTTTGTTCAGTGACAGATTTGAATTTTCTTTTACTATGAATCAGACTTGGACGCCTGAGGGACTTTTATTATTATGTCATTATATTTTTATTGTCTGTGCAAGGAATGGCACGATAAGCAATAATATGGTTTATCATGATAAAAAAGGTCGACGATAATCATCTGTGGGACATTTGCTGTAATCGTGGAAAAAAAAGTGAGTCTTTAATGCAGCTTAAGACCAGACTGAAAACCCACCTCTTCTTCCTGGCATTTAACACCAGCTGGACTGTTTTATTGTTCTTTTCCTGTATCTTATCTATGTATATCTTATCTGTTTTTTATGGGCTTTTATGTGAACCACTTTGCTCAGCTGAGGTTGTTTAAATGTGCTATAGAAATAAACTTGAATATCAGTCATTTTCATATTGGACGGTCACCAACTTTAATAATTATCGTGACATAATCGCTAGTTATTTTGCTCATTTTGCTTACTTTGCACTGTATCGATATATTATTCCAGCTTTCATGTACTAAATGATAAATTTTGGGGCTCAGAGTTTATCACAGGTACATTTTCTTCGCAAAAGTTGTAGGATTTTTGCTGTAATAAGATAAGATTTGAGCTGTAGAGGGTTGAATAAGTGATTTCTATGGCCAGTAATTGCTTCCTTCTGCTATTTACGTGTTGCAAGTCAGCCTTTTAATGATATTGTCTATTTTAAAATAGTTTACTGGGATTATCCTGCTTTATTTTAATCGTTTCAGTGACTTAAGTAGTTTCAATATTATCGTTTATCGTGATATTCCTCAGTAACAGTATATTCTTATCGTGACAGGCCTACTCTGTATGTAACTGTCTCTATTTATTCTTTACTCTGAATCCCCATTATTATATATATATTTTTTTTTATTATATTATTATTATTACTGCAGCAATAATTATTCTTACTGGGGTCCATTTTTAAGTACTCTAAATGTACAGTATTGTTAAATCTTGTTAAATACAGCAGAATGCAACAGTTAAGTAATTAGATTGTGCCGTTTTAGTTCATAGTTCAAGCCTCTACAGCTCAAATCTTATCATGTTGCAGAAAAAAAATGACCAAAAATGTCTCACTAAGTCCCCACAAAAATGATTTATAATATATATTTATAACGATAGGTTGATATAGTGATTACCGTAACAAAAAAAAGTGTTAGTAATGTGTGGCTATCGGTGAAGTGTAGTTTCTGTAACACAAGGAGGGAGGTATCAATCACAGTCACATTGGTGTGGTTTGTACAAACAGCAAACAAACTTATCAACTGATAATGCAAAAATAGTTAACAGTAAGGCAGTGGCAGTTAGTTCACATAAGGTACATGTTTTAATACAAATTTAATATAGACTTTTTGGTTAAAGCGCCCGTATTACGCTGTTTTCTGATCACAATCAGATCTGGAGTTGTGTTTTTTTGTTTCATTCATGTTTAACACACAAATCCTGCATATTTAGGCTGAGTTTTTCTTCTTTCAAACAGAAAACACACTGTTCCACCTTGTGATGTCATGATGTGGTTATACAGTGTTTTTAAATACTTACACCTTCACTAGAATTATTTGGATGATTTCCACACTGGAGGTGCAAATCTTTACTGGACTAAAAAGGTAAAAAGTAGTTGTTGATTTGAAACTAGCACTTCATGACATCACAACGTGGAGCAAAGCATTCTGGGCGTTGGAGATGTACAGACTAATACTAAAGTGTTACTCAAACATGTGTGAATGAAACAAAACACAACTCCAGGTGTGTTTTTGAGGAGGTAACAGCAACAAAATGGGCGCTTTAACCAAAAAGTCTGTATTAAATTTGTATTAAAACGTGTACCTTATGTGAACTAACTGCCACTGCCTTACTGTTAACTATTTTTGCATTATCAGTTGATAAGTTTCTTTACTATTTATACAAACCACACCAATGTAACAGACTGTAATTGGCACCTCCCTCCTTGTGTTACTTAAACCTCACAATCTCATTTTAACAAGCAGAAACAGAAACAGAAACCAAAAAAGAAAGCGTGAAATGGTCAAAGACGCTCAGTTTTAAGGATGAAACACATAATGTAGGTCGACACCTTATTGGCTCCAAATGACGACCTCAAAGTAGTTAAGTGGTAACCCGTGGCAATTGGAACCGTTAGAGAGTTTGCCTAAACGACTTTTTACAATATAACCATTTATCCACTTTCCAATTAGACTTTCAGATTTATTCACTCATTAACTTTACATTTAATTGCATTTTTGTGTTTGAACATTGGGGGCCGTGTCTTGCTCCCAGCTTTAATCGCGCAGTAGCGTTAATGAGGGGGCGTGTCCAGGTCGGGCTCCCGCTACTTAAACGATGTTAACCCTGAACTAAATCTTTGACCATTTTGGCATTTCAATTCACTGCCAGTGTGGATAAAGTCTACAATTATTGGCTTACCACACAGCCAAAAGAGGTGTGAGCGCTTTGACTCACTGACAACTGACAGAAAAACGAGAAAACCTTGTAAATCGGCCTGCGTTTCACATGACTGACAAAAACAACACCGACCACATTTCCTTTTGTAAGCGCATTTTAAATAGATTTATTATGAGATTTGATCAGAGATTTGTGTGTGTGCTCTGGCCCCATGGCACAGCATCCAAGAGATATAAAAGGAGGTGCAGGTGTCTGTAACAGAGCAGCTTTATGTCTCTTGAGCCGCTGTTCAAAACTCTGCTGACCGCTGCAGCCAAGAGAGCAGCACATGTGAGACGTGCATCTCCTCCACTCTGCTGTTACACCCCTGAGCTGTCAGTCAAAGTGTGCGCCTGATCCTGTGCACCGTCCCCCGTCTGAGGTGCATCCCCCTTCCTCAGCTCCATTCAGAGTTGTCTACGGTTCTGATGGCTGATACTTGCAACTAACTTTAAGAAGACACTTTAGGAGAGGTCTGTAAACATGCATCCATTTTCTTCTGCTTATCCGGAGCCAGGTCTAGACTTTACTCACCACGTCCTCGAGCTCCTCCAGTGGGACCCCAAGGCCATTCCCAGGCCACCCGAGGGATCCTGGGTCTTCACCGGGTCCACCTCCCACTGCCCGAAACACCTCCCCAGGAAGGCGTTCAGGGGGCATCCGGAACAGATGGGTCCTCTTGATGTGGAGGAGCAGTGGCTGTACTCCGAGCTCTTCCTCTGTGACTTAGCTCTTCACTCTATCTCTAAGGAAGCGCCCATACACCCTGCGGAGGAAACCCACTTCGGGCGCTTGTATCCGCAGTATTGTCCTTTCAGTCATTACCCAGAGCTCATGACCATAGGTGAAGAACATAGTTTGACTGGTAAATTGAGAACTTTGCCTTTCGACTCAGCTCCTCCTTCACACTCGGCTGCAAACTGTTTGTATTTTAAAGACTTTGTATCGATCCAGATCAAAATAAACCGTGGAGCAGCTCTGAGGCGATACAGTCTTTAGTTTTGTTTTTAAATAGCCTATATACACCAATCATATAGACAAGTTTTTATCTGAGATGGCAACCCTAAATGTAAATTGAATGTTAAGTTATGCTTTAGTTGTTAATATGTTCATAATATCATATTCTGTCATTTCATTTTACTAGAATTAAGAATCAAACCCGATACCTGCCCTTTAATGTACTGCATTTATCATCCAAATACATTTCCAAATCAGAGTCTATGCCTATGTTTTTTTGTTTATGTTTATTTATTAAACATGGGACAGTGCACATTGATCAACATGTGTTAGTACAGCATGTAAAAGTGCCAGAGTTAGCCATGCAGGCAAATTTTCATCCGTAGTCCCATTGGCAGGTTGATGGCAAGACAAAAAAAGGACATAGGCACAGAAAACATTCAGTCCATCACACATGACAAAGCACATTAAAAATCAGTGAATAATACTGGAGACATATTAGTAAAGTTAGAACATGCTAAAAGCACAGCACATACATGAACAACAATAAACATAATTCACAGTCACTCAACAAGACAGACATTTGCTGTGATGCAAAAACACAAACAGATTAGTTATGTTCACATGTCTGATTGTCCAGAAGCCACCGCTTCACAGATCTACTAAAACTATGGATAGAAGTCATATTCCTTATTTCTGTGTGGACCGGATTCCAGGAATGAGCGGCGCAAACTGAAAAAGCCGACTGTAAAATTCCATTTAGAAAAACTTAATTTGGACAGTCTCCTCTGCTTGATGCTCGAGTGTTTGTGTTTAAATTCAACTGTATGAACTCTTTTAATGGGACCATGAAGGGTTTTATAGACCAGAACAATGTCTGAATAAATAATTACAT
The DNA here is from genome assembly GCF_009829125.3 of Periophthalmus magnuspinnatus. Lineage (NCBI taxonomy): Eukaryota > Metazoa > Chordata > Actinopteri > Gobiiformes > Gobiidae > Periophthalmus > Periophthalmus magnuspinnatus. The sequence continues at coordinate 30,358,299 of NC_047132.1, forward strand.
TTTCCCAATTTAAAAAGTTATATTTCCTCAATATTTTACAGTGATGATAGGAGTTTGATTTTTGATCTAGTGTTTTCAGACTCTATAGGCAGCAGTGTGCTCTTGTTTGCCTGGCTCCAGCTCGTCAAACAGTAATTTATATGAGACAGAATAGTGGCATTCAGATAGTTTTGAGGCCTCTGTAGTTAAATTTCCTCTAATGTGTTTGAAGTTGACCAAATTAAATTTTATTTTATTTCTCACATTTTTGATATGCTTTTTAAATGATAATTGAGAGTCCATTGTGACACCTAAATACTTGTATTCTTGTACCACTTGTAGGGCTTGCCCATCCACCATAACAACTGGATCCCTCTCTCTATTTGCAGATTTAGAGAAAAACATGCACATAGTTTTAGTGACATTGAGATGTAGCCTGGTGTGTTGTTTTTGCGTGTTTTGTTTTTGCAGCCTGTTGTTTTTGCAGCCTGGTGTGTTGTTTTTGCACAGACATACACTATGGTATCATCAGCGTATAATTGACATGAGGCTGTAGAGCATGCAACATGCAAATCATTAATAGACTAAATAATAGAGGACTGAGGGTGGAGCCCTTGGGCATACCTACAGAATTATAGAGTACATCAGAGATTTTATCATTAACACGGAACACATTGTTTTTGGTTTTCCAAATGATTCCAACCACTGTAAGACTTTTAGTGCAAAGTTATAATTTGTTTCATGTTTTTCTGTGAACTAATTTCTATTTGTTGGTTTTGTCAGTACACAGAATGCCCCACGCCCTCACTTTGTTTCCTCCATGTGATATTTTGGCAGAACACACACTACTTTTACAGCTCCACACCTCACAACCACAGGATTAACTCACTAATACTACTATTGCATTAAGACCGGGGACAAGATACAGCCCTGGATGTCTGTTTTTTCTTCCTCAAAAATAAATTAATTAATTAATCTGCATGTAATCTTTGTTTTAAATGTGTGTTCTTTTATAGGCCCTACTTTATAATAATCAAAATAAACTGTGTCTAACTCGGTGTGTATCTGTTCTTTCACCAGGATGTGGGCCGGATGAAGATTGAGCTGTTTGCAGACGTGGTCCCAAAGACGGCAGAAAATTTCAGGTGACACGTTTCTCACATGGCCAGCCTTACAATGCCATTTCTTAGTACTTGGATTGGCAACACCTAGTCCATACAAAAGCGTTTGACATTCTGAATGCAACTCTCCCAGAAGAGATCATAAAGGAAACCTATACTTGTGAACCCTCCTTTAAATGACATGTTTTATATCAATTATTAGACCCAGCCCAAAGCCTATTATAAACATTTTATAGACTGTAATTTTGTTCTAGACTGTATTAATTGTCGAGTAAACACAATAAATTACTTCTGTGATCAACTAGTATACATTACAAACTGTAAAAACTGTACTCACTATATTTATTTTTTATTTGCGTGCTTACTCCTACAATTTACATAAAATATAACATCAAACATTTTATATTTTTGCATTTGATTTTATATTTTTGTTCAGCCCTGGTATGTGGACTTTGCTTGACCTTCTAATACAGGAATTTAAAACCCCAACACCTGCGTTATTTAAGTTCATAGCAGCTACTTTTTCATGCCGGAATTACAATAGTATGTTATAGAAAGAACGTTTGTCCAAACCAGACTCGCCCTAAAGCATTGACTGATTCATGGAAACACTGTAGATCTAATGGGAAATTTAAAGTCATATAATCCTGTAAAATCATGTGTAAAGGTTAATTCAGTTTCAGATAAATTTCATAGATCAGTCACGTTTGTCACACTTGACTTTTGCTTCGTCTGACTGTTGGCTGTTTGGCTTTGTATGAATTGACACAAATTATTTTAATTTTAAAGGCGGGGACGTGTATTTGTACAGCACAAGTAATTCAAAGAAAGACATCAACTAATCATAATAAGATTGACATTAAAAGAGAAGAGGCAGAATAAAACCCTTTCAGTCACATGCACAGATAAACACAACCTTTTGAGCCTGTCTCACATCTTTAGGAAGACTGTTCCAGGTTTTATCTGCAGAAAACTGAAATGCTGATTCCCCATGTTTAGTCCTGGTGTAGTCCTGGTTTAGTCCTGGTTAAGTCCTGGTTATACCTAGTTTGGACCTGGTTTAGTCCTGGTGTAGTCCTGGTTTAGTTCTTTTTTAGTCCTGGTTTAGGTCTGGTGTAGTCCTGGTTTAGTCCTGGTTAAGTCCTGGTTATACCTAGTTTGGACCTGGTTTAGTCCTTGTTTAGTCCTGGTTTAGTTCTGGTGTAGTCCTGGTTTAGTCCTTGTTTAGTCCTGGTTTAGTCCTTGTTTAGTCCTGGTTTAGTCCTTGTTTAGTCCTGGTTTAGTCCTGGTTTAGTCCTGGTTAAGTCCTGGTTATACCTAGTTTGGACCTGGTTTAGTCCTGGTGTAGTCCTGGTGTAGTCCTGGTGTAGTCCTGGTGTAGTCCTGGTGTAGTCCTGGCTTAGCCCCGGTTTAGCCCTGGTTTAGTCTCGGTTTCGTCCCAGTTTTGTCCCGATTTGGCCCCAGTTTAGTCCTGGTTTAGTCCTGGTTTAGTTCTTGTTTAGTCCTGGTTTAGGTCTGGTGCAGTCCTGGTTTAGTCCTGGTTAAGTCCTGGTTATACCTAGTTTGGACCTGGTTTAGTCCTGGTGTAGTCCTGGTGTAGTCCTGGCTTAGCCCCGGTTTAGCCCTGGTTTAGTCTCGGTTTCGTCCCAGTTTTGTCCCGATTTGGCCCCAGTTTAGTCCTGGTTTAGTCCTGGTTTAGGTCTTGTTTAGTCCTGGTTTAGGTCTGGTTTAGTCCTGGTTAAGTCCTGGTTATACCTAGTTTGGACCTGGTGTAGTCCTGGTTTAGTCCTGGTTTAGTCCTTGTTTAGTCCTGGTTTAGTCCTTGTTTAGTCCTGGTTTAGTCCTGGTTTAGTCCTGGTTAAGTCCTGGTTATACCTAGTTTGGACCTGGTTTAGTCCTGGTTTAGTCCTGGTGTAGTCCTGGTTTAGCCCTGGTTTAGTCTCGGTTTCGTCCCAGTTTTGTCCCGATTTGGCCCCAGTTTAGTCCTGGTTTAGTCCTGGTTTAGCCCTGGTTTAGCCCTGGTTCAGTCCTGGTTCAGTCCTGGTTTAGTCCTGGTTTAGTCCTGGTTTAGTCCTCCTCATGTGAGATGGTTCATGTGGCTCATGTGGGAGATGTTCTTTGGTGCTGGTCCATGGAGAGACTTGTTCACACTGAGCTGCTTTAAAGTCTCTGAGCCACAGGAGCCACAGACCTGAGCCACAGGACACATGTGTGAAGTACTTCCTGGTTGTAGTCAGGACCCGAGCAGCAGTGTTCTGGATGTCCTGTTCTGGATGTCCTGTTCTGTCAGGATGTTACAGTTGTCTAACCTACTGGAGACAAATGCATGGATAAGTCTCTCCACGTCTGGTTTAGACAGTTTATCTTAGATTTTTAATATGTGACAAATATGCAAATGTAGGGATTTTCAGAACTGTGCACTCACGTTTCACAGTAAAGATTTGCTTATCATCACTGCGACGCCACGTGTAGCCGACAAGAGATCACTCATGTGTCCTGAGGTCTAAATTTCACAATAAACCAACAGGGAAACACTTTTAAAGGGCCCATATTATGATATTTTCTGATCTGTTCTAATGTCGTTTCCTCATCACAAACAGACCTTTAGTTGTGTTTTGTTTCATTCACATGTTTAAGGCACATACCCTGCATATTTAGGTGGAGTTCTTCTCTCAAACTGAAAATACTCTGTTCCACCTTGTGATTTGTGTGTTTTTAAACTTCATACACTTTTACTAGAATCATTTGGATAATTTCAGCCCATCTTTACTGAACTAAAGGTAAAATGTAGCTGCCACTTTATGTAATTCATAATTTTTGATGAATAACGATCCATTTCCGAAGCCTGGTGAGCTATGAAATACAAAAAGGTTTATTTGTTAGAACAGATATGGACAGAACAGGGCCCAGGCCACAGACCGGGCGCCTTCCAGGGTCCCAAACAAGTCTCTCCTCAGTTTCCCCCTCAGAGCGTCACTTCCCCAGAGCACCTGAGCTCTCAGTATTTACTCCAGAATAAACAAACATCATTACATTGCAAAAGCAGTGTCACATCTGCTGAGTCACATGTTAAGACGAGTAAAACAACAAAGGCTTTACTGGAGATTGGTACAGAGCTCTGGGTCTGACAGACTGACAGAGACTAAACGCTTTTACACAAAGACATATGATAAGAGTATTTTCTTATCAATACGAATGCACATACACACAGTTCCCCTTTTGATTGGTCATTAATCAGACTTCGTCACAAACAGAACGTGCAGAGAAGTGTTCATTGTTGTGGTAGATGGAAGTGCTATTTGTTTGTTGACTGAGGTGGAGGTAAATTCAGCAGTTCACTTTTAAACAGCATTGTTGCGTTCAGTTCAGTTTGTCCATATCCAAAGATTTGCCACAAGATGAAGGCTGGTTTAACAAGATGGTGGCGCTGTTCAGTTAAACCTTTCCTCTGTCTCTTTATCCTCCCTCTGACCACACATGTCTGTAGTTTCTCGCAGTCCGGCATCTCTAGAGTCGTGTTTCCGTCCATGTGTCAATCTTCAGGGCTGTTTTTTGGGGACGTGAGGAACGGGTCCGGTTCTTTTGAGTCGCATGAAAAGAAGTGAATGGCTGGACTTTCCTCAAGTTTTCCTCCAGTTACAGTTGTGAAACAGGAGGATGTTTTTAATGATGCAGGTCTGGTTCTGTCCAGAAGAAGTCGAGAAGACCGTACGTGTGTGTTTGTGTGTCAATTTTGTTCAGAGCTGCTGTAGGAGAACCCTTTGGTGACGTTGCAGTTCTTAAACAAACATTTAGTTAGTTGTTAGTGCTGTTTTTGTGATTATGTCCAAGGAGAATGTAAAGAAAAAGAGGAGAAATTATGCAGCATCGCCTGTAACTAAAGAAAAAAAAAAGTATTAAACGGCAGGACAATGAGGGTCAAGTCAGTTTGGATTTGATAAAGCCTTCATTTTGTTTTTAAAAGAGCTCGTTCAAATTTGGGGAATTCCTGGAAGAATTGTGTTTCTTCTTTCCAATAACAATTGAGGAAGGATTTTGGTACCAGCTGGACTTTTCTTAGGACATGTGCGTCATTAAACTGATGAGGCTGAAACACAAAACATAAAAAAGAGAGAGAAAGAAAACATAAAAAATCAAATAAATCTAAAAATGAGTGGATTAAAGTCATTTTCTTGTTGACGGTGTTTACAAAAGGCTCAGATGTTAAGCGCACTCTGAACTTAAGCACAATTTTCTGTTATAAATCAGCTTTTTTTTACATGATACCACAGTTCTTCACGCTAAACAGTGAATTATTTTACTTCTCTAATTCACTCACAAAGTTAAATGTTGGAGATTTGAATCATTTCAGTGCCATCGTAGTGTTGACATGACGTACATTTTTACATTTCCCTTCATGCATTTTGCTCTTACATAACATCTCCATTCTTAGACTTGACAGAAGTGCGCTGCTCCTTTTGAATATTCTCTCCGTCATGAGAAAAGTTCAGCCCGTTTTTACTCTTAACGACATATCGAATCTCACCTTTTTGCCTTTTACTCGGCACTAACTCTAGATAGAACTTTCCCTCATTTGACAGTTTACAGCTGTTTATAACCAGAGGGGAAGTTCACCCACTGACTGTTCGGTAGTTAGACGTAATGTTCCACCTTGTGATGTCATGAGGTAATAAATAAATAATAAATCCACTGTGTTTTAAGCTCCACGCACCTACACTAGAATCATTTGAATGATTTCAGCCCTGGAATTACCCATCTGTGCTGCGCAAAAGGTAAAAAAAACATTGCAGTTAACATGAAAACTACCACTTCATGACATCATAAGGTGGAACAGAGTATCTTGAGCTTTGGAGATGTACAGACTAATAATAAAGAGTTACTCAAACATGTGTGAATGAAACAAAACCCACATAACAGGGCTTAAAGATCACAAGAGTCAGCTTTGCGTAATCTAGGACCATTTAATATTTGAATTTTTCGTTGAATCTCTGAATGAAAAATGTACTTTCGGTTCCCAACAGTGACCATGCTGCCACTGTTTGCTTTCTGATTGTCTCCCAGCTGTTTAATAATGAAGAGCACACACACTGAGTTAATAAAGTATTGTATTTCAAAGGTGGAGGTACTAATAAATTAGAATTTCCCTTCGGGGATCAATAAAAGTGATTCTGATTCTTCTGATAACACTGGTCAACACTAAATTTATTGTCTAAGATTTTTTATCTGATTTAGGATCATTTTGATGTGCTGAATCCAAAAATCACATTGGTTTTGCTCAATCAGGTCAACGTTCTGAACTAAGCTACACATTTGTTTTTGGACGATTTTGTTTACATGTGTGAGTATTTTCACATCATATGATGCAAAATTCTGTTATTTCTCGCTATAAACAAATTCTGAAGATTTTCATGTGCCAACTTATGAGTAATTGTTTTTTTTTTATATTACAAGTGAATGAAATGGCTTTGACTAGAAGATCTTGCAAAAATAAGCCTGACATATTCTGCTACATCTGCGGTGAATACACCAATGTTCCTAACAGGAATCAAGTCACAAGTTTCATAAAGCGTGCTTACCATGCTTACCGGTATTTTGGGATTAAACTTGGTGACCAGGATGAAGCTTGGGCACCACACATGGTATGTAAGTCATGCACCGAGTATCTGCGTCAGTGAACTAAAGGCGAGAAGAGTTGTCTAAAGTTTGGAATTCCCATGGTTTGGAGGGAGACCAGGTATCAGGGACGCTGGGATGCAGTCATGATGGCTGATTACTGTTGGACTCTAAAGAGAGACATCCCTGCTGCTGAGCATTCAAGGGGCTCATAGAAACAGAAGTTCATGTCCTGAATTTTGCAAAAAATCAAATTAGCATAAAAACCTGACCTGACTGAGAAAAGTGGATATCATTTTTGGATTCAGCAGTGCTAAATGGTCAATTCAGTTGAAAAAACACAGACAACTTTCAAAAATGTTTTTTTTGTAACCCAGTGTAATAAATATTTACCACCCCACCACCAAATATTTACCACATTTATTCTGGTTTGAAACAGTTTTATTATTTTATTTATTTGTAAAGGGACAGCACATATTCATTTGTTTCTGGAGCTCCATTTTGCAAACCTGTAGAGTGATTTGTTCATATTTTGAGTCTTTAATTGCAGCAGTAGTTGAAGGTTTCGCAAAGAAATCGAAGAAAAGGCGCCACAGTTTATCAAATTTTGTTCCTGATCCGCAAATGTATATCTAATTTTTTCCAAATCCGTACAAGACATTATGTTTTTTATCTGTTTTGCGTGGGAGGGAGATGCAGAGTCTTCCCACTTCAGTAAAATAACTCGTTTAGCGGAAACTGCAGTTGTGTAACATGGAAGACAACGGACTTGTTTTGTTTTTTTAAGTTGTTTTATGTGCAAATTAAAACATAATGGATTCTAACTGCACAGCAAACACAAGCGCATAGGTCGTCTTCTTTAAACCTTTATTTAACAAACTAAAGGTGTTGTCGTCAATTTTTATTTGTTCAGTCAATACCACTTTAATTTTCATTTATTTTGGCACTTGTTAACTTTATGGTTGATAAGTAACAGGGCTGTACAACCAGGAAATAAAATAGTAAACTTGAAGTACAGTGGTCCCTTGTTCATCTCCGAGTTATGTTTTAAAAATAACCCATATTAGGCAAAATCCGCTAAGTATCAGCTTTATTTTTTACTTTATTCTCTGTTTTGCAGCTGTAAAACCCCTCACCACACACTTTATGCACTTTTCTCACACAGGCATTAACATTTTCTCAAATTTCTCTCGTTTAAACACAAAGTTCAAACCTTCGTAGGCGCCTTTGTCGGTGCAGAACGTTTCATCGACATTGTGGGTTTTGTCGGGATGTTTGTTGCATCACATTTTATCACAATATAAATCCTGAAACACAAAACGGAGAAGTCAAAATAAAAGGAAGTAAAGCGGAAAATAAACTTTGATAAACAGATGATTTACGGAGATAATAATACTCTTATCTTTTTACAGGCAATTCTGCACCGGCGAGTTCAGGTATGAGTATTTGAAAAAACATTAACTTTGAACTTGGACTTCAGTGAGTTTTTTTTTCAGTTGAAATCGAAATCTCACCACCACCATGTTGTATTGTATTAACTCAAATGTCATCAATGATTATGATTGACCTTTGAATCACTACTGACTTTGCCACCTGGACTCGTTCAGGACTTAAACTTGAGGACTTCATACTGCTACTGTTTGTTTTTTGATTGTCTCCCAGCTGTTTCATAATGAAGAGCACACACACTGAGTTAATAAATGATTGTATCTTAGAGATGGAGGTGCTAATAATAAATATTTACCATCATGAAACATATACCACATTTATTCTGGTTTAAAACAAAGCACATTCGCTCTACACACAACAGAACATATATTTTCATGGAGTAAACTGAAAACAAAACGAGAATACACACAACCATCAGGATTTATTTTTTAACAATGTGTAATGTGTGTTATACAGGAAAGACGGCGTGCCCATTGGATATAAAGGATGCACTTTTCACAGGTAAAAAGAAACATATTGTGCTTTAAACTGTTTACTTTTGAGTGCTTGTCACAGAAATACAATCAAATACATTTTCACCAAGGGCCACATCAATAAAATGGTTGCTCTCAAAGGGCCGGATGTAACTGTACGATAAATGTCACTACGTTTTAATCTTGTTAATTAACCGTTTCTATATTTATTACTTACTGAAGTTACAAATATTTCATAAGGATTTGCATAGGCATGAAAAAATGGCTGTTTAACTCTGTATTTCCTGAAAAACTGACATTTTAACGCAGTCATACTTTTTAATTTATTTTGTCGCGGCCCACATAAAATGACGTGGCGGGCCGCATTTGACCCATGGGCCTTGAGTTTGACACATGTGGCATATGGGCTTGGAGGATTAATGGGGTTTTCAATGTTGGCCACCCATAATATTATAGAATGAAACCAAAGATCAAGACCTGTTTTCAGTCCAATTGTTTGAGAAATAAAAATATAAACGTTTTCCTATACTGTAAATAAAAATGATAGCTTTTAGAAATACTGTAACAAGTTTGGACACATAAGAAATAATTAATAGTGATGCATATTTCACAATTCCTCTGACTGCGCCACTTCGTCCTGGCGCCGCTCCGCTGTAGTGTCGATCAAACATTTGTATAAATTTGTCTGAACACATTCTGTACTGTACAGGAGACACGGCACGGAGGAGACTGATGGACAATGGTCTACAGTCCAACAGCCAATCAGGACGCACAACACAATGCACGCTCATACGATGTAAAAAAGCATGAAAAACTGCACTAAAAAAATCCATGAAAGGTGAACCGCGATATAGCGAGGGACTACTGTATATAAATGGACGTAGCTAACCTGCTAGCCGCCGTGTTCCAATTAGGATTTGATCATGGGCGCACTTCCGGCTCCATCGACTCCATGTTCATATTAACCCGCTCTACATGATCCTGGGGTTTTTATTTCGCTATTGTGTCTGTAAATCAAGATACAAACATTAATAACAGACAAATCAGGCGCCTTCTCTCCCTGAGGTCGTTGACACTGTTGCTAAGCCCCCATTCCGTTCTAAAACATTAGTGCAGGAGGGAAGGGGCGTTACCTTCATCAGCCTCGCTCTGGATTGGCTCTTTCGTCACTATGATACTCAAGGTCGGAATTCCAAATATGGAACTCGGCTCTTTATTTATCCTGGAGCTAAACGCTGTGGGTGACGTCACAGTCTGTGCGGCCAACTTTTATTGTAATAGTGAAAAAGTATTGACTGGTTCTCCTGTGTAGTGTTGTCACGATACTAAAATGAAAAACTTTGACACTAAGGAACAGATTTTGACACCACGATAATAATAAAAAGCACTCTTTGATTTTTGTGATTGTCAACACAAACACACACAACACAAATTAAAACAGTTTCTACCAAATAAACGTGTGGTCTGTAGTATTTCTGACATAGATTAGGACTTTTTGAAAACTTGTGGCAGGTCCAACTTCAGTTTTGCGTATGTTTAAGTATCAATACCTGCTCATATTATCTTTTTTTTACTAGTTGGAATGTGGTTTTTCATCTATTTATCCATTTCTTTCACAGCCCTGTTACCGTGAACTGCTGTACTACTGTAATAAAACCCATAACATTCCCAAAAACATGGAAAGGAAAAGAAAATACACACATAAAGCCAGGATTGGATGTATTACTGCCCTGTTATTTGTTCAGACCTGACTAAATACTGTTTGTGCTTGTCTTTGCAGAGTCATCAAAGATTTCATGATACAAGGGGGAGATTTTGTAAATGTAAGTTTGGAGCCTTGTGTCAAAGTGCGTATTTGTAGTGAGTGTGTGTTCCTGCTGTGAAACGACAGCGATTCAAACGGTATAAAACGGATATCGAATTAGCAATATATAGAGTACAGATGCAGCCCCAAAGTGGAACAGAAAAGTAATGTACGGTAACACAGACAGTGGCTCCTCGTTTTCTGCATCACTCGAGGAAAAACTAAAACTAAAACACAACTCTGCCCACACCAGTCGATCTTTCCCACAATCAGGGAGTAATTTAGCTTCATAACATGCTTTGCTATAAACGAAAAATGGATATTTATAACTGTAAACTGCATCTATACAGCGTAAGACAAGGCACGGTTTGAAGGGAAATCAGATGAAATGCTAAAATTACTTTGGAAATGAAGTTATCTATAGGTTGATGTAAGATTAGAATGGCAATATCGTTGTCTAGATGAAGGGCTTTTATCAGCGTGAGTGTGAAGATAAGGTGAGTGATGACTGGTTTTCAGATGAAAGTCCTGAGTTTTGTTTTACGTTGAAATGCTAGCTACTTTTTATCACATGAGTACAGATCAAGGACACGACAGACTCTAGTTGAATCATGTATCTACTTTATCTTATCGTTCACTGGTTGTGTTCTGGATGATCACTTCAACATGCTTTACTCATACCCTCTAGTGGTGATTACAGGAATTACAGCACACATTTTCTTCTTTTCTTCTCTAAAGGGAGACGGGAGAGGCACTTGCAGTATCTACAGAGGTGCTTTTGCTGATGAAAACTTCAAACTGAAGCACTCTGCACCCGGGCTGCTCTCCATGGTTTGTTTCTTCAAATAAACTCAACTAAATAAATGAGCTAGGCACCTGTACTGTACGAGCTAAAATATATATTGAGCCGCAAGTCAAACACTGTATGAATTGGTTTATTGCTTTGCTAATTCAGTGAAACATTTATTATCCGTCAGATCGTGAGTTGGTCAAACACATGCAAATATCTAAAGAACCGCTCCTCTGTTGACCAAAGGAAGTGATTACAGCTGCAGATCCTGTCATAACTGAATAAGATAAAGTTTGTGTTGTCCCTTAGGCCAACAGTGGTCCTGGAACAAACGGCTGCCAGTTTTTTATCACCTGCACCAAATGTGACTGGCTAGACGGGAAGCATGTTGTATTTGGTAGGATTCACTTTTTAAATTATTATTATTTACTATTTTAAGGTGGTTTATTAAAATACAAACTAACTATTTTTTCTAATCGTTGCAGGAAAAGTGGTTGATGGACTCCTAATAATGAGGAAAATTGAGGTATATTCATATTTTACATTAGCATAAGTGTAGTTTGGTTGCCTGGGATCCAGAATACACACTTCTTCAATACTTTGTGAATATGAGAGTCTGGTCAGCGGTGAATTCCTCTCGTTTTCAAATGGGTGTGATTGACAGGTGGAGTAGCCAATCAGGGACACGCATGGTTTGCCGTTTTAGAAAAAATAAACAAAAAAAATATCTCAAGGGTCTGAAAAACATGTCTGATTTCTGCATAATCGATGAGCGAAGTGCTAAACTGTTAATCTGTGGTGAGATAGATTTGATTTTAGTTGTAAATCATAGGTGGTTTTATTTCACATGTCAAAAAAAACTGATCTGTTTGACCGGGTTTGAGACGCAGCGGAGGACATTGAGACCAGACTGATGTCCATCTGTCTAAAAATACAGACCGATATCATTCTAGATTTGCCAGGTCAAGTAGTTTGGCAGTCATGTTATGAAATGTACACTGCCTGGCAAAAAAAAAAGTCACCATCAAAAAAAAAAAAAAAGGGTCACACACTCTAATATTTCATTGGACCACTTTAGCTTTGATTACAACACGCATCCACTGTGGCATTGTTTCAATTTCGCTTCTGCAACATCACAATATTTATTTCTCTAGTGTTGCATACATTTTCCACCAATATGTTGCATTGATGCTGGTCGAGTCTGACGCTGCACAAAGCTTCTCCAGCTCATCCCAAAGATTCTCAATGGGGTTAAGGTCTGGACTCTGTGGTGGACAATCCATGTGTGAAAATGATGTCTCATGCTCCTGATCCTCTCTTTCACAATTTGAGCCCGATGAATCCTGGCATTGTCATTTTGGAATATGCTCGTGCCATCAGGGAAGAAAAAATCCATTGATGGAATAACCTGGTCATTCAGTATATTCAGGTGTCAGCTGACCTCATTCTTTGAGCACTTGACTGTTGCTGAACCTAGACCTGACTCGTACCTATAGGCTCATACCTATTTGCTTAGTTAAATCCAGGTGGAGACTTTTTTTTTTTTGCCCAGGCAGTGTATTTAACCTGTGTGTGTTTTTGCAGAATGTTCCTACTGGACCAAACAACAAGCCCAAGCTCCCCATAGTCATCGCTCAGTGTGGAGAGATGTGAGCACAGACCAAACCACTGTAATCACTTTCACCTGTTATTCTCAGAAGATTCTTATGGTTTTATGGCTCCTTTACCTCACCCGTTATAAAGTTAAACATTTATATGAACTCTCATTGTAATTTTGGTGGACTGAACCTTGAATTCTTTTCCAATGTCGATCAAGAAAAACCCTGAGCATTTTCACACTTCCGGATTGTGACATTAAACCTAAATGCATAGTTATTATGTTGAGAATAAATTGTTTTACATTTTTATAATAATTTGTCTGGGGTGTTTTTGCGTAAACAAAATAATCAAATGTGAAATTCAGACTAATTTCTTATTAAATAAATATATTAAGTAATAAGTGTGCGCTGTGAAAGGTTTTAGAAATATCATTGCCTATTTTTTAATGAAATGAAATCAAATATATAAAAGTATGTATCCGTCTTTTTGAACACCGTGTACCTGAAGCAAAATTACTCTTTTCAATCTGTGCCTTCCATTAGTAAAGCTCTGTACACTTTCTTTACAGTCTCACAATATAAAAACACTGTGTTCCCAGAGCAATGTTAAGGCCTTGGCAGATGATTACAGCTTAGAAATGAGTCTGAAGAGATTGGATAAAGCTTTCAGGGTTGCTGCAGATGTACAGGGGAAGCCATGGTGGATAATTATTGGTCTTCTTCCCCGTCAGTGCGCTGTGGTGAGGGGAAACACTCCCGAATGCCATGGGAGTCCACACAGCTCCCATTCGGTGCCAGGCAATCCTCTGCTGAACTTATGGCTGCCTCCTCTTATCCCGGCCATCCAGATCCCCTCCCCCACCACGCACTCCTCGTCCCCGTTCCCTGGCCACAAAAGGCTCCTTTCAAATGTAGACTGTTCTTATGGAAGCAGGAAGAGGGTTTTTACTTGTTTTTTTTTTTCTTCACTCTGGAAATAAGGAGGGGGTTACTTTGCAGGGAGGCTTTCTAGGGTCAAAGCTAAAGCCCATCTTTGTGTGAGAAAGCAGGTTTGGCCATTTACAGCGAGCGTTCACACATCAGCCTGTGGGACATTACCATGACAATAGGAGGGGGCTGTGGGGGGTGCGTCTCGGTCTGGGTCTGTCTGTTCTCGGATACTACGACTGGAGTTTCACACTTCACACAATGGTGGATTCTTTTAACCACTTAACTGCCCTGAACATTTTCAACTTGGAAGCATTTCCCCCCATCTTTGCTAATTGTAATGTCAAGTTTATGAATGCATTTAGCTATACAGAGGGGTGTAATAAAACAAGAATAGCTCAAAAGGTATGTTTATATTTATGTAAACACCAGAAAGGTAGTGAGATTAATGCTTGCAAGTGAGAAGTGTGTTTTAATATAGGTTTACATTGATGGGCTATAGGTTAAGTCACTTGTAGGCTGCATAAAAACAAGTTCAATGTCACTCCACAGCTTGTTTGTCCTGCAAAGAAGGCAACTTCTAAGCATTTCTACATACTAACATGGAAAGTTAAGCCAATAATATGATGGTCTAACTAGTGATAAGTAATAAGTTCTTAATTCTGCCACGACAATGTGAAAAAAGGGGTCAAAAGAGAACTAGAAACAAGCAAACTGCTTTAAAACAGACCTAGTTATCGGTCTGGCCTGTCTGGCTTTGACATCATCAGTGGGCGGATCCAAAGAGCAGGTACAGTTAATATCAGCCAATCAGCGTCAACGCGCTGTACACTGGGATTGAGTGACAGCTGTGAAAACCAATCAGAACACGTCTTTGTTTCCGTTACAGCATCACACCAATCACAGACCGGCAGAGGCGGGACCTTGGCCGGGAACATTCCCCGGCACAGTTTTGTATTCTGCCCAGTTCGATCGGCAACGGGAGCGGAAAGAGGAAAGCAGAGAGCCCGAAGGCAGTAGCCCCCACCACCGCCGGCCCAGGTTACCATCTAGCACCGGGAAACACAGCAGAGAGCCGCCGCCGCCGGCAGAGAAGCCATTTCCAACCAAGTAGTAACAATGAGCAGTGAGGCCGAGACACAGCAGGCACCACCGCCGCCTGCTGCCGATGCGGACAGCCCATCCAGCCCGGCAGCCGCAGCTTCCGCGGGGGATAAGAAGGTCATCGGTAAGGCTGCTGAACACGGGCTAGTTAGCATCTGAGCTAACGCTAACGCAGTGTGGGCATGGGACGGTGTAGGCAACGCGCGATCAGAAAGAAAAAACACCAAAATCAACGTCTAAAAACCGTTAAAAAATTCCCAACGGTTTTACACTGGGTTTTATTTAAGATTAACCGTTGATCCAGAAACAACTTCCAACCGCTTTTCGTTCTAATCACACGGTTTTTTTTGCTTTTTTTTTTTTAATCAATTTTTATAGAAACATGGAGATTGTGGTGGTTATGGTCAGTACTGTAACCAAATAAAATATACTGACAAATTTAAAAATCTTATAAAAAAAAAAAAATCACGTCTGCTCTTGTAAAATGACATGACATAACGTTTGCTACTCTAATTACTTTCACTCAAATAAATCAGAAGTGATAATCTCCGTGTTGAAGTGATATTCCTGATAAAAAGCAGTACAGTCATTTACAGGTGTGTGTCGGCCTGTCAGAGGATGATGCTTTCACACACTCTGAACTAAAAGGCGATTATGCCTGGAGTCAGAATTATTCTCACAGTTGGGTGACTAACTCTTATTTACCCTCCAGCCCGGTTTATGAGGACTTTCCACAGTATTAGTCAACCCGCCGGCTCAGCTCCTCGACCCGTGCTGCGTGTTAGCTTTAGCATGTTAGCTTCAGCGCGTTAGCTTTAGCATGTTAGCTTCAGCGGCGGAGCGTCTTTGTTCATAACCGAGTCTGACTCATTATTTGGGCTTTTTTTTGTTCGCACCGTTGGCACATTTAACGTCTAACTACTGCGAAAATAATGTAGTGTGTTTACTAAAAGAGGCCGGTCCACAACTGATATATTTGGACAGAAATCAAGATCTAGCTTGTCGCGATGGCCTAGATGTCTGGAAACCATGCCAGGTTGTTGCCTAACTAAGCTACGTTAGCCTAGCCGGCTAATGTGGGGGCTATTTACATGGCTGTGAGGCAGGGAAGGCCAACCAAAATGTCTGCCGGGTGCTTTCCACATCACTTTATATCGCGTTTTGTTTAATCTACTTGGATGTATTCTTTTGTTACCCCAGTCCCGTGTGAATATAACCCATGAGGACGAAACCAAACCCTGTGAATGTGAACTCCTGGCGTAATTCCAACCACATGGCCCTCAAAGCTAAAAGCCTAGCCATGCTACCTCCAGCTGGCTTTACAGCTTTAGCGCATCCGGGAAGACTCGACCACGTGTGGTTAACAGAGCTGCTGAAGTGGGGCAGTGGGTCTGTAGTAAACCCCCGTGTTTACACCGGTCACACCATGTTGGTTGTTTGTTGCAATATATATCACAACGTGAGTGTATGTAGATGTAATGATGGGTGACTACAATAAAGACAATGACACGATGCTTGCAGTATTATTAGGTGACTCCTGAAATGCGCATTCAAGCCCCTCGAGTGCAGCTGCCTCTTGCCCAACAAGCATCAGTCTATAAAAAGAGCAACAGTTGGAAGTTAAATTTATCTCGAGCTTAAACCGTGGCATGGCTACATTTTCAGCATCTGTTGCCCTTAGATTGCATTACTTTTCTCAGAACATATTTTCACCATGATACTAATTGACTGTTAACTCTTTGTTTTCACAGCAACAAAAGTCTTGGGTACAGTCAAATGGTTCAACGTCCGGAATGGCTATGGTTTCATCAATAGGTGAGTGGATCTGTAGCAAACCAGAGATTACTGAAGACCTGATGACTGTTCAAAGAAAATTGCAATCCTATTATGCCTCTGATTTGCTTACCGAGGGTTATATGCCTTGCCCATGCTGCTGTTCTTTATTTATTAATGAATCCATCAAACAAAACCTAACAAATGTTTGTTTTGTTTTTTAACAGGAATGACACAAAAGAGGACGTATTTGTACACCAAGTAAGTATTCTACACGATGGCCACGTCAGTCTATTTAGAAGGCATATTCTCACATGCACTATCCATTTCAGACCGCCATTAAAAAGAACAACCCAAGGAAATACCTCCGCAGTGTAGGAGATGGAGAGACTGTGGAATTTGACGTTGTCGAGGGGGAGAAGGTAAGCCTTGAAAATACCATATTTTTAATGTTGAAGACATTTAAATGGCAATTTAATAACAATCATTTTCATCATCACAGGGAGCTGAGGCAGCAAATGTCACTGGCCCTGGAGGTGTTGCAGTCCAGGGAAGCAAGTATGCTGCTGACAGGAACCGCTACAGGCGCTACCCCAGGAGGAGGGGCCCACCACGCGGCGGGGATTACCCCGAGAACTACCAGAGCGACGGGGAGGGCGAGCCTGGCAGCGGAGGCCGTGACAAAAACAGAGAAGCTGGAGATGCCCAAGACGGAGACGGACAGCCACAGCAGCGAAGGCCTGCATACCCCGGCAGACGGCGCTACCCGCCATACTTTGTACGTAGACGATACGGCCGTCGGCCCCCATACACCAACCCGCCACGCGGAGAGATGTCTGAGGTACGCCACCAGAGGCTGCTCTCCTGGACACTCTGTCTTTCCTCTCCACTCGAGTCTTACCGTGGTTCACAAGTCGATCTTGGTGTATCGGGGGTCTAGCCACTTTTCCAAATAAGACTCCCAATCTTATGCACTTTCCTGTTGAGCTCTGGAGAGCCCAGTGAGATGAGTGTGGTGTATTTGGTTTCAGGGAGGTGAAGGCGACGAGAACCAGGGAGGTGCAGACCAGGGCAACAAACCAGTGAGGAACAACTACTACAGAGGCTTCCGACCAAGGTTCAGACCAAGGTTTGCATGTTTGCTTCAATGACGCAAGAGCTAAACAAAAAGCCAGTCTCAAGCTGCAAAAATAAATTCAGAAAATATCACATTTTTGAGCTTGTGACGGGCTGTTAATCTTGCACCCAAATTGCCTTGTTTGAGCTGCATTCTCCCCGCTCATCAGACTTGATTTGTGCATGTGCATGGTTTCTGGTGTTTGCTCTGCGTAGCTCCTTGTTTAAGTCCTTCATAGTCCTCTGCTCTTCTGCCCAGGGGTCCACCCCGTCCCAGACCGGTGCGGGACGGTGAGGAGGACAAGGAGAACCAGGGTGAAGGTGGTGACAACCAGCAACGCCAAAGGCGCTACCGCCGCAACGTCAACTATCGCCGCAGGCGCCCACAGACTGGAGGCAAACCCGGCCAGGAAAACAAAGAGGCCAAGACAGGAGGTGACCCATCGGCAGAGAAGACGTCCGCTCCCGAGGCCCAGGGTGGGGCTGAGTAGGAACATCCTGCCCACCGGCACCTACCATCTTTTACCATCGTCCGGGTAAGTCGTGCCGCCACACGTCTGAGTACATTTAGAGGAACTGTCCGTGACCTGTTCCTCTCTTACAGTTTTTTGTCAACAAGAAGAAACATCAAACAAGATCTGAGCAATAAAAGATTTGACTTGACAACGTCACAAGCTTGCACCATGCATTCGACCAGATTACACTGATTGCCTGCAGAATCTATGCAGACCTGCTTTTTTTCTCCATTATTTTTATGTGGCAGTTACAAAATGTTTTGGGGAAACCGCTGATGTTTTTCTAAATCTGTCCTAAGTTTTTACACCAAATGGTTTTTAAAGAAAAAATGGGATTTGATATCTGGTCAGTTTGACATTTTTAAATAACTTTTTATGTATTCAAACATTTTAACAAAATGCAAGCTCAAATAAAAGTCCAGAAACCAGAAAACTCTTTTGCGTTTTTATTCTTGGAAGAAACAGTTATTCATATGGTGTTGCACAATACAAATGTACAGTTCACAATCCCAAGAGGCAATGACTCTTTCAAACACAGTGACCAAATGTAGGAACTAGACACTTTGAATCCTTTGTCGATATCCACTTGATTATGATTAATATTGCCTCTACCCAATTCAGTAGAAATTAGTATTCACACACAGCAGGTGTTCAGTGAGGTCTGTTCTAAACAAAAGCAACTGTGCAACGAGGACACTGTGTTCTGTAGAGTACAACGATATAGCCAAATAATATTTTACAAAAGCAATAAAACTTGGCTTTTCAGCTTAAAATGGCCATCGACACACACGCATAACATCACATTATAAATCCTCCCCTTCAGATGGGAGCAAATTAAAAAAAAAAAGTTCAGTTTATAATTGGCAACATCTAATTTAACAGTTCATATTAAACATTGGTTTCCTTTCGCAGCCTCTTCATACGCTGCACGTTGTTCTCTATGGCAGTGGGATCGGTGATTTCAGTCACACAACTGGCAGGAAACCACCCTCTGTCTCCATCTCGCATCCTCTCTCCAAAACACCAACCTAAAGCAAACATTTCCGTCAATTTAATTCAAAATCTTAAGATGGTTATTTACGAGAATCTTTACCGTCTTCGTTTTGTAGAAGAATAACGAGTTCCGCTTGCTGCAATCCCAGTTCGTCGGGTTGCTTGGGCATATAGGCTTTAGTAGCTTCATACTGAGGAAGCCCTGAAAATACATTAAAACGTGAATTGGTGATTATGTTGATGTGAGGGAGCGCGTCTGTGGTCGTGGTAAATATTTCTAGTTAAACGCAGTATCCTTTGGTGATGTTTGAACCAGTGTCACAACCACACAATTGCAAAAATCATTTCTAGTTCCTTTTGCGTCTCTTTTGAATTCAGTTGACCCCGTTTCAATGACAAATAGTGTAAATACAGTATTGAAGTACAGCTACTTTTTCATTTGGTGGTATTCAGGACACAGTTAGTACATTGTGGTGTTTGATCTCGCAATTTAGACGTGAAACTGGACATAATAATCAATATATTTCCATTTTCAAAGTATTTTTCCCCACCACTGTGTGTATAGAAAATGCGTTCATACCAAATTATTATGATTAACCATAGAATTAACGAGGAATTTGTGAAACGGGAGGGAGCCCCGTGGATTTCTAAGTTTGCATCTTAATCAGTCAGACTAATTTGAATTGGAAAAGATGACCATCTGTTTTCAGTGCGGTACATTGTGTTCTGCAGTCAGTCCCTGGTACAATGATAAACCACTTTAGCTGCAAAAAAAAAAAATCATCAGGGGGGAGGCTTAAGCTGCATTGAGTAAAATCCATATTTACCATCTTTACAAGTGAAGACCCCTGCCTGTTTATGCTCCATTAAAGCAACAATCCAACGAGCCCGATCCGCCCTGGAGAGACATGGAGACAAACAAAAGTCCATTAATTTATGTGCAATCAACATGTCTGCCAGTAGAGGGAGACACAGTCAGACCTGAGGTGGCCTTACTTGACACCAACAGATTTTAAAGGGACAGAAGAGAGGGGTTGTGTGAGGATAGAACACACTTCTCCCTGCACGATTTGAGCAGCAAATAGGAACAATTTTTGAGTTTATCACCTGGAATTGTAGGAAAAAGAGGGATGCTTTGAACGTTTTGGGACGTAGAGGGTCAGAACCTTTAAGTTTAGACCATATTCCTGCCGTATTGTGTAGGAATATGGGGTAATACAGCCCAAAAAGTCACTGACAGTTGGAAAAAAAATCATCAATCAACTCTTGTTTCTAAATATTTTTCTTTTATGTTTCCAGAGCATTTAGAACAAACTTTCCGACATTAATCTGAGCAAATACAGCACCGAGGAACGAACCCTCATTGTACAGTGGAACTTTGAGTCACATGGGTCAAATTCAGAAACCCGGCGAGTTTTACCGTCGACATTTTAATACCAGAGTGTTTAAACAAGAGCGTAAATGCCATTAAAGGAATAATAAGTGTTTTTTCAAAGACAGGGGGCAGTGTGTGATCTCCACAGACCTGACTAGTCCCGATTTCTTCCTGTGCGGTGATCTTAAAGAAAAGGTGTTTGTGAATAAACCTCAGACGACTTAATAAACGACTTAAAACGAAATATCGAGGATCAAATAAGAGCAAAAAGCCCGGAAATGCTTCAAATGTGACGCAAAGTGTGTTGGATCGGGCCGTTCACTGTGAAACCGAAATGTTGAAAAAACATTATTTTTACTTCCTCTAAATTAAGTAGTGATAAGTTCAAGTGTAAGTGAACAATTATAACCGTATATATTTCCAAAAATCTCGGAAGATTCAGTTTTACCCACTGCTAAAATTTGGTGAGTTTAACTTAAGAATTATAGGAGCGACCGAAGATTTAAAAGTGTCAGTGACTTTTGGGCTTTATTTACATTTCCTGAAGTTGAACTAGTGTCACGATAATAACTACATCGACTTATCGTTCAGTATTTGTAAGATGGAACAATATATTTCGCGGCTCAATCTAAAAGTGGGAAGAGGTCGGACTCGAGCTGCAGAAGGTAGAATAAATAACATCTTCTATGGTTTCTAAGTTCATTCTGATACTCATAAATCTAACATAATGTCTATTTTTCAACTCCAAAAGAACGTCGTTAGAATAGTTAACCAAGCAGACGATCTCGCACCAACAAATCCTATTTTTGTTAAGTTAAAACTAGGAAAATTGTGTGATCTTGTTGATTTGAGCACAGCTGTATAAGACACACACTGTAATCCTAAACTCCTCCTTGTTTACAAATGTTATTCAAACAGAGAGAGTCAATATTATCTTAGACAAACAGGAATATTTAAAAAAAGTAAGACTAGAACCAGTAAAAAACATCATTGTACTGCGTTTGCGTTGGAAGAGTTAGTGTGTGGAACAAAAAGCTCCTACACAAAAGAAGCATTTAAAAAGAGGTACAGTATAAAACGTTACTTTTTGAAAATAACAATAACACTCAAGAATGATTCATATAGAGTCATATTTTGTAGAACTGATGCTGCTTTTCTTGGAATTCTTGTACGTATTTTTGTATTAAATAGGTTTATGCATCATATAAGTCGATTTTCCTTCAGCCTAAACCCTTTCGGTCATGATGGAAATGTTACGTACGACTTTATATCAGTAATGACCGAATAAAATATCAATTCAGTAATGTTTGTTTTTAGTTTTTCATGAATCATAACAGACATTGGAAGAGCAATAGGTGCCGACGTCCTGTATATCCCTGAAAAGTGGGGCATTGTCTGAACAAGTGGGACAAAGGGACAGAGGCCAGAATGACTCCGGGACAAAATGGGACAGTCAGTCAAATATATGTTCAATTGTGTATTTCATAGAGCGAATTGATTGCAGTGAGCTCTAAGGTTGAAGTAAAAGGGATTTGTGAGTCCACTATGAACGTAAAAGGACCTACATGTGTCAAACTCAAGGCCCGTGGGCTAAATTCGGCCCGCCACGTCATCTTATGTGGCCCGCGACAAAGTAAATTAAAAGGTATGACCGTCTTAAAATATCATTTTATCAGGATATACACAGTTAAACAGCCATTTTTTCACGTCTATGCAAATCCACGTGCAATATTTGTAAGTTGAATAACTAATAAATATAGAAACGTAGTGACATTTATCGTACAGTTACATCTGGCCCTTTGAGAGCGACCATTTTGTTGATGTGGCCCTCGGTGAAAATGAGTTTGACACTCTTGACCTGGGCGGAGAAGACGACAATGCACATACTGGTACGCATGTTGGGAAGTAACTAAATACATGAAAATATGTGTGCAGTACAGTTATTCTTTAATTTGAGGGTTAAAATCAAAGGGATACTTGGCGATACTTCATGCAATTTGGCTGCGAACTGCAAGGGATTAATGCGAAAATGAAAAACACAGCTCTTATAATGTGCGTACGTGCAGTTTCGCCATCTCTAATTGGATATAAGTGAAACAGTGCAACAAAAATAAAGCCGTTTGTGCTTATATCTCATGTTTTTTCACTATAATATAATGCAACTCGGTGTAAAAGTATTGCGCGTATTCAGAAAACACAGTAATAGAGCGATTCAAATCTCTCTCAATACATTTTCAAAGTGTTCCTCCCATCACTGCACATACGCTCTGTAATGGTTTTATTAAAAGAAATGATCGTTTTTGAAGGATTATTAGCGCTTATGTACAGCCAGGTCTTGGAACACTGGTCACTTTCAAGTCTCATGGGCAAACAGCAACTTCAACATCACAACAACATCACAGTTTCTGCTCAAACGTGTTATTTATGTTCTTTTGTGGGTATCGCTCGGTCGATACACGCTGTGAAAGTAACAAAAACATGAGGATAAATCTGTGTCTGATCAGTGAACAGTGGGATTTATGGTGTATCATTTTACTTCTATTTATTTATTACTTTATTTTTGAGATGAAGATGTATTTTAGAAGTCACTAAATCTAAAATAAATGTAGAATACACTCTTAAATGTTCATTATTTACGAAGCAGGGGCGGTGCCAGACATGCTAAGGGCTAAGGTCTTCAATGTGGGGGCTCATTTAAAAAGTTAATTTAGAGTTTTTTAACAATAGAGCGTACCCCCCCATTCATTCATTCATTTATTTATTTACTTATTTATAGCCTGGACTTTTTTAAAGCTAATTTAAAGACCTTTTTATTTAGAAAAGCTTACTGCTGATGTGTTTAGTTTTTATCAATTAGCATTTTAATGTTCTTTTATTGTGGCACTCTGGGATTTTGTTTAATGAAGAGTGCATTATAAATAAAATGTATTATTATTTTCTATTTTTATTTTTTTTACTATTATTATTATTTTTTTTAATTTATAAAACTGATGTATATATATAAAACACCTAATATGTTTATTTTATTATTTTTATATTTTTAATTTTAGCATCATTTTGCAGACTCGGTGGTTGCCATTTGAGCATTTTTAGTCAAAATTAGATGTGCTATGAAAATATTTGAGGGAGCTCTGGGGTGAATTGGCCGTTTTAGGGGAGACTAGGGCCCCCTCCACCTCCACACCGCCCCTGTTTGAGAGATTAGTAATGACAGATACTTCACTGGAATAATATGAAACAATACATCTTCCATGGAGTAGGTTTTAGTATATATGTATTAAATAGTTTTGAGTAATATTTGTCGATATCAAAAATTTGTTCTCTGTGCGTCTAAATTTGGCTGGTGAGTCCAAAATGTTGTGTTACAAAGACAGTAAAAAATATTAAATAAAGTAAATTGAAAACAGTGAGGCCAAAACACAATTTAAGTATTATAAATGACCTCAAAATCTCGTCTTATCTCGTGGATCTCGTGTCTTGTAATTGCGTCTCGTTCCACCTCTAGTAAAATCACACTGTTTCTTCTCTGTTTCTAATGATCCTCACATTAATATTTAGCGTGTCAGTACCTGGAGTCGGCCACTAGATGGATCTGTTCAGCCTTCCCGTCGCTGTTCTTGCTCATGAGCAGTTTGAAGGAGAGAAAGTGGCTGTTTTTTGCAGGAGGAGACCCCGTCCTCGCGTCCGTCTCCTCGGGTACCTCCACCTCCACGTTCTCCAGCGTGGCGTAGTCCATCACCACGAAACTGTCCTCGCTGCGAATGAAACAAAATCAGTTTATTACATCAAGACGGATCAAAAAGTGGTGATATTTTCAAAAGAATAAGCTGGAGACTCAATCTAACGCGTAAACCGGGCGTCAACCACAGCGTTCAGCTCCAGTCAAATGAAGCTAACGGAGGCTAGCAGATATAGCGGCGAATTTGTAGTCGATTTTCATATTTCGAATTCCAACCGTGAGTATCATAGCAACCAAAGAGCCAATCTGGAGCGAGGATGTTGAAGTTAACGTCCCTTCGCACCCACACCGCTGGTTTAGACGGGAGCAGGCGCTTAGCAACGCTGTCAATCAAACCTGTTGCTAACGCCGCTTGATTTGTCTGTTATTAATGTTCATATCTTGAGTTACGGACGCAATAGCGAAATAAAAACAGCAGGATCATGTAGAGCGGGTTAATACGAACATTTTAAGACGAAAATGACGAGTCTGACAGCAGCAGGTACAGAGAGAGAACACAGTTTTTCAATGTAAAGTGAATTGGAGCCAAAATCTATTTATTTATATATATAGTTTGTGGAAGCAACGAAATACATGCAACAAAAATACAAATTCTGAATGCTAATTTTGAATAAAAGTACTCAGGTGCAGTTACCAGTTACTCTTTCAGTGTATTCTTTTTATTCGAAAAGTTACTATATTCTGATTACTACCAAATGAAGTACTTCCTCGTGCAATTTTAGCTTTGTAGCCCAGTATTAGTGAGAACAAAGTGCACTCTTCTGGTGGGTGTGTGCGGAGTGGCTCCTTCTTAAATTAGACAAATTAAAATAGAGAACAAAACATGACAAATCCAAACTGCTTTACTTGTATTTGCTAATATAATGCAGTTCGGTATAAAAGTATTCAGAACACAGTAACACGTTTTAATTCAGTGGAAGACCCAGGGGCGACGTCTCTCGGCCGACCTGGGAACGCCTTGGAGGAGCTGGAGGACGTGTCTGGGGTGAGGGAAGTCTGGGGGTCCCTGCTTAGACTGATGCCCCCGCGATTCAGCCCCAGAAAAGCGGAAGAAAATGTGTGGATGTATTTTAACTCATGCATTCTGTATTGTGTAACTAAATATATTTGCAAAGTATTTCCCATCACTTCCTGTAATTTATGGAGATTTTGATGAAATGTAGGTGTAAAGTGCAGATTCAGGTTGAAATAGTGGTCACCTGAGCACAATGTATACGTATATTTATATAAAAAAACAAAGAAGAACTGAAAATAATTCCGAAAACGAAAGAGGCTTTTAACTGTTTCACTTCACAAAACTGGAAAACACTCTAAGGAAAAGCAAAACTGGACACGTTGATGACACAATCGCAATTTAATAATCCGGTAACGAACCTTTCTGCACACACCTGCACCTGTTTTTCATGTTTTAAATGGACTTGTATGCTTTTGTTTTGTTAGTTTTTCTGCTTATATTGTATTTTAAACTGAAAAAGACAGTCTGAGCGTTCTCATTGGTTCTCCTCTGTATAAATAAAGATATAAAAAGAAAGTTTAATTAAGCTAAGAACTGTCCCACTATGAGTAAAGTTGACACTGTGAAAGTAGACCCTGTTAAAGTAGACACTGTGAAAGTAGACACTGTTAAAGTAGACCCTGTTAAAGTAGGCACTGTTAAAGTAGACCCTGTTAAAGTAGACCCTGTTAAAGTAGACCCTGTTAAAGTAGACACTGTTAAAGTAGACACTGTTAAAGTAGACACTGTTAAAGTAGACACTGTTAAAGTAGACACTGTTAAAGTAGACACTGTTAAAGTAGACCCTGTTAAAGTAGACCCTGTTAAAGTAGACCCTGTTAAAGTAGACACTGTTAAAGTAGACACTGTTAAAGTAGACACTGTTAAAGTCGACACTGTGAATGAACGTGTTTGCATCAGCTCAATAATAATCAGTAATCACTTCAATAATAACCTTCAAATCTCTAAATATCATGACTATACGTTTGACATGTGACATTTAATCGCATTTCGTGGCTAATGCAGCTGACGAGAGCCTCACTAAACGCTCTCAGACTGGTCCGGTGTTGTGCAGCGTTGTGTTGTGTCTCCTCTCTGTGAGCTCGCATTGTTTAGATTCTCCTTAACTCAAAACAGAAAGCTGGCGTCTGAGTGGACAACATGCTGAATGGGAGATTTTAAAAGAATCTCAAGCATGTGCGCACAAGACTCATCCTCTCCGTCTGCCTCAAAATGTCCTAACCTAAAGTTTGGTGTCCATAAAAATATGATTCACAGCGTATATGTGTGAAGGATGAGGGACGAGAACCTCAGATACCAAGGATTTGTGTTGCTGATTATGTAAATAGGGACGCACAAATATCAGTTTCAGATATCAGCGCTGATATTGAGCCGATATTCAGGTCCCGCACGTATAAACAGGTGTAACTGGTTGTAGTTGGCCCGGAAAGCCTCAGAATGTTTGAATTTTTATTTATACAAAGTTAATGTGTAGTTCCATATTACACATTTGGAACAGTTTGGTCTCTTTTTTGTCTAAAGCAAACATGGGCAAACTATGGCTCAGGGGCCACACACGGCCCTTTACGCTTATTAATCCGGCCCCGGTAAGGGTAAACCTTGTTCAGAGTTTTTCTGCTACTTAATTATTGATTTAATTAATGCATTTGGAAAACAATTTGTGCAGTGAGCCTTGAATATTCCTGCTTTGCGACATGTTACAGGCCCAATCTCTACTGTATTATCTACATATATATATATATAAATATCCTGGCCTGGCCCCTTTGTCAAATTTTAGAGCCCATTGTAGCCCGTGTGTCAAAAAGTCCTCGCCTACACCTCGTCTAAAGGGAATAAATGCTGTTTTCAGTCTCTGCGCTGGTATTGAGGTATTAGTTTATATTGGGTAGAGGCAAATACTTAAAGATATGGTATTAAAATTGGTATTGGAACTGAAAAAGCTGGATTGGTGCATCCCTGTCGGTATCTAATCATATCTTCTCCTCCTCCTCATCATTATTGTTATTATTATATGGTGAGATGTGTAAAATCGCGCTGAAAAGTGGCGAAACAATGAACAAACAGGTCATTTATGTCATGTGCCTCGTCGACTTTCTCATCCAATTTGAGCCACTTTAGTAAACAAGCCCTGTCTGCAGCCGTACTCTCCCATGTCAGCGTGTTAAACTCGTACTGTGCAGTTAAACTTGTACTGCCTGTGTTTTAGATTTGAGGGTGAAGTGACCGTTTCGCTGTGACTAATCTGAACCACACCAGGATCAAAGTCTGTGACGGACAGAACACTCATCCACCCAAACCTCACAGGGAAAATCAAACAGGTCCAGGGAACATTTCACTTTAGTATTTTTGAAAAGTAACCCACTCTTCTTGAAGTAGTCCTAACACTGAACTGTATTTAAAGTTTAGTTTTTAGTCCAGATTAGGACCGGGGATTACAGTGTCTCTCACAATTCAGACACACACAATCAGTGATGGGACGAATACTTTTGGTGCGTGATTTGTCTGTTATTAATGTTTATATCTTGATTTATGGACACAAAAGCGAAATAAAAACACCAGGATCACGTAGAGCAGGTTAATATGAACATTTTAAGACCAAAATGACGAGTCTGAGAGCAGCAGAGGGATGAGTTTTTCAATAGAAAGTGAACTGGAGCCAGAGTCGATGGAGCTGGAAGCGTGTCCATGCTCACTTCCTGTTTGGAACACTCCAGCTAGCACGTTAGCTATGTCCATTTATATATACAGTCAACGGCCTAAACATGTAAACGTGCCGATGATCTCCCCCTCACCTCTTTTTCTTGGTGACGATGAGGACGTCGTTGAACAGAAACAGGTAGTAGCTCCTCTGGCTGAAGGCTCTCCAGATGCTCAGCTCCTCCGAGGACATGGCGAGCTCTCCACGCTTCCTGAGCCAACGCGAGGAGGAGATGAGGGGGAACGGCTGCACACGCAGGACAATGAAAGTGAGTTTGAGTATTTTATAAATTTAAAAAAATCCACATTTACACAGATCTCAAAAGATATTTTCAGGTTTCAGTTAAAGTTTATTCATATAGCACATTTAGAACGACATCAGCTGACCAAAGTGCGTGAAAAAAATGCCCAGCCTCCTCCTCCTATCTATCTATCTATCTATCTATCTATCTATCTATCTATCTATAAATCAGTGTCTATATATATTACTACTCCATTCATTCTAATGAGACTATTTCTGGTATTATCACGCCTGCACGGTTGGAAATAGAGGGATGTCCTCATTGGCTTTTTTGTTCAGTATATGTGGAATATGTGAACCAAACTTTAATTTTTTTCATCTCAGTTAAGCAAAACCCATGTATTTCTATGAGAATATTAATGTTCTTCAGTAAACAAAATTTTGTGGTCCCATTCAAATTTTCAAGGGGGCGCTGTAGAGCAGTTTTATATCATAGCTGTACATGTTGTACATCGTTGTGTTCACGTTGTCAATGTGCACTGAAGTTAAATTACGCTCCACTTCACTTTTGCTTCCAGCTGTCTCCATTTTGGAATTTAGAATTGAACATCAACGTTTGAATGTGTTTATTGCTATGGCGACGGTCCAGATTTGGCGTCTTTCAAACCCATGGATCGTCTCCATGACAATGGCATTCCTTTATGATGTCACGCCTCAAATCTTGATGACATCAGACCCTTTTATGTAAGTGAGAGCACGTTCAGACTGTTCATTTATCCACATCTTCTGAAGAGAAAAGACACATTTCTGAAGCAGAGAGACAGGTTTACAAACCGAGACTCAAAACACAAAAGACACAAAATGGACAGCCGCAGAGAATACACGCTGCCCTTACAGAAAAAGATCGACATCAACTTCAAACACGACGTCAATCGTGTTTATGAACTGGCACAAAAGCACTACCTGCCAGTAGATTTTAAAGAGGTGAAAAAAGAAGGACCTCTCCACGATGCAATCTTCACCTTTCGTCTAACGGTTGGAGAATTCACTGCTGAAGCGGAAGCACCAACCAAAATGGGTGCCAAAAAGCTCTGTGCACAACAGATTCTGCCGGACCTGCTGCGCCTACCTCTACTCCAGGAGGAGGAAAGTTATTCGAGATTCAGGAAAAAAAAGAATTACACTCTTTGGCAAGAACTACCCATGTTTAAGCACAAAGAAGACCCAGTACAATGCCTGGATGAGCTGGTAACAAAGTGGCGTGGAAAGCCCCCAAAATACAGTGTAGTGGAAATAGACAGGGAGACTGAGCCTTGGATCTATCACATCCAACTGACTGTAGCAGACCAAACAGTGGTGGGAAGAGGTGAGTCAAGGAAAGAGGCCAAAAAAGCTGCTGCAGTCAAAATGCTCAACTACTTTGGTTATAACTACATTGATGAGGAGCCACAACCACCTCCCCGGAAAGTGCAGCTGGATAATGCCCAGGAAAACACCGCTCCAGATGTGTTTAGTGAGGAGGTTACAGAGAGTAACGGCCATCTGGAAGACGCTTGTCCAGTTCCTCAAGGGAACCAATCTGAGGAGGACATCCAGTCATCACCAGTGGACCTGCAACAGTCTGAACCAGTTATGGAAGAGGCCACGTCTGGTGTTGGACAAGAAGAACCACCTGAAACACTGCAGGAGGACACATGTACGGAGCCCATAGATCACAAGCTCCAGCTTCTACAGCCAGATGTCCTTCCAATGCTGATAACAATGGGTGTGATTCAAATCAACAATGGGACAATCCAGTGGAGTGAACCACAAGCAGCTCCAGGTAGTGGAGAGACGGCATCTGAAGACGTCCCAGTCCACTTCTCTGGGGTTAGTGAGACCACCACACCTGAGGCTCAGGTAAATGTAACAACAACAGAGCCCCAAGAAATGGCACCTGACGCTCTCCAGGACATGGCACCTGACGCTCTCCAGGACATGACCCCTGACGCTCTCCAGGACATGGCACCTGACGCTCTCCAGGACATGACCCCTGACGCTCTCCAGGACATGGCACCTGACGCTCTCCAGGACATGACCCCTGACGCTCTCCAGGACATGGCACCTGACGCTCTCCAGGACATGGCCCCTGACGCTCTCCAGGACATGGCCCCTGATGCTCTCCAGGACATGGCCCCTGATGCTCTCCAGGACATGGCACCTGATGCTCTCCAAGAAATCACACCTGATGAACTGCAGGAAGTCTCATCAGAAACCACTCCAATTACTTCTGAGGATGTGACTATTGACAACACAACAGACTCTGAAGGTAACCTGTCCCAAACAGAGGAGGCGATTCAGCCAACATTAGTGGATCTGCAGCTGCAGTCCACGGATGTTACACCTGCAGGAATCAAACAACAGTCACTTGAGATTACCCAGGAGCCAATATCAGAAACCAGTGCAAGTGCTGAGCCCCAGGAGGAGGTCCAGCCTGCATCGGTGAACCTACAGGTGCGGCCTGTGGAAATCCTGTCCCAGTTGGCCTTCATTGGAGTCATAAGAGAAAGAGATGGCATCATAGACTGGTGTGAACCAAACCCAGCCACCACTCACCAGGAAGAGCTTGAGGTCTGCAGCCCTCATCAGTCTCAGGCCATAGAACCCCAGACCAGCACCATACCAGCCCCATGTGTAACTACATATGAGTCAGGGGACAACAGGGAAGTGAATCCAGTTGAAGATGCCCTGCATAAAGAAAAACCTGAACTGGCCACTGTTTTAACAACCATAACAGAGACCAACAATGCACCTCCGGCACGCCGTGGGAATGGATTGTCCTTCACCCTGACACGGGCTTTTGTCAAAAAAAGCTTTAAAATGGCTAAATGCCCCAATCGGCATGAGCCCAACCTAATGGCTGTCGACCTGCATATAAAGATCAAGGAGCGTCTCATTGTCGATGGAGATATCAGCTTCAAAGAAATGCAGAAAATTGGCAAAAAAGCAGCCAAACATCTCAAAGCAGAGTATGGCTCCGCTGGCTCCCTCCTGAGGGCTGCTCAAGCACAAGACACCTCAGCTTTTGAAGCAGCCACTGTGACCCATCTCAATAACGCTCTGACAGCCTTCCACAACCGCCCCAAGTCCATCCTGTCACGCTTCTCCTCCAGAGTGAGGAGGGCGTTCAGTTTTAATTAGGCCCAATTTGACGGCTATGTGCATTTACAACCATTTTGATGGAAAGAACGTTTCCTTTAAAATGTTTTAAAATGCATATATTTGTCTACATAATGTCCACAACATAACACGCTGAGAGCCGTCCACAACCACCTCAAGTCTGCGCTCACAATCCTCCAGACTAAGGAGACTAAGGCTCTCATACACACACACACACACAAACACACACACACAACACTGTAATTTGATAAAAATGTGCATTTAGAACCATTTTGATTGAAAGAACGTTTCCTTTAAAATGTGTTAAATGCATTTATTTACTCCAAAAATAAAAAAATGCATAACCAATGTTTTGCTTGTTGTTGTGTTTATTTGTTTACTTTAAATGAATTGACTTTTTCAAAAGAGTTACATTATTATTATTTTTTTTTTTTTCTTTACACAGAAAAAGAATGAACAAGAGAAAAGCAAACTGACTGTATCTGGAGTAGAACACTTTGTAACTCTGGTCACTGTCGCTTTAAACAACTGTAATTAATGTTCTTGAATTATAATATTCTATATTAAAGCCGCATGCGGCAATAAAGGTCCTCGCCACACCTTGCAACCGTGGGGTACACGCCACCGCGTAGATCCAGCCACGCCCCCCAAAATCAGTGCCAATATATATTACTACTCCATTCATTCTAATGAGACTATTTCTGGTATTATCACACCTGCACGGTTGGAAATAGAGGGATGTCCTCATTGGCTTTTTTGTTCAGTATATGTGGAATATGTGAACCAAATTTCAATGGTCTATGACAAACACATTTTTTTCATCTCAGTTGACCAAAACCCGTGTATTTCTATGACAAATGTTGGATGTTGCCATGGCAACACAGTTAAAAATAGACAGTCTTTGGCTTTTTTGTTCATTATGGCACGATGGATGTCCATGTCAAAATGTAATGGTCTTTGGCAAACAAAATTTTGTGGCCCCATTCAAATTTTCAAGGGGGCGCTGTAGAGCAGTTTTATATCATAGCTGTACATGTTGTACATCGTTGTGTTCACGTTGTCAATGTGCACTAATGTTTCTGACTCAATGTGACATCACCTGTGAAAAGGGTGCGAGGGTGTGCGCTTTTGTCATACTCAGGTTTGATCCAATATGGTTCCTGACATGTTCTATTTTTTGGTGTAAGTTTCAGATTTTTACGTTGATGTTTTAGTAGTAATAGTAATATAATAAGAACACTGACTCCAGACCCCAATTCCAGACTCCCAAAACAACCATATTTTTGCCATTCCTTAGCACAATAAATCATGATTTAGGTTTACACATTTTATGAATAATTTTACTTTTTCAAACATATTTCTAAAGAACTATGAGTTTTACCTTAATCTTCCCAAAGTCCATTTGTTTCTGTATTGTGTACATCTGCTCTGTGCGCTCCATCTGCCTCGCCCGCTCGTTGCAGCTTGTGACCAACTGTCGGCGTGACATTTGAGAATTATTACATGATCATAAACTCTGAGGTAATATGTTATGGGTTTGTGCGTTCTTACTTTGCTCATGGCGTGGAAAGCCCAGAGTGCAGCAAAGTATTCCGCTGTTTTGTCTGGAGTTTTCTGGCAAATCGTCTGTGGAGAAAGAAACGTGTTTTTGATGTGTAGACATAATACACCGTTTAGAGATTTGTCACAGCAAGCACAGTACAAACAAAGCTCTCCTCACAAAATATTGGAAAGATTTGAAGTTAATCAATTAAATAAATAGATGAGAATATACTATTTACTCTACTATACTTGTACAAGCCAGGTCGCTACGAGATCACCTGGTTGAGTGGTTTGTGGATTCAGATCAGTAATAGCAACACATTTAGAATTAACCAATTGGTAAAGCTTTTATATTCGCACGTTCAATTGTATATACATTTTTTTTCTGAAGAATGGCTACAGTAAAACCCAGGAAAAAGCATAGAAACGTCAAACTCCGAGGCCTTTGGTAGAGGACCCGAGCTTGGAAAAAAGATGAGACGGTGAGGACCATAGACTGGATATATAAATGGACATAGCTAACATGCTAGCTGTTCGACGTGGAGCCCTAAATCATTAAATGTCGTCTTTATTTTTGGTTATTTTTTTGGCTCTGACTTTATTCTCGTAAAAGTGTGACTTTATTCTCATTAAATTACAACTTTAATATCGAAATGTTACAACTTTATTTCCGTAGCGCTGTATTTTTAAAAATTATCCTTATACTCCGCCGTAGATTTGATTACAGTGGTCCCTCGTCATATCACGGTTCACCCTTTGTGGTCTCGCTGTTTCGCGGATTTTCCCAGTGCAATTCTACACGCTTTTTTACAGCCAAGGCACTGCAAACCACCGTCAAATAAATAATAATAATCTACTCTGTTCTCAAAATGTGTGAGAGCCAAGTTTAATTCGTATATAATAATGCTGCAAATTTACAGTGTTGATGTTTTGTTATAAATGCTGTTTTATGTTTACATGAATAATAAGATTTAATATTTGATTTAAATACATAAGCTACATTTATTTTATTACACCCATGTTGATGTTAAAATATCTTAGAACTGTTATTATTTAAGTTTTACGTAAATATGTTACCGTCACTTTAAGAGCGACAGCACGCACGAGGAAAAGAGCACACGCTTGAGCTGAGGCGGCGCATAAAGCCAGAGACAAATGGGTTTTTTTTACCGTAGTATTGTTTATTTTTGAGAATGACTTGGTTTGCTTACTTCTGTAAAAAAAGAATTTGGCAAAGCTGTGAATTAAAATTTTGTAACTCTCTTTTTACATCAGAGTCCAGTGAAAGTTATTTTCTCTTCAGTAAAAATACACGAGTAAAACACCAAAGGACAACACAAAACCAGGCCTCAACCCGCAGCCAAATTGCAAAAAAATAAAGCAGATTTTGCCTATTGTGGGTCATTTTTGGAACGTAACCCCCACGATAAACGAGGAATCGCTGTATTGCATAAGTCAGTTTTACAATATATTGTGCAGCCCAATAATAAACATTGCTGATCTGCTACTACAGCTTCATAACAGTATCTCTTTTTTTTGCATAGATGCCCATTGTGCAACCTTTTGTTTACTCACATCCAGCAGCAGTGGCAGTCTGGTGACCCGCTGCATGGGAAGAATGAGGAAGGAGATCATGGGAAGGCCTCCGCATTCAGTGCTCGACTCAATCTGCTTCAGTGCGTCTTTAAACCCCGTGTTATTGCTCCTAAAACACAAAAATAAACATTTAAATACACGCTTTAAACCATGTCAAATATAAAAGCAGCTTGTGTGCGTGCGTTGGCTCACAGTAGTTTCTGTAGTGTCCTCTGCTGGAAAGTCTCGTTGGAGCAGTACACGATGTAGGGTTCAAAATGGTGGGCGGCGTGGTTTTGCACGATGTCGCTGATGTCCCGGATCACTGGGTTGTCATAGTGACGCTTTTCTAAATCCTCGAAAAAACTGCAGAGAGACAAAACGACAAAGAAGAGTGAGCGAAAAGTGAACTTACGCCTGTAGAATAAGTGCGTTTTGTATGTTAACCGAGTGGATTCAGCGTTTAGCCTTTGTATTGACCTATTTTCGCTAATTATTTCAAACATTAGCTATTCAAATAGACTTGTCCATTAGTTGCCATGGAAACGCACTGAAGTGGTTCCAGTTCGCAATATGGAAGGTTTATAATTGGAAATGATTTAACAGCTAATTGTCCGTCTCGATGGTAACGTAACACCGTTTAACTAAAGGAAATTGAACATAGAAAACAGCTTTTTCAACTATACTTTTGTTCCCACGATAAGGTTAATGCCGTTTTGCAACTTTACAATCAAATAAATCTCATATCTGCTCTCTTTACTCTTTGTTTTTCCGATGCCATGGTGTTTGGACATGCCCGTAACGCCGCCATCGGAAACTGCAGATATTATCAGAGCCACGGGGTAAAAGGTAAACGGCTGGAACTGAAACCTGTAAGCTGCTCTTTGGACTGAACAATGACTCAACTCAACATGGATTGCGTTCTCGAGGAGCCTTTGTGTCCCTACGTTTTCAATATCACCGATGGCAAAGCGTGACATCATCTAATCTCTTGAGTTTCACAGCGACAAAAAGCATACGCAAAATGGACTTAGAGCTGAACGTCCTCATGAAATAAACAGATATCAGGCGACAATAACAGTTTAAAGCTAAATTATTTTGAGCGTTTTTAGTTTTAGGGTTAGAATCACAATTGTAAAGCTAATTTGATACATCTACGTATTGTTTTGTGCAGTTTAAAGTGTTAAAATGGCATTGTACAAGGCTCTAGAGCGGGCTAAAATCCACTAAAATGCCGTTATACTTTATTGAAAGAGGCTGGAATTCCACTGAAACCACAAGTACAGCTACAACAATGGCATCAATCCTTACGTAACAGTCACATAATGAAGAGTTTAGTGTGAAATGCTTCAACGCTTTGTTTATACCTGAATGAGACTTATTTAGAAATGAATTCAGATCAAATGTACTTGTGTTTCAGGCTAAATTATACATATTTTTCCTCAAATTGTAATGATAAAGTCAGTTTTCCTGTATTTCCAAGGTCCTATATTACCAAAAAAAATGACTTTTGAGAGCTTTTAGCCATGTTTTAATGTTGTTTCCTCATCAAAAACACACCCGGAGTTGTGTTTTGTTTAATTCACACATGTTCAAAATGCTCTGTTCCACCTTGTGATGTCATGAAGTGGTCATTTTCAAGTTAGCAGCAAATTTTTACATTTTGTTCAGCAGAGATTGGCAATTCCCGGGCTGAAATGATCCAAATGAGTCTAGAAATGAAAGTGTGTGGAGTTTAAAAACACCGTGGAGCACTTCCTGTATTACCACTTGATGACATCACAAGGTGGAACAGAGTGTTTTCGGTCTGAGAGAAGAACTTGGCCTAAATATGCAGGGTTTGTGTGTTAAATGTGCGTGAATAAAAACAAAAACACAGCTCCAGGACTGTTTATGATGAGGAAACATTAGAACAGATCAGAAAACAGCGTGATACGGGCTTTTTAAATAAGCCACAGCTCCTTTTGTTAAGTTCTGACTGAGCCACTCCTTCGCATATTCCAGGCATTTAAACAAAAACCTGTAAAATGAAACCAAACGCCAACCCAGCCCCAATCTCGCCACACAAACTGAATAAAGACGCGGCATATTTATCAGCACCACACCCATTTTTCTGCAAAGGTCGATCAAAACATGTGCTATTTTTAAGCTAACACACTGACAACAAACGCTTTTCCCGGTAGTATTAGCATCTCGAAATGAGGGAATTCGTGTAGTGAGGCGCCCCAACCAGTTCGACGAGCGGGTTTCAACATGTCCTGGGACCTACAGGATACAGACGCTACACGCTCAGGGCAACAGCTACCACCGCAGACGCTATACACCCGATACCAACTCTGAGACCGAAATCACCAACACAGCCAGATCGTTTAATGCACAGAGAGCTCCTGGACATGCTAGCTTTACTTATGCTAGGAATTGCTACAAAAGGGTCTGGATTAGCACGCTGGATTCATCTGTAAGAACATTTTGGTTTTACAGATTAGAACTGGATAATCTCAAATAAGCAGTTTGAGCAACTTACAATAAGTAGAAGAGAGTTTTATAATGTAAATATACTGTAGAATAAAAGGTAAACTGAGTGTAGCTCTTGATCTTGTTCAGGGGAGAGGGAGAAGTTTGTCACCATGAGCTTGGGCATTTTTTTTTTAAATTGTATTTTATTTTATTCTATTTTTATTTATGTATGTATTTAGTTATGTATTTATGTATGTATGTATTTATGTATGTATGTATGTATGTATGTATGTATGTATGTATGTATGTATGTATGTATTTATTTATTTATGTATTTATTTATTTATTTATGTATTTATTTATTTATTTATTTATTTATGTATTTATTTATTTATTTATTTATTTATTTATTTATTTATTTATTTATTTATTTATTTATTTATTTATTTATTTATTTATTTATTTATTTATTTATTTATTTATTTATTTATTTATTTATTTATTTATTTTGGGGAGGCGGAATTTTGATTTTGTTATTATACAAATAATTTCCAAAAAAAATTGTTACCTCCTCAAAAACAGACCTGGAGTTGTGTTTTGTTTCATTCACACATGTTTGAGTAACTCTTTATTATTAGTCTGTAACATCTCCAAAGCTCAAAACGCTCTGATCCACCTTGTGATGTCACGAAGTGGTAGTTTTCAAGTTAACAGCTCCTTTTACCTTAAGTTCAGTAGATATTGGCAATTCCAGAGCTGAAATGATCCAAATGATTCTAGAGAAGTATAGACTGTATGGAGTTTACACAGCGGAGCACTTCCCGTATTACCACATGATGACATCACAAGGTGGAACAGAGTGTTTTCAGTTTGAGGCAAGAAATCAACACCTAAATTTGGAGGGTCTGTGTGTTAAACATGTGTGAATGAAACAAAAAACACAACTCCAGGTCTGTTTGTGACGAGGAAACGACATTATAACAGATCAGAAAATACGCTGTAGTTTTTTTAAAGTGGTTCTGTCGGCTGTATCTTGATATTTGAGTTACTTCATTTATTCTAAACACTATTTATTGAGGTACATGATTATATATAAATTGATTTGTGATGGTTTTGAAGACGCGGAGGCACCTTGGGTTAATCTGGTGTATTATCAACAATTTTTTAATATATTTGCTGTATTTTCCTAACACTGCAGTACGTTGGTTTTACACATATAACCCTGGTTTAATCTAGAAAACTGCTGCTCCGTTTAGGCCTCGTTTGGGCCCTGGTGAAGTGACTACTCAGATTTGTTCATTCGCTCAATCCAATCTCAGGTTTCAAAAGCTTTTCTTCTTTATATTATTATGTTATGATGATTTTCTTACCGTTTGCTGACGTCTTCAATGACCGAGATGTTGGAGAAGAGGTGGTGGTGTTCTGTAGCGGTCATGGTCTTCCTGAGGGCCTCGCTGTTTTTAAAGTGCCGCACCAGGATCCCCAAACTGTGAAGGTACGAGTGCTCGGAGGTGATGATCTCAAAAATAGCCTGAGAATATACAAAAAAATACAAGAGATACTTTAGATGGGACAAAAACGCTACTAGGGCCGTGTTTAAAGGCCCATATGACGCTGGTTTGTGTTTATATTCAGGTCACAGTCCAAGAGCAGAAGGATAAAAACTCATGAGACGACTCCAATTAAACAAGTGAAACTAATAACAAGGTCCACACTGCATTTCACAACAGGTTTGAAAGAAACTACAGCGTTTTTCATCAAACCTAGACCTGGACCTAACCTAGACTTAGACTTAGACCTAGATCTAAATTTAGGCCAAGACCTAGACCAAGACGTAGACCTGGACATAAACTTAGACCTTGACCTAGACTTAAACGTAGACCTAAACTTAGGCCAAGACCTAGAGTTAGACATAGACCTAAACTTAGACCTAGACTCAGATCTAGATTTAGACTTAAACAGACCTAGACTTAGACCTAGACTTAGACCCAATCTTAGACCCAATCTTAGACCCAATCTTAGACCCAATCTTAGACCCAATCTTAGACCTAGACCTAAACTGAGGCCAAGACTTAGACCAAGACCTAGAGTTAGACGTAGACCTAAACTTAGACCTAGACTCAGATCTAGATTTAGACTTAAATAGACCTAGACTTAGTCCTAGACTTAGTCCTAGACTTAGTCCTAGACTTAGTCCTAGACTTAGTCCTAGACTTAGTCCTAGACTTAGTCCTAGACTTAGTCCTAGACTTAGTCCTAGACCTGGACCTAGACCTGGACCTAGACCTGGACCTAGACCTAGACTTAGATCTAGACCTAGACTTAGACCTAGACCTAAACTGAGGCCAAGACTTAGACCAAGACCCAAGACCTAGACCTAGACCTGAACCTAGACTTAGACTCAGACTTAGACCTAGACTTAGACCTGGACTTAGACCTAGACTCAGACTTAGAACTAGACCTAGACTTAGACCTGGACCTAAACTTAGGCCAAGACTTAGACCAAGACTTTGACTTAAACTTATGACTTAGACCTAGACCTGGACGTAGACCTAGACTTAAACCTCGACATAGACCTAGACTTAAACTTAGATCTAGTCCTAGATCTAGACTTAGACTTACACTTAGACAAACTTTATTGATCCACATATGAAACGTTTTGGACGGTCACAGACGCCAGCTCAGCCAATCAGAGCTGGACTAAGGCCGGTTTCAGGCAGTCGTCTTGTTCACTGTTCTTCACTGAGATAAAACTGTACATCTAAACCAACGCTTTGGCCTGGGTTAGAATAATCTGGATTATCTGATCTGTCATAATTCACTGCACATTTGTAGATTATTCCAGAGTCCAGTCCTTTGTCAAATATATTCACTTATTCAAAGATTGTTCTTGGAGTGAAAAGTGTGAAAACCGCTGGCTGTTAGGCTGTTCCTTTCACAGCTTATTCTGATTACATAATACTACTAAGTACTTATACAACACCTCTAAAGTACAAAATATCAACTTGTTTAAAGACTCATTATGAAGCAGAAGTAGTGCAGTACAGTATTTAAGTAGAATTTTTAGGCATCTGTACGTTTTACTTTGACTTCACAACATTTGAGAGCAGGTACCTGTACTTTCATCTGCAAACTAGTACGAGCAGAAGTACTTTTCATATAATTTGAGGGTTTATTTTTACCATGTTCGTGGAAATATCGTGAGTAAATTTTTTGCGTTCAAGTTTCAGCTTTGAGCAAACGGAAATAAATACATAAAATTCATACAAAAACGATTCATATTCTGCTACTGTGACCAAAATATGAGTCATTTTTAAATAAATATCACGACATTTACACTTAAACAGGTGAACTACACTTGTGGGAAATACTTCAACTTCAATACTTTTACTTCAGTAGATTTTTTCATGTGATACTTTTACTTGAGTAACTTTTTACCTCTGTATCAGTACTTTTAGTTAAGTAACAAAACCACCATTTAGGACTATAATACTACACATTCAAGTACTGACATTTAGTCCCATCTGTGTTTTACTGATAAACTTTTGGGTTCTGTTCTAATTTTTAATAGAAAAAGGAAACGTACATAATCACATCGTAGCGTCTGCATGTCCCGACAGTGTTTTACAGAAAAGTAAATAAGCCTCAAGCCTTAGAAAACTTTAACTGTAGGATTAAAAAGCAAACAAGAGATAAAATCCACAGATCAATGACCAAAATAGTGAAATACTGTATCTGTGAGTTTATTTGTGTAATATGTTTGGATTTATGAACATGGAACGCTCTCGGAAAGTTCTTGTTTTTTGTTAAAAGTGACAGCTGAAGATTTGTTTGCAGGCGACTTGTTGAGTCTTGACTTGCTGCCAAAACACGAGCGGCTAAACTGCAACAGAAGCCAACGCGGTGTAACAGTACGACACATGAGTAAGATCTGAGTTTTGAACGTCGTAATTACAGTGTTGAGTTGAGGTAAAGCTGCGTCTGCCGCTGACACGCCTGTCCGACTGTACTTCCTGGGTGCGTAGCGGTTTGACATAGACCAAAGTACACTACAGGGTGAAATACAGCTGGGTTTAGTCGTGCTAACGGGGCTAACGCACAGAAAGATAAGCAAAAATGGCTCACGCGTTGCTAGAAAACATCACGTAATGAACATCTATTGGAGAATTGATAGAAGTTATTACACTGTGACTTGGAATAGTTTAAATATAGGATCAGTTTTAGCTGCAAACGCAAATAAATCGTGAAAATACAGTTGTCCCTTGCTATATATTGGTTCAACTTTCGCGGTTTCACAGATATTTTTAGTACAATTTTACGTTTTTTTGCAGTGTATGAGCGTGCGTTGTGTTGTGCGTCCTGATTGGCTGTTGGACTGTAGACCATTGTCCATCAGTCTCCTCCGTGCCGTGTCTCCTGTACAGTACAGAATGTGTTCAGACAAATTTACATAAACGTTGGATCGCAGTGTGACTCTGAAGTGCTGTACGTTTGCAATTTGTTTTCTCCCCGACAAAACCCACAATGTCGATGAAACGTTCTGCACCGACAAAGACGCCTACGAAGGTTTGAACTTTGAGAGAGTTTAAATGAGAGAGGACTAAACCAGGACTAAAACAAGACTAAACCAGGATTAAACCAGGACTAAACCAGGACTAAACCAGGATTAAACCAGGATTCAACCAGGACTAAACCAGGACTAAACCAAGACTAAACCAGGATTAAACCAGGATTAAACCAGGACTAAACCAGGACTAAACTAGGACTAAACCAGGACTAAACCAGGACTAAACAAGGTCTGAACTTTGAGAGAGTTTAAACAAGAGAGAAATGTGAGAAAATGTTAACGCCTGTGTGAGAAAAGTGTATAAAGTGTGTGGTGAGGGGTTTTACAGCTGCAAAACATATAGAACAAATGTAAAAAATAAAGCTGATTCTTCACGGATTTCGCCTGTTGCGGGTTATTTTTGGAACATAACCCCCCGCGATAAACCAGGGACCACTGTATATAAATAATAAGACTCATCTTGGTGTAACTTGAATCAACGCTACTCATTTGCACGTCTTTAAACGGCGCTATTTCGGCTGAAACTTTCCTACATGCTAACGCTAACTTCAGATCAGCTTTGAGACCCATTATGGAACAAAAGCTAGCAAAGCAAACAGTTGTGCGCGGGAGGCTTGTGATTGCACTGCAGGGTGTGGCGGCTTTCAGGTCCTGCAGTCACACGGGGCTGGACCACTGCTATTCACACACATCTGCTCACAAACGGTGCAAAGAAAAAGAGATAGAGTTACGCCGTTTACCGTCGATGAAACCAGCGCGTTGAAAATGTCCCCGGGTTACAGTGAGGGAAGGACTACGCAGTTTCGTTACTTAAGTAAAAGTACAGATACAGGAGCAAAAAAGACAAAAAAAATAAAGTAAAAGTAAAAGTATTACATTAGAAGACTGAGTTAAGTAAAAGTATTAAAGTACCTGTTTGAAAATGTACTTAAATTAAACTGGAATTGCCTCCCGGTCCAGCTGAGAGTCACACAGGGCCTGGACTTTTTTTTTTTTTAAAGCTAATCTAAAAATCTTTTTATTTAGAAAAGCTTTACTGTTGATGTTTTTAGCATTTAGCAATTAGTATTTGTTTAAAGTTCTTGTTTTATTGTAGCACTCTGAGATTCTGTGAAATGAAGAGTATTATTATTATTATTATTATTTGTATTATTATTAATTTTTATTTTTACTTTATTTATTTATTATTATTATTATTATTATTATTATTATTATTAATTTATCTTTTTACTTTATTTATTTATTA
This sequence comes from Periophthalmus magnuspinnatus, assembly GCF_009829125.3. Lineage (NCBI taxonomy): Eukaryota > Metazoa > Chordata > Actinopteri > Gobiiformes > Gobiidae > Periophthalmus > Periophthalmus magnuspinnatus. Next base: position 30,401,167 of record NC_047132.1, read on the forward strand.
TTATATGTTTATTATTATTATTATTATTATTATTAATTTATTTTTTTATACTTTATTTATTATTATGTTTTTTATTATTATTATTATTATTTATTTTTTACTTTATTTATTTATTATTATATGTTTATTATTATATGTTTATTATTATTATTATTATTATTATTATTATTAAAAAGTAAAAGTATTTTGCATAGATTTTGAGGTTTTTTGAAGCTTCAAATGTGGTGATTTTGATACAGATTCATGCCGAGTTTTGTTCAAAAGAAACAATTGAATCACTCACTTTTCTATTTTTTCTTTTGCTCAAACTATGAACGTGTTAAAAATAAACCCTCAGCCTTTTCAGCACGTCTCAAACAATAATAAAAAATACTTTCACTTGTCAGTCCTGTTCAAACACGTAGCGGAGTAGAAAGTACAGATACTGCTCTCAAATGTAGTGAAGTAAAAATAAAAAGTATCACCTTAAGTAAAAGTACAAATACCTACAATTTGTACAGTTCTTTACTACTTTGGCTTTGTTACATCCCACTGAACACACCTGGTATAACTTTTAACTCTACAAAAACGTAAAAATTAACTTATGGAAATTGACGTATGTGATATTCCCAGAAATAAAGATAAAATATTTCACATGTTAATGAAATGTCGACAATTGTACCACAGTCACTTCCTGATATGTGCAATATTTGGACTTTTTCCCCATTCAAAAGACACACTATTGAAATGATTTTGTTGTAAACTGTTTACACAATCGCTATGGAAACGATCCTAAAGTTTTATCTTTCGGAAACCCATGTTAGCTCAAAGATATTACTAATGTGAGAAAACCGGATGTCGTAGTGAGGCCGCAGTGGCTCTCTACAGCGTACAGTCGTCCCTCGCTATATCGCGGTTCACCATTCGCAGTCTCGCTGTTTTTCGTGAATTTTAGTCAAATTTTTCATGCTTTTTTTTACATCGTATGAACGTGCATCGTGTTCTGCGTCCTGATTGGCTGTTGGACTGTAGACCATTGTCCATCAGTCTCCTCCGTGCCGTGTCTCCTGTACAGTACAGAATGCGTTCAGACAAATTTACATAAACGTTGGATCGCAGTGTGACTCTGAAGTGCTGTACGTTTGCAATTTGTTTTCTCCCCGACAAAACCCACAACGTCGATGAAACGTTCTGCACCGACAAAGACGCCTACGAAGGTTTGAACTTTGAGAGAGTTTAAACGAGAGAGAAATGTGAGAAAATGTTAACGCCTGTGTGAGAAAAGTGTATAAAGTGTGTGGTGAGGGGTTTTACAGCAAAAAACATATAGAATAATTGTAAAAAATAAAGCTGATACTTCACGGATTTCGTCTATTGCGGGTTATTTTTAGAACATTAACGAGGGACCACTGTACCGCCATTGTGTCCGGAAGCAAGACACTTCACCCAGCTCCCTTTGCCGAAGTTTAAATGTGCTGTGTGAGTGATCGGTCGCAGTGGGAGGGGCCAATGGCGTAGATTTGCAGCTATTGTCCCACGGTTACAACAGTATCTGACCACCACCAGTTTGGACAATATGATGCATTGTAAAACGCTTTGGATATCTTGATTTTATGGCCAAAAGTAACATATAAATACACATAAATAGTTGTAGTATGGTTGGATTAATTTGTGCACAGTACCTCTTGTCTCTTCCTTTCTTGGGGCGTGATCAAAGACAGGATTCCAGTCTCCTTCACCTTTGAAAACCAACATAATAGACATGACCGATAAACAGGAAATACCTTTGTTTCTGCAGATCAGATCAGACTAAAAACAGGTTAATTAACATCTAACTCACTAGAAGAAGTCAAGATACATTAGAGTGGAAGACTTTTTAATGACAAACGTTCAAGTCGGAAGTTTGTTTGAGTTTTACTGGGAAAACGGAAATGAAAAATGAAGTTCAGTTGAGTTTTTATAAAAGGTCAAAATCACAACAGCAGCAGTCACCTCTTAGGACTGAACATGAACTTTGATTTAACGGAAAGTTAGAAAATAAACAATAACAGCCAAGCAAATCATCACCAAGTAAAAGTACTCATCATCGTTTTTTTTATTTTGGGCACAATAAAAGAAGATAATACTAGCTGGAGATGATCTAAGGGTGTGTTCAAACTTGTGAGCAACACCAAAATTTGGGCTAAAGTGTGACTAAACCAGCGACTAACTGGACTAGACCAGGACTAAACAAGTACTTCAACGAGACTGAGCCAAGTCTAGATTATAATGAGCTCAAACCAGGACGAAACAAGTAAGAATGTGCATCTGTGTGATCCCTCAGGCGTCCAGGTCTGATCCATTGCAGAAGAAAAATATAAAACCTGTCAACTGGATAAAAAGCCACTTCAGTTCTGGTCAGATTACTCCTGGACACTGCCTTATCTCTGTCTGAAGGGAGGAGCTAACGACACTGAAACTTTAACCAGCAACTGTCTCCAGTTTAAGATGAAACTACCCAATTCAACCTTTAACGACGCTGCTATTGTTCTCTTTGTTTGGGTCTGAGGATGGAGTTATAGATGGGGGATTGATGATGTCTAAGGTCTTTCCTAACAAAAACAGCTTCTTTAACTCCCCTCTCAAACCATTTCTTTTCTCTCTGGCTCAGATCTGAACTTCACTATCTTCAAAGGAGCGGTTAGTGGCTTTGAGATGGAGATGTACAGCAGATTGAGGTCCCGAGCAGCTCTCACGCCGGTGTTGGTTCATTCTCTTATGGTTGTTTCTGTTTAGTTTCTCACTGCTCTCTTCACTACACTGAAATGGAGTAGACACATTACTTTGTTTATGACTCAGGGGTTTTGTCCTTTGGGTGAACCAGTTTTTATCTTAAAGTGTTTGTAGGTCTGAAAAAGACAGGAATCTCGTACGATCTGAAAATTCTCTGAAGTTTTTTTTGAAGACACACCCGCAGTGTAAGGAATAGTTACACCTTTCCTTCTAGGTTCAGATTGTTTTTAGCTCATATTCAGACAGATATAAGGCAGTGTCCACCAGTAATCTGACCAGAGCTGAAGTTTGGATGAGCAGCTAAACACATGATTTGTCCCATTTATGAAGTATTTTGTGAATGACTCAGTTCAAATTCCTGAGCTGATCTCTTTAATCTGTGCACTGTGTGTGGTTTGTCATGTGTAGTGACTGGATGTTTTGGTCTATGTCCTGTTTTCTGTCTGTCATCACGGATAAAAGAGCTGTTTTTTATCTGTATTAATTCCGCTTCATGACATTTTGAATTGAGATAACTGCAAATCGTCTGACGTTTGAGAAATTATTATATTTTAAACAAATGATTACCAACAGTTCAGCAAAGCACATGGGAATAGTGCATATTTAAAAAAACTACATGGAAATTTATGTTTGATTTAATTTTATGTCTGAGTAAATAGCGTTTCTAATTTTTTTACATTGGTAGATCCAAAAGTGGCACGTTTACTTGAGATGGGACGATATTTGAAATTTGGTGTCAAAATGATTGCGATTAACGATTATATCACGATAATTATTGTTGCTGGCGGTTTAAAAATGTTCTAGATATGAATAATTACAATTTTAATATTATGAATAGGTGCTATATTTAAAAAAAAACTGTTAGTATTGTACAGTTTTGCACATGAGTTTGCAACGATTAGTGAATGTGTATGAAAGAAAGAGGATTTGTACATCTGAAATTGAGTGATTCTGTGTGTGTGAACTGAATGTTTTTAGAAATGTTGTATTCGAGGGGTGAGATGTGTCGTATTTGATGCATGTACCATATTTTTTACAGGTGTTTCATCCACTTACACCAAACTGTTACTCTTATTTAACATCAGCCTGTCCAGGAACTACATGCCGAAATTTGTTTTTTCGCTCTAACCTGACACCAAACATCTTTCCTGTTTTTTTTCTTAAGGTCAATGTGTTGTTGTGCACTGTCCCCGTCTAAATAAAACCATCCCGTACTTTGTTATAAGTGAAAACAACAGTGATCTAGAGGAGAACATCACGAAGAAGTAGTAGTTTTTCTGCACATTCTGGTGATATAACGGCGATTATCTTTGTTGGCGACTATCACGATTATATAAAAAGTGCCACGAACGATTATTATCAACCCTTTTTTATCACGATAAACCATATTATTGTGTATCGTCCCATCTCTAGTTCTAACACAGGCTGATTACTGCGTTGTGTCTCATATTTAAGTCATAAACACAAAATGATAGTGTTGTTGTACCTGTGGCAGCTGGCTCCAGGTGAGCTGAGCAGGTCTGTAGTTCCGCACCACGATGCCCTGGTCCCGCTCCTCCTCCACCGGATGCTCCACCACCACGAAATCATCCAACAGCTCGTCCTGGTTTGTGGAGTGCAGCCCCCGCTCTCTCACATCCTGGTACAGCCGTGGAGTGGCTAAAAACGACAAAAAGTACTCTCACTTTTAGCCGTTTTGATACTAGACAGACTGGCTTCGAAGTGGAACAACTAAAGTTCTTTTTTGTATAAATTTTTAAGTGTCTTTAAGTCTGATTCAAATCATTTACAGGTATAAGATAAAAGTAGCCTACACTATATTAAGTTTTGGATTATTTCAGACTTTGTGGGGATGGAAGGTCAGTACGTTTAACGATCTATGGGACGACTTTCAATAAATCTTTAAATAACTTTATTCCTTTGCTTAATAAGTGAAATTACACATTTAAAGCTCGTATATTACACTGTTTTCTGATCTGTTATGTTGTTTCCTCATCGCAAACAGACCTGGAGTTGTGTTTTGTTTCATTCACACATGTTTAACACAAAAACTCTGCTCTCAAACGCTCTGTTCCACCTTGTGATGTCATCATGTGGTAATACAGGAAGTGCACACACCTTCACTAGAATCATTTGGATCATTTCAGTGCCTGGAATTGCCAAACTCTACTGAACTAAAGGTAAAAGGTAACTTGAAAACTACCACTTCATGACATCACAAGGTGGAACAGAGCATTTTGAGCTTTGGGGATGTACAGATTGATAATAAAGTGTCACTCAAACATGTGTGAAAGAAACAAAACACAACTCCAGGTCTGTTTTTGAGGAGGAAACAGCATTAGAGCATAACTTAAACCTCACAAGAGTCAGTTTTAGGTCGGAAACTTGCTGCTTTTTTGCACTTTCACCGTCTTAAAGCAGAAGCGGTACATTAGAAACGCTACTTCTCAGTCTCAGTGTCAAATAGGTTGACAGTTGCGCAATATTTCATTTGTTTGTTGCTCGTCTGCAGCACTTATATAGGCCTGTCACGATAACACATTTAGCAGTTTGATGTATTCCTGAAGTAAAAACGATAAACAATACAATTAAAACCAAAACACAGCAGAATTATCCCCCCAAAAAACTACACTAAATGTACAATATAAAAAAAAAAACATGACCTGACACTTCTTAAGTAATTAGTTTCAATCTATAATGAGTCACTGAAGTTGTTTTTTTTTTCAACTTTCTACAGCTCAAATGAATACACACGATATAGGATAAATATTGACCCCCAAAAATATCGTTCCATCTGTCAAATATTGAACGATAAGTCGATATAGTGATTATCATGACAGGCCTACTGTATAATACACGTATGATGGAAGCAAAAGAAATGGGGGCCTCAAACATCATCTATCCTCTATCTACAACTCCATCCTCAGACCTAAAACAAAACAAAGAAAACAATAGAGTTATCCAGGACGCTAATATGTGTGAAATCACTCATTAGAGGCTTGAATGACTACGCTAAGTCAGACTCAGTGCACACTTAGTAGCACTTAGACCAAGCCTGCAAACAGAAAGTGTAAACATTATGTGTTTTTAGTTTTAGCGTTCCACCTCTGACTCGGGTTGGGACGATATTAAAATTTGCCGTCACGATTCTCATAGCCAAAGTATGTGATTAACGATTATATCACAATAATTGATAAATCATGAATAGATTCTCTATGTTAACGGCTGTTATAGTATTGTGCTTTGTTATAAGTGGAAACAGCAATTATCTAGAAAAGATCATGAGGGAGAAGTAGGTTTGTTCCGCACATTCTGGTGATTATATATAGTGTCCTACTTTCCTTCTACTTTCTTTCTTTATCCTTTATTTGTCAGGGGCCATGTACATATTCATTAATCTTACAAAAGAAAAGATGATTTGTCCCAGATTTAGCTACTGCTGCTTTCCACGTACAGTCCCTGAGCAGGTGAACACACATTAAAATACACATTTCATTACGATTACATTATAAAAAAACAGTTCATCATTGACATTAGCAGGAAAATACAATAAATGTCCCCATGTCCAATACAGTTTGTCTCCTTCAGTCCAAACCATTTAAAAAAAAATCAGTGAGGCAGAACAATACAATTTAACTAGCCCTTTGCAGAAAAACAGCCCCAAAGCATGATGTTTCCACCCTCATGATTCACAGTAGTTGTGGTTACCTAAAATGTGCTTTTTCAAATTTCTAATAAAATTATTCAAATCTACAATCAGTTTCAAAGTCTGGAGCTGATTCTCTGTCTGATGGTTTGAAAAGAAAAGGCGACTGAGCAAAGGCCGAGGATCTTTGTGGAACTATACAATTCCGGTTCACAGCGACAAAGTGGATCAGGGAGAGTTTGTTCAGAAGAAAGTTTAATAAATGTTTTCAATGTAGCTGGAGCTGCATTATTCATAATTTTGAATACATTTCTTAGATTTGAATACAAAATTAAATTGTCATAACTGAACATTTTATATTTACTTAGGATTTACAGTGGTGATAATGAAGTTTTTTTTAAATTTGTGCCTTTAATGCCTGATTGTAGACGGATAATGACACTGAAACACGTGAAAGAGGCTTTGACTGTGTCTTAGGGAAGAGATGTTGTATCAAACTGAGTTGCATCCTTTTTTAATGCTTTTTAACAATTATTTTCTACCATTTCATTCACGAGAAACAATATTATTACTATCCCATCTCTCCCTCTGACCATAATCACTTGACCTGAGTTGACATCATAATAATAATAATACTAGAGGGGTAAAAGTACAGGTTGCAGACTGATTGCACAGCCAAAAGTCGTGGCGGAGTTAACGTGACGACGCCTCCACACAGGTCACAGTGAGTGGGAGGAGAGCTCGGAATAACACACAGCTGCACCTGGAGCGCCGGAATATCAATTAAGTACAGCGTTTTAATCCAACGCCAAGTCTAATGTACGACACTGAAGCATAAAAGCACACGCACACAACACACAGTGAGGATTTTAGAAACAAAAGATACAAACTCATGACGACATTATTCACAATGTACAGTAATACTTATATTTTGTGCTAATATAAGTATCTTTAAAGGTCAAATATTGCACAAAATTGACTCTTGTGAGCTTTAAGTCATGTTATAATGCTGTTACCTCCTCAAAAACAGACCTGGAGTTGTGTTTTGTTTCATTCACACATGTTTGAGTAACACTTTATTATTATTTTGTTTAAATCTCCAAAGCTCAAAACGCTCTGTTCCCCCTTGTGATGTCATGAAGTGGTAGTTTTCAAGTTAAAAGCTTTTTTTACTTTTTTATTTTTTACTTTTAGTTCAGTAGAAATTGGAAATTCCAGAGCGGAAATTATCCTAATGAAGGTGTATGGAGTTTAAAAACACAGCGGAGCACTTCCTGTATCACCACATGATGACATCACAAGGTGGAACAGAGTTTTTTTCAGTCTGAGAGAAGAACTCAGTGTAAATACGCAGGGTTTGTGAGTTAAACATGTGTAAATGAAACAAAAAAACACAACTCCAGGTCTGTTTGTGATGAGAAAACGACATTATAACACACTGTAGATCAGATAATAGCGTAATATGAGCCCAGTATTTGTTTTACTTTTGTTTACTTTATAAAAATGGAAGATGAGTCACGCTAAAGAAGTGGCTGTACGTTTACTCCTCTGTCATTAAAAGCACAACAAATTATATCGCATCTGAAAAATACATTTTGTTATATTTTTACAACAAAGAAAACTTAAACACGACTTCACTTGGATGGATTTAAAATGATTGAAATAAGAAGTACAAGTATCAGAAATGTGTATTATTTGAACTGTAAGACAAACACAACAGATCGTCCTTATTTCACAGACGCAGATTAAACTGATGTCCATTTAGTGACAGAATTCAGTAAATAAAACCTTTAAAATACATTACAGAACTTTAAACTTTATATTGAGTATCACCACTTTACTAGAAAAACTCCAGATATAATTGGAACATATTTTTCAGAGAATACTGTAGTTCCGGTAAGAAGTTTTTCTGTGTAGTGTGGACCTGCTGCAGTGGTGAAACGTGTACTTAAGTATACATTTTTAAGAGGATACTTTTACTTTAGTACATTTGCCAGCAGTGTCTGTACTTTCACTTTTCCAGTTCTAAAATGTAGTGCAGTAGAAAGTATTTTTATTATAGTTTGAGACTTGCTGAAAAAGCTGGGGGTTTATTTTTAACACGTTCATAATTTGAGGAACTAAAATATCCAAGTAAAATCAGCTCGGAAATAAACGATCGATTAATTTGTTTCTGTTGAACAAAATTCATCAAAATCTTTACATTTGAATCTTTATAAAACCTCAAAATCTGCACTAAATACTTTTACTTTTTACTATTTAAGTCCATTTAATAATGATTTTACTTCAGTAGATTTTTTCATGTGATTCTTTTACTTTCACGTGAGTATGTTTTTGCTCCGGTATCTGTACTTTTACTGAAGTAGTACCTCCGCCCTGTGTACTCCTGATATCAGCTCCTTCACTGGACTTAAAGCTGATGGGGATTTTCCAGTTGTGTTTAGTTCCCAGTTAAATTTAGTGAGATTGTGACGTACCGTCTTTGAACGATCCACGCTGCTTCTGGTTCCTCTTTCGCCCCAGTGTCCTCTGCACAAAAAGAGAAAAGTATTTGAAACTAGAAGACGACAGAAGACAAGAAGTTTATCTGTACAGCACAATTTGTACACAAAGTAATTCAAAGTGTTTTACAGAATAAACCAGGACTAAACCAGGACTAAACCAGGACTAAACCAGGACTAAACCAGGACTAAACCAGGACTAAACCAGGACTAAACCAGGACTAAACAAGGGCTAAACCAGGTCTAAACCAGGTCTAAACCAGGTCTAAACCAGGACTAAATCAGGACTAAACCAGGACTAAAAATGTACTAAACCAGGACTAAACCAGGGCTGAACCAGGACTAAACCAGGACTAAACCAGGGCTAAACCAGGGCTGAACCAGGACTAAACCAGGACTAAACCAGGACTAAACCGGGACTAAACCAGGGCTAAACCAGAGCTAAACCAGGACTAAACCAGGGCTGAACCAGGACTAAACCAGGACTAAACCAGGACTAAACCGGGACTAAACCAGGGCTAAACCAGAGCTAAACCAGGACTAAACCAGGACTAAACCAGGACTAAACCAGGACTAAACCAGGACTAAACCAGGACTAAACCAGGACTAAACCAGGACTAAACATGGGAAATCAGTGTTTCAGTTTTCTGCAGTTAAAACCTGGATGAGACAGACCTCGACTTTGACCATGTTTAAATCCAGACTCAGACGGTTCTGTTTATCTGTGAATGTGACTGAAAGGGGTTTATTCTGCACTTTTCTCCTATAATGTTAATTTTATGATAATTATTTATGTTTCGATTTGTTGTATTGTGATTTTAATGTCTTTTTTATTCTGTAAAGCACTTTGAATTACCGTGTGTACAAATCGTGCTGTACAAATAAACTTCCCTTTCTTAGTTCACATTCTATTTCTGTATGAGATAGAAATACTACACAGTTTAAAAATCAATCAAATACTTAAACTAAAGCTAAAAAGCGATTCCTCTAATGTGCAGATGTAAAAGATAGAAAATATATAGATAGAATTTATACAAAGCACGAATAACCAGAGTATAAACCGCATGAATTACCTCTCCTCCCTGGCATTTAACACCATCTACACACAGGACATCTTGGTGTTTTATTGTTCTTTTCCTATTTATCGTGTCATATTTGTGTTTTATTGACATTTATGTGAAGCACTTTGGTTCAGCTGATGTCGTTTTAAATGCGCTTTGGGCCTGTAAATAAACTTGAACTGAAATTAATATTTGTGCATTCAGTATTGGATTGTTTTACAGTTTTAAAGTTAATGATTTACGTTAAAACAGACTGTGGTAATAGCAGTAAACAGAGAGCAAGTAGAACTGAAAGTAACATCGTGGGATTTTCACCTCAGTTGTTCCAGGTTTAAAGTTCATTCAAAGTTTTTTTACATTTGTTTTTGTGTCAGAATAAAAATAGAAGTGAAAACATCTGTAATAATGAAAAATGAACCACCACAGCGCCACCAACCTCACTGTGAGCGTCACTACTTCCTGTTTGATTATGTTTCTATGAGGTTTTTGCAGAGTTAAACTACAGTTAATAAATATTTAAAGATGAGGCAGTGGACAGGGAGCTGCAGGTGTGTCAGGGGTCAGAGGTTAGGGGGTAAGGGTCAGACAGTGGACAGGGATTAAACCAGGACTAAACATGGACTAAACCAGGACTAAACCAGAACTAAACCAGGGCTAAACATGGACTAAACATGGACTAAACCAGGACTAAACAAGGACTAAACCAGGGCTAAACCAGGGCTAAACATGGACTAAACCAGGACTAGCTGCGAGTGGGTCAGGGGTCAGAGGTTAGGGGGTCAGGGGTCAGACAGTGGGCAGGGAGCTGCAGGTGGATGTCAGTGGTGAAGTATTCAGTTTATTTGTGTCGTGTTTAACATGTGACAGAGACACATGTTTGTGTCTCAATGCTAATGCTAACACTAATGCTAATTTTGAAGAATAAAAAATATCAAAACAACACCAGAAATTGAACTATTCTACATATTTAAAAAATAATAATAATAAAAAAATAAAAAAAATAAAAATAAATAAATAAATAAATGGGTAGTCTTTATGTTAATTAATTTGAATTTTCATAGGTTGTTTATTTTATGTTTTATGATTTCAATAAAAGTGACCGTTAGCTTTGAGACACCGTGAGCTCGCTAGTGTTCAGCTGTGAGTCAAAGTTGACTCTCCAGCAAATATCTGTCTCAAATATAATCTTTTTAGACGATTGATAATGTCATTTTTAACACAATAACTCTTTCTTTTCTTTAAAGTTCTCATGTGCTCTCATAACACATCAAGACCATTTAAAAGTATAAAGACAGGTTACATTTTGTCTTATTTGTGTGATTTTTTACAGTATAAATATTTAATAAGTGTTTAAACCTGGAACAATTGAGATGAAACTACCAAGATTTCAGTTCTACTTGCATTACCTCTTTGTACTTTTACTTTTACTACAGAATCTACTCAGTATGACGTGTTTATTACACTAACAACAGACCGAACACATTTGAAGCGCCATAAATTGCACAGTAAATATATTCAATAAACGATAATATCAAAACTAAACCATAAAGCAGAATCATCACCAAAAAACTATTCTAAATGTACAATATATTAAAAAATTGACACTTAAGTAATTAGTTTGTGTCTATAATGAGTGTTGGATGTTAAATATTCAACTTTTCAGCTCAAAAAACCCCCAAAATATCTCACTACTGCAAAGAAAAAGTAGTATTGACCCCAAAAAATATTCTAAAACTAACTTAAAACTTCATATATATATAGAATACATGAATATATTTAGTAGTAGAGGAGTTATTTGACTTTTTTTCTTTACTACAAAGTCACATACTTCTTATTTTATATATTTGATGTCTTCCGTAAGTGTGCAAGATGTAAAAAGTAGTAAACAAAGAAAAAAAAATGAAATGAAATGACTAAATACCAAAATACAACCCTTAAGTAAAGCGTTTGTGTCTGTAATGAGCCTTCGATGTGATATATTCAACTTTACAGCTCAAAAAAACCCAGAAATACTTCAATACTGCAAAGAAAAAGTAGTATTGACCTCAAAAAATATTCTAAAAGTAACTTGAAACTTTCTAAATTTCATATACAAATAGAATACATGAATATATTTAGCAGTAGTGGAGTTATTTGACTTTTTTTCTTTACTACACAGTCCCAAACTTCATATATTTGATGTTTTCTGTGCGTGTATAAGACGTAAAAAAGTAGTAAACATAAATAAATCCTCTCCTGACCTTTCTCCCCGGGCTCCTGGACGGACTGGGGCTGATCGCTCTCCGCTCCTTCACCGGCGCCAGCATGTTCGCACTTCCTTTGCTTATAAATCCCACTTCGGTCACCGCCGCCTTGTACGACTTGTTCCTCCGATTCCTCCTGAACCCAAACCCGTCGCCATCGCTGTCGTACTCGTCCCACCCCACCTCGGGACCCACTGCCGACAGTCTGCTCTTGGATTCGTTCCCGCTTTTGGATAACTCAAGTCCCACGGGGAAAGTGACGACGGTCGTGTGGTGTCTGTTTTTGGGTCGGCTCGAGACGGCTAAGTTTTTCGGGATAAGTTGTTGTTTGCCCGTTTTCTGAGACGCTGGGCTGTTTGTGCTTAAAATGGGCATGTCCGGCACGATCAACCGGTCCACCACATCGCCCACTTCCTCCTCCACTTCTTCTTCTTCTTCTTCTGCGGTGGAGGTTTTGATTTGGGGCAGGGTTTGGTGTTGTAGTCCGTAGTCTTCATCTCCTGGTTCGGATATATGGAGGACGGTGGTGAAGCAGCTCTCTGTGATGATCGGGGCCTGGTCACCCATTGTTCTTCCTGATTGGGACACTGATCCTACTTCCTGTATCCTCTTAACGGACACCTCTGATTGGTCCAGTCAGCGATCGAGAAACTACCACATCAGGGAAGCTGGAAAACACAGAGGAAATGTCATTGTCAGTGGTAGAAATTTGACTCATCCTTCAATGGCTCCAGTTAAATGACGCTAATCGAGGCTAGCGGTTATAGCGGCGAATTTGGAGCCAGAATCCATATCTGGGATTCCGAACACGAGTATCATAGCAACCAAAGAGCCAATCCGGAGCGAGGCTGTTGAAGGTAACGCCCCCTTCCTGCTCGCATCGCTGGGACCAGGGAGCAAACGCTTAGCAACTCTGTCAATCAAAACTGTTGCTAACGCTAACGGGAGAGACCTCGGGGAAAGGAGGCGCCTGATTTGTCTGTTATTAATGTTCATTTCTTGATTTACGAACACAATAGCGAAATAAAAACACCAGGATCACGTAGAGCAGGTTAATACAAACATTTAAGACCAAAATGACGAGTCTGACAGCAGCAGGGGCCACAGTTTTCTAATGTAAATTGAATTAAGTGAATTAAGAGAATTAAGCTCCTACACTCCCTCGTACCACCATTTTTAAAGCAGTACATTAAATATAAAGACAATTTAGCAAGGACCACGTGAGCGACGTGAGGTGACCTGCTGACCCCCACAGACGAGTGTATTATCTGTCCAACGTGGGAACCGGTGGAATAGTTTCACTGTAACCCTGAGAGAATGTCCCATGTACACTTCTTTTAAAGCTCAAATGAAAAACTGGTTATGGTCAAACCAAACATGCTTCATTTATAGTAGCAATGTGATTTTAAGTGTTCCATAGAGACATATTTACATGTATGTAAATATGTCTCTATTTACATGTATGTAAATATGTCTCTATTTACATGTATGTAAATATGTCTCTCTTAAAGCGGCGGCCAAACTGATGGAATCTGCAATATTTTGTATGGTGCAATAATGGGAACTGTGCAATAAGTATAATGTGCAATGAATGGAATGTGCAATTTGCAACTTGTCTCAGGGGCTGGGGTCACAAAAGGGTCAACAGATGGAAATGATCCTTTGGCTATAATCTGGTCTGTTTACTTTCATGTTACATCATGTCTGTCCCAGTCAAATAAATACATAAATAAATAAAAATAAATAAACAAACTGGAGCCAGTGTCGATGGACCTGGAAGCGCAGACCAGCAGATTAGCTCTGCCCATTTACATAAACAGTCTTGAGTTGGACTTGGTCAGAACTGTCTTACCTGGAGGATTTTACCTATTCACTTTTCACACACACATTTTGTTACTAAAGTTTTACGATCTTGCTAGACCTGTCACGATAACACATTGTGAAGTGTGATATAATGTTGAAGTCAATATAGACGATAAACGATAATATTGAAACCAAACCATTAAAAAAGTGTTTTAAATGTGCACTATTGTTACAATCTGTGAACTGTGTAAATGAACAGCAGAATGACACACTGGAGTAATTATTCTGTGTCATTTTAGTTCATAATTCAAACTTCTACAACTCAAATCTTATGATATTGTAGAAAAAAAAAATAACAAAAATGTCTCAGTACAACAAACAAAAAGTCCCTCCACAAAAACGACTGTTCGATTTATAATAATTGAAAGATAAGTCGATGTAGTGATTATTGTGACAGGCCTAAGTGTTGCAAAATGTCACTTGAACTAATATGTTAACTTTGAAATAAATAAATAATAATAATAATAATAATAATTAATAATAATAATTAATAATAATAATCATAATTAATAATAATAATAAATAAAAATAAGAATAAAAAATACATAAATAAAAAAATAAATAAATAAAAATAAATAAATAAATAAAAATAAAAATAATAAAAATAATAATAAATAAATACACTTATCAAAAAACTATTATCAGCAGTTTTCTTCCTCACTGTTGTAATCCATAAAAACTGGTTATGTTTTATTATATTGTCATTGTCATTCTTACTCCTGCAGAAAACCACTTCACATAAACTTTTTTTTTTCCAACAGCAGTGACAGCAGTTTCACATAAATGCTCCATATTCGAGAGGTCATTGTTCCTCCATCTGACTTTGTTGTGGCTAGTCCCGGGTTTCAGTTTAAACTCTGCAGCTTTAGAAGGTCAAACTGGTTCTACAGAACGAGCCGCGCTGTCAGGATTCTCACATTTACAACTCGATTTCAACACTTAGGAAAAAAGGCAGTATCCATGGGGTTCAGCTGCATGTTTTACGGTGCCATTTTGAGGACTTTTGACCATTTTCATCATTCTGAAACCCATGGATACTAAACCTATCACTAAAATGACTATTATCGTTCAGTTTATGAAGCTGGGATGGTATTTTTTTGGTCAGTATTTATTTGTTTGCTCATTTACTTCGCACTACTGGGATATTTTGTGTTATTTTTTTGGCACTATGATAAGATTTAAGCTGTAAAAAGTTGAATTAATGACATTTAAGACTCATTATAGATGCAAAATAAGAACTAAAGTGTTTCATTCTGCTGATTATTTATTGCAGCTCATGTTTTTGTTTTAATATTGCAGATTTGAAATAGTTTTTGTGGTTTAAATCTGCTCTTGGTTAATGTGTCAGTGGCGTAAATTAGTTTCAGCATCATCGTTTATCGTCTATATTTACTTAAGAAATATATTGCTTTTTAAAATGTGTTATCGTGACAGGCCTAATGAAAAACCATTTAAAATGACAAAATAACAGTCGTTTTTTTAATGTTACCCTGTGTTTTTTTACAATTTCTGATGTAAATCCAGATCAAAACCAAGAGAAAGCTCCAATTCTGTCCCATTTACATGATTCATTTGTGTTTGATCCTTGTTTAAATGTGTCAATCAATGAGTTTTAGTTTTGATTCTATCTGGGAATCGATTCTTTGGACATACAGAGTCCGGAAGGTCAAAACTAAAACTGGAATTAGTTGATTAAGATCAGATAAAGTGTGTGCCACTCTGAAATCTATAAAATATTCACTGAAAATGTTGATTGTTCTTCAAACTTTTACAAAATAACTACTGGAAAAATGGGCAGCAGCGGAAGGTAATGAAGTAGAAGTAGTAAAGTCTAATTTTTATGTGTCTGTGCTTTACTCAAGTACATTTTACAGTGGATACTTTTACTTCACTACATTTGAGAGCTGTATCTGTACTTTCTACTCTACTACATTTCTGAACAAGACTGAAAAGTAAAAAATACTTTGATTTCAGGGGTTATTTTTACTATGTTCGTGGAAAATCCTGACTCAAGTTTACGATTTCAACCTTCGGCTTTGACCAAAACTAAATTAAACTGACAAAATTCATGAAAAAAAAATTAAGATTTGCATCGTTACTGTGACCAAAATATGTCTCATGCTGAATCAAAATCACTACATTTACGCTAAAACTTGTGTGAAATACTTTTACTTTTTACTCTTAAAGCACATTTTTAAACAGGTACTTTAATATTTTTACTTAAGTAGATTTTTTTCATGTGATTCTTTTACTTTTACTTGAGTAACTTTTTACCTCTGTATAAAATTCTCTTACAAGGAAATCTTTAGCAGGAGAAATTGGATAAAAAGCAAAGAAAGCAGTGCCTGAAACAGAGCCTTAAATGGAGCAGATTAGTACAGTAGATTTCAAAGTGTCTTCCAGTGACCTGCACATACCAGAGACGACCCTAAGTGAGATGATCTTATTTCTGTTGAATAACGCCAAAACCAAAACGTCCCGGGCTTTAATTCCCTTCTCGGGAGAGTTGTGTCAGTCCCATCAACCCAGAGGACAAAACCAATGAGTCACAGCTCCTGCTCATTCAGCACACTTACCCACACAAAACACACTTCAGAGCTGCATCTGCAAATCCATGTACCAAAACAAAAGGAAACACATTAACCACGTATCCATAATGCGCAACAGGTTTATAACTGTGGTTTTACGCACGACGCATGGAGCAAATGTGGGCGTTTTCTATTCTAATGTACTTAATAAGCCTTGTCATGCACAGAAAACAACTGCTTTCTCACCTCAGCCATTTACCTGGATGCCTGGAATCCAACAAATCACAAAATAATCCAGGTTAACAATAATGCAATGCGAGTTTTTTGTTGAGAGAGGCTGAAAATCTAACTTTACGCACAGAATTTCCAAGTTCTTTTTGCTGTTTCCTGACAATCCTTATAACTTTTGCGGGAGAAGGATTAGGGGTGGGAAAAATGTCCGCCTTACTTACATTCCCAAGGTTCCTAACAGCGAGGTGACACGCAGTTCAAGCAGCTTAAACAATGCACAACAACAACAGCGGTGACAGTAATCTTACCTGTGCGTGTTAACTTTACGCACGGTTGAATCCGGTGTGTTGGAGGTATGTCCCAGCCCGGTGCCGTGGTTCCTGAGCGCAGACGGTTGTCCAGTGCGTCTTGGCCGCGCCTCGGTGCTTACCCTTCGCTCTGACACATATTTCTCAGGCTTCACTCACTTCCTCCTCTGTTTGCAGGCGCCCATTAACACGGGGCTGCGCACGTCACTGCAGGTGAACCTATCAATCATCTTCAAATCTGGCACTGTGGCTGAGCCTGAACGAAAAGACCTAGTTTCATTTGAGAAGTAGTAATTTTATTGATTAAATAGGATTAGCCTGAAAATGAAATGCAGTAAGGCAAAGTACCATAGACCCCATAGTCCTGGTTTAAAGAGACAAGATCATTATGTTTCTATTATCAAACTAATATATACATTTAAAATCTCTATATAACTGTTTGTCATGCATTTATTTCTCTACTTCAGCTAACCCACTTATTAACTTGCTTGAGTAGAGCTCCAAAGAGTGATTGGTTTATCTATGTCGACCTCTGGCGGACACTTTGACGCATTGCATATTAAAAATAAAAATAAAAATAAAAATAAAAATAAAAATAAAAATAATAAAGTTAATAAAGTTCCCAGTCTTTGGCCAGCTAATATTTAAAAAAGATCTCTCTCCAAAGGGTGATTGGTTGATCTATGTCGACCTCTGGCGGGCACTTTGACGCATTGCATCTTAAAAAAAAAATAAATAAATAAAATAACATCAACAACAATAATAATAAATGTTCCCAATCTTTGGCCAGCTAATATTTACTAAAGATACATTGCAATTAGTCATGGGACTTTCGGCTCTTTTATGGGATCCGAATGTTTTGGATCTGTTTCTTTCAAAGAGCCGTTCAAAATACTGATTCTTTTATTTTTTATTTGAGTTTATATGACAGAAGTCAGTGTGATAACAAATTTTATCTACAAACTACTCACAGAGACATGACCAAGGTCAGATGTGTTTAAAATGGTTTAAACTGACAGTGGGAGTGAGTTTACCCTTTGGACTGATTCAGAATCTAAATAATCTAATGCACTACAAGAATAATAATTACAAACAGTTATTATGAAGCCAAATATGTTGTTTTTGTTTGTTCAAAAAGCTGGCATCGCCTGCTCTGCTTCTGTACTTTGTTATGATGATTGTTCTGTTGGTTCAGCGTTAATCAGGATAAAAATGCACAAAAATTATAAAGAAAAAGATGAGATTCTTTTAAAAATTGAGCTCCAGTTCCAACTGTTCACGCCAAGGAACTGCTCAAAAGAGCCGACATTAATTGAAATATAAAAACATTAATATCTCATTCATTTGCAGGACGTAAAGTGGAGATTTACCAAAACTATAATTTCATATTTTGTTATTTTTGTTATTTATTCTTACATAAATCACTAAAGAACATGGCCTGATGACTCCACGCACATGAAAACTTAAACAAAAAAAGCCTCCAACCGCAGCTTAATGATTAAAGATTTATTTATTTATCATCTTCATATAACAATCTGAAAATATAACTTATTAATCCTTTTCTATTTAGCAAAGGCTTAGACATAACGCAATAAGGACATCGTTAAAACTCTCAGGGTCACTATGTACACAATTCATATATTTATAGAAAATCAAATGGCATTGACGTTAGCATCACTCAATTTCAACATCATATGGCATCCGATGAGGAGCACAGCACATCCTGGTCTGATTTCACAAACATTTGGTACAACTGAATCCAAATCACTGTCGTAAACATACAGAGCAATTTATTTAAGGAGTGTAATTCCAGATGGCATTTTTTTTTACATTTACGATCGTTTGAAACTTATGTAAAAACACCTATACATGAAAAAAGAGCAAAAATAACAAGAACAAACTACTACGGACTAGAATGAGATTTGGAAAAAGACGTGAGAACAGGAGCTATGTGCACACCAGCTGGAAAATAAATGCTTAAAATGATCGAAAACTCATTGCAAAGGCGAGTTTTCCCCTATTAAAATGCGTTTTTACCGTGAAATATCCAAAAGGTAAACGCACAAATGTTAAACCAGATCATTTTTATTAGCGACTAGACCCTATAACTCGATATATTTGAACAAAAACCTGCATTAAAACCATATTAATTTATTATTATCTGCCTAAAGAATGAGCGATACGGGCAAAATTGTGTTTCCATGTGAACACAAGTAACGTTAGAGATAAAATATTGTACTGATCTGATGTTTTGTGCGTTTTTTTTAGTTCATAGTTGACCCGTTTTGTTGTTTCTGACTGTTTTTGTGTTGTTGTTGTTTACTGCGTTTGAATGTGACACTTGTGGCGTTACTGGTTTGTTTGGGAGTTTGGTTTTAAGAGTTGAGACCGCCGTCGTTTTGCTCTTGTTTTTTGGCAAAATTTGGAAATTCGGTGTGTTACGCTACGATAAAGGATACTTATTATGTCTTCAAAATGATCTCATATCAAAAGACTTTACCAGACTTAATGTAGAAGCCATTTTTACAGCTTTTCAGTTGTGCACCTCCAGCCTCTAGGGGCGCTGTGGTTTAGATGTTTGGAGTGGAAACTGCAGGTATAAAGGTGAAGAGGTGTTTTAATTTCATTTTTTTACCGTGGTCGTGTCTCAGTTCGACGGTTTCACGCTCGTCGGCTGCGTTTGAAGACCGCTTACGTCACTTCCAGGCGCGGCGAGACCTGTCCCGTTTCATGCACCCGACGAATGCGGTCGACAAATGTGCCCTGCGTTTCCGTGGAGATGGACTGTGAACAAAGCATTCGAGCTTTATCCCATCATGCACCGCGCGTGACTTCTTCTACGGGAGAAACGAAGTGTATTTTTTTAAAGTTGTGTAAAACTCGCTACAATTCGGGAAAAAAAAAATCACCTATAACGTTATATTTGTCTGTTGATATTCAAAGGGAAAGATTCATTCCTCACTTCGTCCAGTCTAAACAGAAATAAACGGCTGCGACGATGACGCCTCGACTCTTAAGAATTAAAAATAAAACTGCAATTATTTCGGAGTACATTTTACACGTCTAGCTCATTAGTCAGCGACCTTCACGGTTGCTAGGTGACGTAACGTAAACGATGTAACGTAAACGCGCAGACAGTGGTCGATCCGTCCCGTTTCAGCACGATCTTTACGGTCGACGGAGGAGCACTTTTCGTCAACCGGGTCCTTCGAACAGTACCTCAAAACGCGCAGCCGTCCAATCAAACTGAGACGTGACCCGTGTCTAATGACTTTAAATCAGCCCCGCCCACTTTATTATTATTATTATTTTTTCATAAATGCAACTAAAAAGCGATTTCTTTGCGGTGTCACTTCCTTTTAAGTGAAAATCCCGTTCCTTTCAAAGCAGAATTTTGGAAACGTTTTGCCGCTAAGTTCAATCTTTGTGTTTTTTTTGTTTTGTTTTTAGTTTCTTGCCGAGAAGGAAGGGGGCGCTCTGGGACAGTTCTCCATTTGCTTGTTTTCCGTTTCTGTTTCATTGTTGATTTTCTAACTTTCTGTCGGTTAAATAAATAAAATTCTCACGTTCTGCCCTAAGAAGCGACTGCTGTTGTGATTTTTGGACTTTACAAAAATAAATTTAACTGAATATTTACGTGCAACAAGTCAACAACAACAACAACAACGCACCAATTCCTTAAAACGTCTTTAAAACTCGCCTCTACACATTTAACATTTGAAAACGGCGTTCGTGTGCACATAGCTGCCGCAAAACAGGATTAAAGTAACAAACTGGAGCCGGCGCGAGTGTAACAGAGTCTACGGGACAATGGCTAAAACACAGGCGGTGTCGGGGGGCGGTAAATGATTGATGTTAATGTTTTTCTCCGTCTGAAAATGGCGGCTGCGCTTTGTAATCAGATCTGCTCATGCAATATTGAAGCTGCAGGTTAATGGAGCAAAGGCTGCAACAGGACACAGGGCTCGCACATGAGACGCTGCTCCCCGTCCCGCCGTTTAACGCAGAGGTGGGGTAGTGAGTCGGACAACGCGGGAATATTAGAGTTTAAATCAGAAAGAAATGAGTTTAAAACGGATTTGGCGCTTGGTTAGTTGGGTCGTGTTCATGTTTTTAATCGTTTTTTCATGATTTGCGGCGATGAAACTAAAAATTATGAGGTTATTTTCAAAGAATTTGAGTTATTAGGGTTAGGATTGGCTGAGATTCAGAAGCGGGACCACGCCTCAAACTTCCGTTCCTCTCCGGCGAACCACAACGAACCTCAAACACGCCTTTAATTACCCAGAAGCCCCGTGTACGCTCTTTTAAAACCTCAACATCTACAGAGAAACAGGGGGGTCCTGAATCGACTGGACTAACCTCCTGAGACCAAGCCCCCGTCCCGAGTCTCTCCGCAGCCTCCACATCTGTTCAAATCATTAATAAATATCTTTTTCTTATTCCGTTGTTGTGCCGTGGTCTTTGCTCGTGAATGTTTTTTTTACATAATGGGGAGATTACACATTATTTAGACGTTTGGACGCTTTGAAATAATTATTTTGAGGGGTGGGATTGACTTCGTTTTCTTCTTCCCACTCCTTTTCGAGCTTAAATAAGAACAAATTTGTGAAATGTGCGTTAAATGTATGTGCTCGAAATACATGAAATGTTAAAAATGTGGGATAAAACTACCATTTTTTCAGAGTAAATGTAAACTTTTTCTACAAAACATGGACCAATATGAGTTTTTTCATGGTCGATACCAATTGTTAAAAATCCAGAGAGCCGATATTTTATGGATTGATATATTTTTTTTGATATTTTTTTAGGGATTTTGATTATTTTCCGCAGATTTTGTCATTTAAACAACCTCTTTTTTACCACAAACCTTTAAAACAGCTGTGTAGTCACGTTTTGTGCAGCTATATCTTCGTATTAAAGTGTTAATATAAAGCTTTGTGAGTATTTTTTCAACAGCAGAATGACCAAATACAAAACATCGCCCTCTGCTGGAGCTGATACGCTAAAACACATATGTCAACCTCAGGCCTGGGGGCTAAATCTGGCCCGCGATGTAATGATATTTGGCCGGTGAGATCATGTCAAATGTGCTTTAGAGCTGTCCTGCTGGTGTTTAGCGCGTGTACCACTAATACTACAAATCCCAGGATGCTTTGCTAGTACGGTGGCGTGTAGTCGAGACTGGCAAGCGCCCCTCCTTTTCTGTTGAGATTTAGCAACCAAGCTAGTAGTCACCTCGGACAAATTAATTACCACAGAGAGACACAACAGAGAAGCTAATTTTTCAGTAAATATTGAGTTTGGCCAGTGAATTTGTCTCAGTTTTTAATTTTGTTCAGTTTGAGTTTGACACGTCTGCGCTAAAACGTCCAAATATCGGTTCAGTATATCGGCTAACGCGTACACGGATCGACCTCGAGTTTCTACCCACCTCTGGTTAAAAGACTCATTATTAAAACATAACATCATAAAAGCATTGGACACGTGACACGACACTTCACATTCATGATGAAACAGACGTAGCTTAACATTTAGTCCATTAAAAGACGATAACGGGGAATATTGCAACTTTCAGGAAATAGAATAATATTTTTTTTCTATAAACCTAGACTTTCTATTTATCTTTCCATTTCAACACTTGGTTTTACTTACTCTGGTAAAAAAAAAAACTTTAAACCGAAACAAAAGTGAAACTATGACACTGTTAAAGTAAATGACTATGAGCGTGACGGGTCCAGATGACGTCCGGGACCGTCGGGCGGTTGGCTGCGTTTTTGTTTTAAATCAAATCTATTCTGCAAAATGGAGCTTTAAATCAGGTTATACTTGTTTAATTCTAATTTAGCCTCTTAAAAATATTGGTTTGGGAGCGTTTAAGGGGAGTTTTGGGAGCGACAAGACGCCATTTTGTCGATTAACTCCCGTTTTTGCCTTCGCTGGGACACGCCCACTGACGTACGCACTCCGTTCTTCTGTTTTATTTTGTTAATTGGTGATAAACGTAGGATTCAGCAGCGTTTCGTAGTTATTTTGGTACAAATAGGGGGCGCCGACAGCTACACGGCGCTTCGTTGTGATGACGTTTACGGCGACGTCAGCTCCCATGGGACGCCGCCGTTTTCTAAAGCAGAAATCAGCTTTATTAAGTCGTTTTAGATGAATATTGCGATTTAAAATGTGCAAATTACAACAAAATGATCCACGGATGTCAGAGATGAGAACTATAGAGACACAAGCACAATATGTCGTCATTAATTCACTAAATCACTAATCCCATGATGCATTTCTTCAGCCCGTTCTTTTCTGTTAAAATATAAGATTATTTTACGTTTTAAAAGAAGCCTGAAAGCCGAAAGTGAAGCGGAAAGATCAGCGCGTCGTTAGATTTGTTAA
This sequence comes from Periophthalmus magnuspinnatus, assembly GCF_009829125.3. Classification (NCBI taxonomy): domain Eukaryota; kingdom Metazoa; phylum Chordata; class Actinopteri; order Gobiiformes; family Gobiidae; genus Periophthalmus; species Periophthalmus magnuspinnatus. The sequence goes on from NC_047132.1 coordinate 30,424,695, forward strand.
AGTAGCAATGCGTAACTTTTCCGTTTGAGGTCTGTCACACGCTTGTTTCCAAGGAGATGCTGTAGCTTTGCCAGAAATGTTGCACAGTATGGCATTAAACTTGTAAGTCGAACTGGAGTATAAGTCGCACCAGGCAAAAAAAAAAAGCAGAATAATGAACCAAAAACATTCCACAGTATGGCATTAAAACTTATCTACTGTATTTTCTGGAGTAATAATCAGTCGCATCTGAGTATAAGTCGCACCCCTGGCCAAACTACGAAAAAAAAGTGCGACTTATTGTCCAGTACAGAATGTGTTCAGACAAATTTACATAAACGTTGGATCGCAGTGTGACTCTGAAGTGCTGTAAGTTTGCGATTTGTTTTCTCCCCGACAAAACCCACAATGTCGATGAAACGTTCTGCACCGACAAAGACGCCTACGAAGGTTTGAACTTTGAGAGAGTTTAAACGAGAGAGAAATGTGAGGAAATGTTAACGCCTGTGTGAGAAAAGTGTATAAAGTGTGTGGTGAGGGGTTTTACAGCCAAAAACATAAAGAATAATCGTAAAAAATAAAGCTAATACTTCACAAAATTCGCCTATTGTGGGTTATTTTTAGAACGTGACCTCCGCGATAAACGAGGGACCACCGTATAAGCCGTACCAGCCAAAAAATGCATAATGATGAAGAAAAAATGTTGCGCAGTACGGCATTAAACTTATCTATTGTATTTTCCAGAGTATAAGTCGCACCTCCGGCCAAACTATGAAAAAAACCTGCGTCTTATCGTCCAGAAAATACGGTATTTACGACATTAGCGTTTCTTTCCTTTTCGGTTTTAATTCCATTGCTCAAAAATACCTTGAGGTGCGTCCTGGATCGCCTCTCCATAGATCTGACCTGGCTGTAACTTCGCCCGATAGCGTCACGTTCATTTTTTCCAAGCAGATACTGTACATACTGTGATAGATACATGTTTAGTGCTTTACTGCGGAACATTCCAGGCAAAGCAGTAACATCTCCATCTCCATCGCGGCAAAGACACGGCTCACCTTCTACCAGAAAAAAAGTTACGCAGTGTGGCTTTAATGTTACAGTAAACACTAAAATCCAAGGGGTTTCTCAGCGCCGCTTTTGGACCAAACTTCTCGTGAGTCGACATCATGGAGTGAAAGTGTAAAGTGGGCGGAGTCAAAGGCCTTGGGGCAGTAGCAGCGGGGGCGGGGCAGGGGGGCAGTTCACTATTTGGCTATGTCCCCCTTCTTCAGGATGATCTGCCGTTGCCATGGAGCCAGCTTGGTCTCGTCGTAGCCCAGCGTGCGGATGCGCTCCAGCTCGGACTTCTCCTCCATCTCTTTAGCCTGTTTGGCCTGTTCCTCCTCTTTTCTACAGCAAAGAAAAGGAAATAAACGTAAAACTTCAGAATGAGACGTGATGAGACACAGGACGTCTACAGATCTGAGCTTTTACTCTAATTTTAACAGGTACTTTAATACTTTTACTTTAGTCGGCTTTAAGAGTAAGAGACTTTTACTTAATAAAATGACCAGGACTAAACCAGGACTAAACCGAGGCTAAACCAGAACCAAACCGGGACTAAACCGGGGCTAAACCGGGGATAAACCAGGGCTAAACCGGGACTAAACCAGTGCTAAACCAGTGCTAAACCGGGTCTAAACCGGGGCTAAACCGGGACTAAACCGGGTCTAAACCGGGACTAAACCGGGACTAAAGCAGGATTAAAGCAGGACTAAAGCAGGACTAAAGCAGGACTAAAGCAGGACTAAATCAGGAGTAAATCAGGACTAAATCAGGACTTAACTAGGGCTAAACCAGGTCTAAACCGGGAGTAAACCGGGACTAAACCAGGACTAAACCAGGACTAAAGCAGGACTAAAGCAGGACTAAATCAGGACTAAATCAGGACTAAATCAGGACTAAATCAGGACTTAACTAGGGCTAAACCAGGTCTAAACCGGGAGTAAACCGGGACTAAACCAGGACTAAACCAGGACTAAAGCAGGACTGAACCAGGACTAAACCAGGACTAAACCAAGGCCTAGTAGGACAGAGCCACCTACTGATCAAATCATTTACTGTGTCAATATTTGCACATGTTTATTCAGTGTAATAAAAAATAAATGGCCTGAAATTCTAATGAGATAAAAACAAACAAACACTAAATTTAGAAACGTCCTGAGATTCGCACTGATGTCATGTTTATTTACTGTCTCTGTAAACAGAGTCTTAAATGTAAAAGGACAAATAAATGATAACAGATAATGTACTGAGTAGACCATGGTGGAACGGAACAGTAGAAGTAGTAAAGTACTGTACTTGAGTATACATTTTAGGCATCTGTACTTTACTTAAGTAGATACTTTTTACTTTTACTTCATTACATATACTTTCTACTCCAGTACATTTTTGAACAGGACTGAAAAGTAAAAGTATTTTTTATTATTGTTTGAGACTGGCTGAAAATGCTGAGAGTTTATTTTTGCCCAGGGCTTATTTTTTTCTCGTTCATAAATAAAAAGCGAGAAAAAAAACAATAATTCAATTGTTTCTGTTGAACAAAATTCAGCACAAATCAAAAACACAACATCTGAAGCTTTACTGGATCTCAAAATCTGTCAAATACTTTTTACTCTTTAAGTACATTTTTAGACAAGTACTTTAATCCTTTTACTTTTCATGTGACACTTTTACTTTGGACTGGTATGTGTACTTTTACTTCAGTAATAAAATGGAATACTTCTTTTAACACTGTAACTTCAAGTTCATGGTTTAATTTACTCTTAATGAACTGGCCCAGACTCAATACAAATGTTTTTACGACTTTATCTACAAATGTGCTCTGTGTTTTTGTTCTTACCTTTTCTGTTCCCTGTCACATCAGGAAAAAGACAAAAGAAACACAGAGTAAATATCTGCACCTGAGACACATTTTATGAAAATATATATAAAACATTTAATGATAAAACTGATAATATTTCACTGATTCTTTACGTAAACAGACAGATTGTAAAAATATAAAGTCTGAATAAATATTTGTATTAATCTAGTTAGTACCATGGACTAAACCAGGACTAAACCAGGACTAAACCAGGACTGAACATGGACTAAACCGGGACTAAACCAGGACTAAACCAGGACTAAACCAGGACTGAACATGGACTAAACCGGGACTAAACCAGGACTAAACCAGGACTAAACCAGGACTAAACCAGGACTGAACATGGACTAAACCAGTACTAAACATTTACACAGATAACCCTGTCTTGCTTTTATTCCTAAACTTCGCTGTGGTGACTCACCTCTCCTCGTCCATCTTCTTCTTCATGATGTCTCTCCTCCAGGCCGGCAGCGAGGCCAAACGCGCCGCCTCCTCCTCGGCCTGTGGGGAGTCAGAGGGGGAGGGCGAGGGGGAGAGGAGGAGGGTGAGGGGGAGAGTCAGAGGGAGAGGGGGAGGGTCAGAGGGCGAGGGGGAGAGTCAGAGGGGGAGGTGGAGAGGGAGGAGGGCGAGGGGGAGAGTCAGAGGAGGAGGGCGAGGGGGAGAGTCAGAGGAGGAGGGCGAGGGGGAGAGTCAGAGGGGGGAGGGCGAGGGGGAGGGTCAGAGGGGGAAGGGTGAGGGGGAGAGGGGGGATACGGGGCCAGAGCTGTTAGCGACGACTCACACAAACACACAAACTCTGTCTGTTTACTGTTACAAACATGTCAAAGAACCAGTTCATCCAAAATGAGGGAGGTCTATCCCTCCCCACGTCTGACCATGGATCAAATAAAACTGAAAAACGTAAAGCTGCAATATGTAACTTTTCAGGTCTCCATGGAGATATTAATGCTTTGTCTGTAATTCTGGTGCCACAGTATCTCATTTATTCAATTACAGTGATTTTTATTGCTGAAAAACACACTGGAAAACAGGCAAAGTTACTGTGAACGGGGTCGCCTTTCCACAGAACTGACCAGTAACTTGGCCTAGTGGTGTCGTCTGTCTGCGTATTGCCATAGAAATAGAAAGGTTTAATGCCATACTGTGGAAACTATAATTGTAGATCTCATAATTAAACATCAGACAAGAGCAATAAGAATAATTAATAAAGCAGGATTCCGTGATCCGACTAATGAAATATTTATAAAAGCGAATATATTAAAATTTACAGATATAGTTAAGTTAAAAATTTTGACAGTTCTGTTTTCCCCTAGGAATTCAGTCCTTCTTTAAATTAAAAAGTAGTCGTTATAACTTAAGACGTTTACTTCAGTTTGAATCGAGTAAAATAAGAGCGAATGTGACAAAGATGTGTCTGTTTGAGGAATAAAACTATGGAATGAGCAATGATGAATTAAAGTAAAAAAAAAAACGTCTAAATTAAAAAAAAACTTTAAAACATGAGTTAATTCACACATATATCTTGGTGTAGGTTTATAAGAGTCAAGACATCTGTTTAAAATATTAATTTAAGTGAATAAATTGTGTTTTGTGGAGTTTTGTGTCGGTCAGGACGCTCTCACATAAACACGCCGCTTCAGCACAATCCTTTTTTGGTTGTAATTAATGAAGAAAATGTTTAGTTTTGTCTTTAAAAAAAATAAAAAAATAAAAATTTAATAAAATATAAACAACCAAAATAAATAAATCTTAAAATACTATGTTGGACTCAGTAATTACTTAAAAACACCATCACAACATCACAAACTTATACGATTTAAACAACAAATTAAAGAAAACAAGTCGCAGTTTAACCAGTAAAATATATGTGACTTATTCAACCAATCAACGAGTCAAGTTAAACTGAAAGTACCACCATGACCCGTCTACGTCGCCTGAATCATATTTCAGTATTTCATTTAGCAAATACAAGTACAAGTCCAGCCGTTGTGGTATTAAAGTACAATCCAAGCGCCTCAGTCTTAACAAAAACATCTATTTACACCACAGAAATAAGATAAAACTATTTATCTCCGACATTAACGTGTTCGTGGTGTCTTTTCTCAGGTTGTAATTACAGGTGGGTGATGGGAAGAGGGCGGCCATCTTGGATTACTCATCTTCACTTGACCAGATACTTTACACATTTGCATTTGTCTTTCCTTGTACCAGGAAACATAAAGGTAAGATAATCTGTTTCATAAATATTCAGTGGATCCCATGGCAAGATGTGCATTTCTGAAGCAGCCATTATTGTTTATGTTGATGCTTTGTTTTTTATTTATTTATTTTTTATTTTTTTGACAAACTGTAAAAATAATAACCACAAAAAAAAAAAGAAAAAAAAAAAGTTCTTTACCCTTATTTGTTCCGTTGCAGTACCAAAAACCCCTGCTAGATGGCAGACTAAGGACTGAGATCATTGCAGTGACATTATGTGGGACTCTTTGTTTTGCATGACATTATTGCAGACTTCTAAAATATAAAGCTATTCTTACATGACCAAACACAGCGGAACCTATTATATAAGACAAAAAATATGTTCATAAATAGTTTTAGATAGTAAATAGTATTGACTTTGTAGGAAAAATGCAAAAGCAGCGACTCTCTCGTTCTCTTTTCTATCTAAATTCAGTCACATGGGCCAGAAAAATAATGACTTTTTTCCTCATTTTTACTTCTTAAACTTGGCATCCAATCTTAATTTAATGAGCGTAAACAAGACAGTTTGAATTAGTTCCTTTTAATACAAAAATAGTCACATTTAATCCTAAAAATCGAAGTTCTGCTCCAAACCGCACACAGGTCTGGCTCTGAACCTTTTTACGGATCATTAACAATTAGAAAAGATTTGATTTAGTTTGGATTTAAAAAAAAACTATTTCTTCAGCCCTGGTTTGAACTTAAACACTTTAATATCTGACATCACGGTTAAAGTACACAGTGTTAGTACTGCTCTGAAGGCGAAATAGTACAACCAAACGAGTCTAAATCCAAACATAAACTTTGCTTCATCGTCTGACCTCTCCTCCTCCTGTGAGCGGAGGTAGAGGCTGGGGTGACCTTCTGACTCCATAAGCCGCAGATAGCATGTCAGCGGGGGGTGCTAATAGGGCTATTTAAGCTAATCTTCAAAGGAAACGCTCTAAACACCGAGGAGTCGCAAACATCAGCTCATTTCGCTTTATTGATATTGTCTTTTCATGCAATTTCGTTCAGTTTCGTTGCAAAATCAGTTGTGTTTTATCAAGAGTTTATCAAAATCAGACGCTCCAAGAGAATCACAAAGGTTTATTTGTCAGAATATAGAACCTAACAAATATACGTCTGATAAGGCCTTTGATATTTGTAGTTATTCTTTTGCGTAGTTTGTTTATTTATAATTCAGTTTTACAGTAACAAGAACCCAGAGAAATCACTGAACATTTGAATTATGCATGAATTATTGTTTGATACTGGACTAAAGCGACTGTAAATACATAAACATCACTTAGTTTATCAAAAATCCTCACGTTTTATGGCAAGTCTCCTTTCAAATATACATCTACAAAAGTAATACACCATGGCATAAAGGTTATACTTCTAAAACGTGATAAAAAAAAAGCGTTTCTCAAAAGCTTCATCGTTCCTTAGAAACACCAGACGGCCACACAAATGCAAATCGTCGCTGGGTGTGTCCGCAAAGCCAAGCAGATTCTTGTTTGCGGCTCCAGTGTCTTGACCTAAAAGCTCACACCAGATTAGTAAACCTTTCTTTTCCTTTCCGTCTGCCAGTTCCCTCATCGGTTTCATCCAAACTGATCGGCGTTCGCTACGTTTACACAGTCGTACAACGTTAAATATCAAAAAGTTCCGCCTCTTTCTCTTTCCAAAAGGCAAAACTACGGTCGATGTATCTTATGATCTCCTCGTTGCTGAACTCTTTGAGCTCGTAAATGGTTTTTATAGAGTCTGAGCCGCTTCTCGGGGCGGGTTTATCTACAGGAGGTTCCTCGATTGTTACCGTCTCCGGAGCTATCTGTTTCTCTGCTCCAGATTCGGACGTTTTCTGCGCCTCTGCCTCTGCCTGTGCCTCCGCTTTACGTGTTACATCACTGTTTTGTGTGGTGTCAGTTTGTGTGGTGTCCTGCTCCGAGCCGTTTCCATTGGCAACCGCCGCCCCATCTGGTGACGTCGAGGTTTTTGGATCCTTCTGGACGGTGTAATCCAACGTCTCCTTTCCCTGAATGTTATCGGATACGCCGCTGTTTACGGAAGGAGGTTGTGTTGACGGGCTAGGCTCTGATTGCGGAGTTTGAGGCGGTTCGGACGCCACGCTGGGAGGTGGAGGCGCCGGGTGAGACGGTGGGGGAGGAGGAGGAGGGTGCGAAGGGGGTGGGGGCAACTCGTCGGGCGCTCGGGGGAGTTCGGGCGCCATGGAGTTAAAAGAAGCGGTCAAAACGCCGCCCAACGTTTCAGAGTCACCAAAATATTTCTGTTTTATATCTTCGAAACCTTCCACCCAGTCTCGTTTTCCTATCTCGATCTCCAACATAACTTCTTTGTGGAAATCTCGGATCACCTCCCACTTATGGCTCCCGAGGCGGTCAAACATCTCGTAGCACAAAAGGTGACGAAACTTGCGTTCATCTCGGGACATGTTCATTTCTAGCAGCTGAAAGTATCCCAGCATGAAAAGGTCAAGTGTCAGACTCTCGTAGCTGACAGGTGAGCCGTTTACATGGGGCAGGAAGTGCTCGGGCCAGTAGATCATCTGGGAGCGGCTGAGTCTTCGGATCTGTCTCGTGGGAACCTGACTCATAATTAACCGCCAGTGACCAATCAGGTTTCCCACCACGTGCTTCGACTTCATAAACAGAAGCAGTTTGTCGTCCTCACTCTGCACGCCGTCCCCGAGCTCCGCACTAAACTGGTTGTAATCCTCCAAGCCCACGGTTAAATGTGATCCTTTTCTCGATTTTGGTCGGAAGGATTCAGTCATTGTGTATTTCCGCCAGTGTTCTAGGAAAAGAAAAACGATTCTCTCTTTCCTCATGTCGATACATTCCTGCACATAACTGAAGTCTGTCTGAACCTCTAAGCTCCTGGTGAACTGGTCATTGTTCAGAATAGGGTCAGTCGACAGAACCTGGTTAAACTGCTCTAAGTTATTAGGAGCCATAGCCTCAGACTGGACGTATGTCTTATGGGCGTGTGAGGCCACGATCACAGGCTCCTCCTCTAAAGTGGAGAGGGGCCCGACTGGAGCCAAGTGTCCGTTGCTTTGGGGTGTTTTGGCAGAGTGGCCGTCCTCACTCACCACTGGGAGAGATCTTTTTCGTTTGTATATTCTTTTGTCATTAGCAGTTTGTGGTTGATTCTGCACTTCATAATTGGCCTTAAGGTTCTTCACTGAAACTCCATATTGTCTTATTTCATTCTCCACATCTTCTCTGGTGGAGAAGGAGAGGGACCTGCCCATACAGCCACTGCTAGGCCCTGCCGCCTGGGCGGGAGCTGTGTCTCCTTCCTGAGAATAAACAAGCTCCAGGATGTCTATCTGCTTCCCCCCGAGCGTGGCCAGCAGCAGGGCCATACTTTTCAGGAGGGTGGAGATCTTATTGCACCAGGCGGGCAGGTCCTCGGCCTGTCCATGCACCTGTTTGGGGTTTACAGAGAAGTGTCCCTGGTTCAGAGCAGCAGACACAGGTAAGAGCTGGTGCAGCTCTCGCTCCAGAGCCTCCAGCTCCTTCTCCACCTCAGACACTTTGTTCATCAGCTGCAGGTTTTCTATCTGCTTCTCGATGCGGTTCAGGTCGGCCTCCGTCATCAGCTCCCCGAACGGGCCCAAAATGGCGTTGTGGACACGGGAGTAGTGCCAGTCTTGAGAATGGTAGTTTCCATTGGCAGCAAACTGTATCAGTTTAGAGATGGACAGAGAGAAAGGGGAGAAGGGGTCCTTCAGCTGGGGCTCCTGTGTCAACACTCTTCAGTGCAAATCCTCCACACACAGGAATTACATGGATTTAGTGGTGCAATGGCACTGGCTCAAAGCGTCAAACTACTTCGCTTTGTTTAACTCTCTGAATTTACATTTTCTTGCTCTACATTTGTATTTCCTGCCCTCCTTTTGCCCCTTATGTATTCTGTTACAGAGTTAATGTAAATACTTGGCCCCACATCTCAGTTTACACACGAGTAGAACTGTGTGAGAATGGTTAGAGTCATGTGGTCTCCCTGAAGTTTGATTTATTTCAGTCGGGCAAAGCATGAGCCCACTATTGACTGTTGGCAGTAAAATAAGTGCAAATATAAGAGGTTTGGTCGTCACTGGTTTGACTTGTAGTGTGAACTGGCCCGGCATCACACCACTGAATCGACATGTAAACGACTTGGAGACACAAAACTCCATCATTTCACTCTAGTCCGTTTGTTTCATGATGGTTGTTGTAGCCAAGTGCTTCACTGCAATCCAACAAGCCGCAGGACACACACATGCTGCAGATGGATTTGCTGAGGACTGAGGTAAGTGATAATTTGTCAAAAGCTCTGTATTTTATAAAGATATTCAATTAAAAAAAAAAAGTGTTGGAATATAACGACGAATCAGTGACCAGCCTCTCACTGAAAAGCATCTCCAATTTAAACTCTAGATTGTTCTAAGTGACTTCTAACAACAAAATGATAAATATTTGCTGTGGATTATGATCAGTTTTCGTTGGCAACTCAAACAGAAACACAAAAATCACACTCCAAGTCCCAAGCAGCTATCCCCAGTGTGTTTTAAACTTGTATGATCCATGATTTTAAGCCATTTTGACATGTCTGAGTCCCATTTTAGGCAAAGGTCACCCATATACCTACAAATAAAACCCCATGTGTAATATCTGTGCTGCACTAAACACCAAATATTCATGGGTTTGACGCTATGGCAACTGTCCTCCGTAGTCATAGCAATTAAAGATTACACAATATATTACACAAAATGGATTCTTCTGAGCTTTAAGTCATGTTATAATGTTGTTACCTCATTAAAAACAGACCTTGAGTTGTGTTTTGTTTCATTCACACAAGTCGCTCTGGAGTATAAGCCAAAAAAAAGCATAATAATGAAGAATAAACGTGGTTGTAACGTAACGAAGATGTGAAATTAGATACTCAGATGCGACTTATATTCCACATCTGAGTCATCTGAGTATAAGTCGCACCCCTGGACAAACTATGAAAAGAAAAAAAAGTGCAATTTATAGTCCGTAAAATACTGTAATCCTTTATTATTCGTCTGTCTAAATCTCTAAACCTCATAATTCTGCGTTCCACCTTGTGATGTCATGTAGTGAGAGTTTTCAACAGCTCCTTTTACCTTTAGTTCAGCAGAGATTTGCATTTCCAGGACTGAAATCGTCCAAATGATTCTAGAGAAGGTGGAGCACTTCCTGTATTACCATAGAAAAGTGTTTCAGAGAAGAGCTCAGCCTAAATATACAAGATTTGTGTGTTAAACGTGTGAATGAAACTAAAAAAACACAACTCCAGGTCTGTTTTTGATGAGGAAACATTAACACATAGATCAGAAAATAGCGGAATATTGCCTTTTACGCAATTTAAATCAAAATATTGTAAAAACTACATGAGTTTCGGAGTAATACGCATAAACTGTGAGCTGAACCGCACGAATACACTTAAACCAAAGAGCACAAATGGGATAGCTCCAAGAGTCACACGTTAAAAAACTTACTTCAAACCTTACCTTACGCTTGCTCTCTTCCTCTTCCTGCATCTTGGCCTGCAGTTTCCTGACCATCACCTGGCGTTTCCACTCAGGTATGGCCTTTCCCTGTTCATCGTGAGTCGGCACCAGCGCCTCCACGTCGGACATGCTCGTCTTCCTCACAGTCTCTCCGGACGTCGAGCTGTTACTACTCCCGTTCCCGTTCACCACCGGGATTAGAGGGTATGTGCCCGTTGCTCGTCGAGTTGGACATGGTTTTGGTGGATCTAGCGCTGGTCGGGCTCGGGCTCGGACTCGGGGTGGACCTTGGTGACGTGACTGATGCGGCGGTGGCGGTGTTGTTGTTGTTGTTGGGGGGCGGAGGAGAGGGTGACTTGGCAGGAGGCGGGCTCGAGGGACACGTCTCTGGAGGTGAGGTGGTGCCTCCCTAAAAACAACACAAAAAAAACGCATTTGCTTAGTGTTTTATAAAGGCGTGGCGTTTTTGAACACTCTGGTTAATATTTGCTGCACTAAGGACACTTCAGTTGTTTGTATTTCATTGGACAAAACCATAGTCTGTGTAAAGAAGTGTGACTAAGTGATTGTGACGTCGCCCACAGCGTTCAGCTCCAGTCAAAGCTAGAGCAGTTATAGAGGGCGAATTTGGAGCCGAGTTTCATATTTGGAATTCCGACAAGGAGTATCCTAGCAACCAAAGAGCCAATCCGGAGCGAGGCTGGTTTAGCAACGCAAATGAAAGCATGATTTTTGTTTTATTTCTTTTACTCTTAAACTTCGTGTTGAATACTGTGTGAGGTGAACGTGTTTCTCTGTAAAAATACGACAGATTTATTCTAAGATGTCGACGCTGGAACCTGCTACTTTGATCGCACGACACAGTTCTTCATCTTCAGGTTGATAAGAGTGTTGCAGTTCTGCCGGTTTCCTTGTTTATACCCAGTCCAGCTTCGTTTCCAAGCCTGTTCCAGTCCTTTGTTCGCTGCCTCCCTGTTTTTTCCCCCGCACCTGACGTTCATGGCTAATCAGGGGTGTAGCCGTTTTTGTTCTACCCGTGTTCAGTTTGTGTTGCTGGATTGTCGTTTGTTCATTTATTTTGGAGTTTGGCTGTGTTCCTTGTGTTGCACGTGAGTCCAGTTACTACCTGTGTGACCAAGAGTTCCTTAAATAGGACCGGTCTTCTATAGACAGTACCTTTCTGGGGGTATAAGTACTCGAAAAATTCCCTTGAAATGTCCTTCCTTCATCTAATCAGATAAACTTCTTTCAACTCTCTACTTGATCTGCAATCTCTTCCTTCACAATTACAGCAGTCAATCAAAGTTGTTGCGAAAAAGGCGCCTGATTTGTCTGTTATTATTATTAATGTTAATGTTATTAATGTTCACATCTTGATTTACAGACACAAATGTGAAATAAAAACCCCAGGATCATGTAGAGCGGGTTAATACGAACATTGAAGACCAAAATGATGAGTCTGACAGCAGCAGTTACAGAGAGAGGGGCCACAGTTTTTCAATAGAAAGTGAATTGGAGCCAGAGTCGATGGAGCGTGGCGGCTAGCAGGTTAGCTATGTCCATTTATATATACAGTTTATGAGCAAAACACTTCAAACCCTTTAACCCTTATGTCCACAGGTCCAGTACTGCCTTAATAAATGTGAACTATGTAAGTATTCCACCCCGTCGGCTGGTCTCCATGGAGATGTCATTGATTCGCCTGGAATATCCGACAGTATGGCATTAAATGTATTTATCTCCATGGAGAAAAGAAGACGGCGCCAACTGTTCAAGTTACAGGTCACGACTCACAGTAAGAATATAAGCTTTTCGAGGTACTTTTATTGCAATAAAAACACCTGTAATGAAATAAACGTTAGATAGATCTTAATGCCGTAGTGTGGAACATTCCAGGCAATGTAATGACATCTGCATGAGACAAGAAGGTGGCAGATTTCCAGAGAGCACTTTTAACACTTAAGCACTTTTTTCCTGCATCTTTTGCTTCTCTTTACTAGATTTCTGAAGATAAACTACTACAAAAGTTTTACAAATGGTCTGGATTTTATGCCCCTGTAAAAAAAAAGTTAGTTAAGTACTTAGTGGTCAGTTTTATGAAGTAGCTAAATACAAAAATACTAATATTGAGTACCTGTATTACGGTACAGGTAAATTAAAAGGAAGACATGGCAGTACTTCTTCATGCCATTTTGGCTTTGAACTGCACAGTATTAGCAAGAAAAAAGCAAACACAGCTCTTGCAGTGTGAACATGTGTGATTTTTAAATGAACACATAAAAATTGAAAAAAATAAAGCTGTTTGTGAGTATATCTTATGTTTTTACACTATAATATAATGCAACTCGGTGTAAAAGTGTCCAGAGTATTGAAAATAAAGTACTCTGACTGGACCATTTAACAAAAAAAAATGCCAGATGGAGACAAGAGCCAGTTTTTCCTATTGATTACATTGTACTTTTTGTGGAAATATCTAAAAAGTAAATTTACATCTATTGAACCTGGTCATTTCCAAAAGTCACTGACACTTTTAAATCTTCAGTCGCTCCTATAATTCTTAAGTTATACTCACCAAATTTTAGCAGTGAGTAAAACTGAACCTTCTGAGATTTTTGGAAATATATACGGTTATAATTGTTCACTTACACTTGGACACTTCTCCCAGTTTAAGCAGTGATAAGTTCACCATTTTCGGTTTGTCCCTGAATACCTCAACCCAACACACTTTGCGTCACATTTGAAGCATTTCCGGGCTTATTTGCTCTTATTTGATCCTCGATATTACGTTTTAAGTCGTTTATTAAGTCGTCTGAGGTTTATTCACAAACACCTTTTCTTTAAGATCGTCCCGCAGGAAGAAATCAGGACTAGTCAGGTCTGTGGAGATCACACACTGCCCCCTGTCTTTGAAAAACACGTATTATTCCTTTAATGGCATTTACGCTCGGGGCATCTCTGGTATTAAACCCATTATTTGACCCATGTGATTCAAAGTACCACTGTACAATGAGGGTTCGTTCCTCGGTGCTGTATTTTCTCAGACTAATGTCGGAAGGGTCGTTCTAAATGCTCTGAAAAAATGAAAGAAAAATATTAAGAAACAAAAGACTTATGGATTTTTTTCAACTGTCAGTGACTTTTGGACCACCCTGGACTCTAAAACCCACTTTATTCCAACCAAATCTGCATTTTAACAACACAAATTTGACCTTCTTCCATCTGTTTTAAACATTTACGACCTTTAAAACGTTTTGATGTCATTCCAAACCCAGCGATTTGAGTTTGCAGGTTTCTGTAGCTAAACACATTTTCAAAGTAGCTGCGTCGTCAGAGATAATAACATACATTACTGCCCGTTGGTCCGCTGTTGGAGTAAACGGTGGTGTAGCCTTTACTGTGGGGCGTGGGCTTCAGACTCTTCCCGGCTTTGATCTCTGCCAACAGCTCCGAGTTGTCTCCGGTCGGGGACATCATGTTGAAGGACTTGGCGCCTGCGGATAAAAAAAGGGACGAGAGGGAAAAGTGAAACCGGCAGTTGAAATAAATACAAGTGACACGATGACAAACGCGACACGGCGCAGAGGGAGGGATGGAGGGAGGGAGCGCGGGCCTGGGTGCCATTTCACTGTTTAATATTTCAGCGCATCAGCCGGGCTTCACAATACGAGCAGAGGAGTTGTGGGTTCAGAGGTGATCAATACGAACAGTTTACGGTCAAAACCCTTCATGATTTGCCTCATTTTAAGTTAAAAAACACCACTTAATGAAGAAAAACAACAAAAAAACTCCTTTCCTGGCTTAATAAACTTGCACTTTATACGTATTGTACCTCATCAGCTTATTTATTTCCACATTTATCTCCAAAAAAATGGCATCGACACATCAACTTACACAAAATCTATACTATAATTTGTTAATTCAGATCTATATATTTCATCTGCAGCACTTCTCCACTAAACGTCACGCTGTTATAGATAATAAAAGACACAGATTACACCGTTTTCTCCATGGTTCAGTCCGGCAGGTTTTAACACAATGAGTACAAAAGGAACGGTTGCCGGGAGCGACCTAATTACATCCCGTTAAGCTGCTGCTGACGTTTCAGATCTTCAATGTAGGCTTTTGTGAAAATGCATACATCCAGTTCTTAATTCGTAATCTGATTATAATGAACATGCTGCAAAAGTTCGACATAAACGGAGGCTTTAATAGTCACGTTTTGATACGCTGCGAACAGATTAGGCATGAAATATGATCTTTATTGTGAATTTTAAAGGGTTTATGTCGTTATAATGTTGGAAACTCGCACGTGCCGCAGCTGAAATGATCAAATTCGAACTGAAACTGCATTTTATGTTTTCATTTTGCGCAAATTTGATGCTAATTATACAGAAAATGGCGAATGCATATGATTTTAAGTCAATGTAATGTTAAAAACCTCCACAAAACAAACTTGAAAAACACTATCAACACTGTATATTTGGATTTTTGAGCAAATTTGATCCTAACTTTATTGAAAACGGCTGATTTTACAACGTTGAAATGCAAACGATTTTAAGTCAATGTCACGTTGAAAAGCTGCACGTAACAAAATTGAAAAAAAATCACCATCAAAACTGCGCTGAATATTTGGATTTTGAGTCACTTTGATCCTAATTATATCGAAAATTGACAAAATCATCAAACTGTCAATGAACAACCGCGTTTTTCACACGTTTTAACATTCGAAATCACAAAAATGGTTCATCAGGGCTGCACAAACTCATCCAAATCCAACAAAACACAACACAAGAAATAGAAAATCCTTCCCAAAACGAACGCCCGTGTCGCTCACCTGATGCGACTGCTGTTAACCTGCCGTGATCTGCCTTTAATCCTTCATCGAACTCTCATTTTCTACATGAATGAAGTGTCCTATTAAAGTTGCATCGAGGAGCAGAGGTGCAGCCCGACACAAAGTCCGTGTGGTTGGCTCCTCCTCACACACTCTCCCCTTCTCTCCCTTTCTTTCTCTCTCTTTGCTGTACTTTCTCTCTCGCTTCTGCACAACACTTTCTATTCAAACTCCAGCAGCAGCAGCGGAAATCTAAAAGGAATCAACGGTAACGCAAAGTGACAGCGAGCCAATGGTATTAACGCGCACGCAAACACACACACACACAGCAGTCACCCTCTCAATCCCATCTCGTTAGCGAACAATCTCCCGAGCTACACGCGATAGTAACACGCAGATGACAAACGGTTTTCATTCACCAACTTAGTCCTGAGCGTTTCAACTCGTCCTCGTCTTCACCCGATTACACAGAGACACAGTAACGGCGAAGGACAACGTGGTTTCTTTGAGAGTCTAGAACAAAGGCGTCACACTCATTTTCACCGTCACGTCAAGAGCCAAATTTAACTGTAAAAAGACGTATAAATGTAACTAGAGTGCATTTTTATTCGTTATCAGATTTCATGTTATTGGTTGTGCTTAAGTGCTCGTTGTTGCTGAAAATAATGCACCATCTTAACACATTTTGGATTGTTTAGGCCACAGTGCAAATTTTTAGAAGAACAGCAACAAGAACATGTTCAATTTTGAATATTTCTAAGAGTTTAGAATATTTATTTATTTATATTTATTTATTATTTTTTATTTATTTATTATTTTATTTTTTATCATATTTTAATTTTTAATGTTTTTTATTGTATTTATTATTATTATTATTATTTTATTTTTATTTTTTTGAAGGCATATGTCTTTCTGCGCCTGTTTGCTGCACTTCAAATCAGACACATTGTTCCAAGAGACACAATTGTTTCTCATTTTGTTTTTTACAGTCAGAAAAAATGTGTGTATTCAGGCACTTAATAGTTTTTGCAAATAAAATCCTCCAGGAGCTCAGGTCTCAGGAGGTTAATGCACCAGGTCATGTAAAATAAACGTAACTACTTTTTAACTTGTTGAATAACTCTTTGTCTTTATTACTTATTCAACATGTCTGTGTAACTGTGTATCCCCTGAAAAACTGACATTTTTAAAAAAGTCAGAACTTGCTTCAAAAACAGACTTTTACAGCCTTTTAATTATTGGACAATTTGTTGTTTTTCTTGCAGTGTAACTTTTGCTCTGTGTTTGGAGTCAAAATGCCGATGTAGATTGTACTTTTTCACAACTGACCGCGCTTCATAACACAAAAAACATGCAGGTTTTTCTCCTTGAAGCACAAACTTGTCTTCAACTTCACCTTCACTTTTCTCAAAACTGCCTTCTGTGCCAACAATTTTACTCTTCCTGAACATTTTGCAATCATTATTTGCAAATATTTCTCTGTTCTACATTAGTTTACGTTCGATACACACATTAAACCAGCATAGACTTATTTTATGCCTTTTAATTTACCTTCTCGTGGCCACATAAAATGACGTAGCGGCCCACATTTGGCCCCGGGGCCTTGAGTTTGACACGCATTATCCCAAAACTGAATAATGTTCCCTATTAATGCCCGGATCGTTTCTACAGAGACATGGTCCGTGAGCTGAGCTGTGATGTAATTTGATCTCCAGCTGTAGTGTAAAGTGACAGGAGCTCAGTTTGGTGAAGTGTTTGTCCTCTGACCCACAGGTTGGCGGTGTGATTCCAGCTCCCATAGATTAATGCTGTCATTGTGTCCTAGGGCAAGACACTTAACCCACCTCGCCCCCAGTTTCTGCGTGCACTGGTGTGTGAATGAGTGAGTTGTTCCTTGATGTAAAGAGCTTTGAGTGACTTGAAGGTGGAAAAACGCTATATAAAAATGTGACCTTTGACTATATGAACTTTGAATTAAAATTGTCAAGTTTATTTGCAAAATAAAGGGGCACTATGTAACTTTTCTGGCTTTCTCTGCTGATGTTACTGCTTTGCCTGGAATGTTCCATAGTAAGGCATTAAATGTGTGTATTTCTGTGGAAGCATTTGACCCCACGAGGCCAAGCTACGATTTGTGGAGAAGCGAAACTCCTCACACCAAGAGAGCATGTTTTATAGATATTTAAGTGGAATTAAAAAAGAAAAACATCTGTAATGAACCACAAAAATTATATAGTTCACCATTAAAGAAAGTATTTTATGAATTCCTAATCACGCCATCGTCCTTTTTAGACTTAAATTAACTCAACTTCTCAGAGTTTTTAGCCATGTTATAGTTGTTTCCTTCTCATTTATCCTCTTAAAGTTGTTTTTGGAGTGATTCATATTTGAGTAATCTTTAATCGCGTATTATCAAGACGCCATTTTGCAGATCTACCTCCGTTTTCACCTCCACCTGTCCACGCCCACTATGACCAACGCACTTCCTCCTCCAGTTTTATTTTCTTAATCTGTGATACACGTAGGATTTGGCAGCATCGCATCGTCGTCATTTTGGTACGATTTTTTTTTTTTAAATCCGCTACTCGCTAGTGTGATGTGCAGCCGTCTATAGGGGGCGCCAACAGCTCCACGTCTCTTTGTTGTGATGACGTTTACGGCGACGTCAGCTCCCACTGGGCACCGCAGTTTTCTAGTATGGAAGTCAGCAGATTTGTTTCTTTTATTAAGTCGTTTTAGATGAATATTGTGATTTAAAATGTGCAAATTTTAAACTTAATGATCCACAGATGTCAAGCACAAAAGGCCAGATTTAAGCGCATACGAGTGCCTTGACTGTGGTTGTGTAGATGGAGCAGTGACGTTTAGCCCACAGAGGGATTAGAGCGTGTTTATTGAGGCATTTAGATGAGTTAGGTCATTATGTTTGTCAATCCATAAGGAAACACGGGGCTGTAACCGTCAGAGCCGTCGTCTGGTTTACGGTTTGAGCCATAAATCAATCTGTATTTTAATTTAAATTCACTTTACGTACCTCCTAACAGCTGTTCACTGAGACGGGACTGTTCTTCTTTTGAGATTACAAGTACTACTGTTCATTTCAAATTGGTTTATTGCTATGGCTTTGCTGTGAAAAGTCCCTGAAGGAAGCATTCAGAGCAAAAGTGAAATTACTATTGCAGTAGAACGACTCCGAACTCAGTGGTGCGACGTAACAAAGTAAAAATACTGTACCGAAGTAAAAATCTGAGGTATCTGTGCTTTACTTTTACTTACATTTGAGAGCAGTATCTGTACTTTCTACTCCACTACTCCATTTCTGAACAGGACTCAAAAGTAAAGTATTTTTTATTATTGTCTGAGACCTGCTGAAAAGTTTTTTTTTTAACACGTTTATATATTTGAGCAAAAAAAATATAGAAATCAAAACAGTTGGAAAACAGGATTGATTCGGTTGTTTATGTTGCACTAAATTTTGCACAAATCTTTATCAAAATCACCACATTTGAAGCTTTATAAAACCTCAAAATCTGCACGAAATACTTCTACTTTTTACTCTTTAAGTACATTATTAAACAGGCACTTTAATACTAGACTTTTCTCGTGATAATCTGTACTTTTACTTAATAAAATGGAGTACTTCTTCCACCACTGTCCAAACCAGAGCTGAACAATTTCGGAAGAATATCTAATTATGATTTCTCTCTTTTTAAAATCTAAAATTTTGAAGCAAGACAGACATCAACTCTCTTACAAATATTATGCAATTAGATCTGCAATTCATGAATTCAAATCAAACTTGACACGTGAACACATGAACATTTGAAACTCTAGACATACTAAACAAACTACAGCATTAGCAGGTCTAACACTTATTTAAATGGACTCCACAGCAAGAATATTTCATTAGCAAAGCATATTTTTATTTTTATTATTTCATTTCATTTTTTAATTAATTAAAAATACAATTAAATTATTTTTTTATTAATTAATTTGATTTTTTATGTATTTTTAAATAAATAAATACATTAATGTATTTTATTTTAAAATGTATTATTATCATGTATTTGTTTTATGTATTATTATCATTATTATTATTATTATTTTACAATATTTTTCAAATTTGTATTTTATTTATTATTTTCATTCATAAAATATAAAAAGACATGGCCGTTAAACATACAAGAAATTAATAAAAAGCAGCACAGATAATCTTATGTAATCCGTCCTCTTTTCAACATTATATTCCATAGATAGCTGCTGATTTTGCGTTTTGCTAATTGCCACCGCTTAAATTGCATTTTAACGCTGTGACTTTAACCCGTGTCACTTCAGCAAGATCTTACTTCAACTCATATTATCTGAACTGTTTCTTTTCTCTTTCTAAGCAGAGATTGACCTACATTGCATAATTTATAGGCACAAACATGAGCGCTTACGGACACTAGCAGCTGCTATCTCTAGTCTTTTGGTATACATACTTTAAATATGTATACAAGCCAGACTACACCTTTGCTTTGTACTTACACTTCTTCTGTTTGGGCTTTTCTTCGTCCTCCAGAGAGGGGGATAGTTCCACATCTTCACAAGTGAAAAAAACACAAGGAAGAGGAAGACAGACAGACAGACAGACAGACGGGACAGGTGAAGGTAGGAACATCAAACTGTAAACATGCACGAGACTAGACGTGGAATATGTGGAAAAATAGTTACGAAAAGTGTTGTTCTGGGAATATGCAAAGTAAGAATAAAATAGATTGTCTATAATAAAAACTTTTAAAAGGCTGCAAGATGGGATTAAAATAAAAAGATAAACGTGCAGCGTAATCGAATGCGTTCTGAAATTTTGTCATTAATTTTATATTCATTTTTTGGCCATACTTGAACCTCAACCAAGACATTTGCGAGGATATTTTTGCACCATTCTAGTTGCTGACTGATCTCTCTGTATTTTTTTTATACAGATCGACATCAGTCTGGTCCTTACATCCTCTGTTGCGTCTCAAACCTGGTCAAACGTGATCGTCCAATCAGATTTGTTTAATTTAGTGACACGTGAAACGAAGAAGCTCATTGGTCAAATATGATTTACAAATAAAGTCACATTTCTCTCGCCTCAGATTAACAGAGCTTAGGCTTTGCTCTTGGAATCTGCAGAAATCCACCATGTTTTTTTTTCCCTTTTCTGATGCCCCGATTGGCTAATCCACCCGTCAATCACGGTCATTTGAAAACGATGGAGTTCACGGGTGAGACACATCTTTGTAAAGTATTGAGAAGTGTATATTCTGGACCCCGGGCTAATAGGTTGCCAAAACATTGTCTAAATATCGTCACGGGGGAGTAATTATATTTTGTGATGTCATTTATATCAATGACGTACACATGAAACACAGAACTGTAGCAGCGGGGCTTTGGGGCACTTAAGGAAATGGCTGAACACTAAACCCGGGCTCGGAGTAATGCATCTGCTTCATGAAATTCTAATGAGTTATTTAGGAAGCCGGGGTCAGAACGAACTCATCTTTACCAGTGGAGATCGCTCTGATCGTGTTAATACAGGACACATGGTGCTTTCGAGGGATGACCGAAGACTGTATAAAGGAGCGGACTGAGTGAGTGTGACGTCAACCGCGGCGTTCGGCTTCAGTCGAATGAAGCTAATCGAGGCTAGCGGTTATATCGGCGAATCTGGACATGAGTTTCATGTTTGGAAATCCGACTGAGTATCATAGCAACCAAAGAGCCAATATGGAGCGAGGTTTTTGAAGGTAATGCCCCTTTCCGCCCGCACCTCTGGTTTGGCACGGAGAGGACGCTTAGCAACGCTGTCAATCAAACCTGTTGCCAACGCTAGCGGGGGGCGACGTCAGGGAAAGAAAGCGCCTGATTTGTCTGTTGTTGATGTTCATATCCTGATTTTTACAGACAGAAAAGTGAAATAAAAACAATCCAAATGAGGATAAACTATTGACTTATGAGAGAAAAGAATAGAACCAGAACTCTCCAATAAAACAGACGAATAAAAACAGTGACACTTACTTCCTGTTGAGGAGGACGGGCGTCGCTGGTCGGTGGGGGTGCTGCTCGCGGTGTGGGGCGGTGTCCGGGTCGGGGTGTCCTGGGGCAGGAGTGGAGGAGGGGGAGGGGGCGGTGCCGCGTTGTTCGATGGGAGGGGAGGGGCGGGAGGAGGGGGAGGGGGAGGAGGAGTGGGGGCAGCGGGGGCAGCGGGGGCAGCGGGCGCCGTCTCCTCTGCCGGACCGTTCTGTGTGCTGGGGGCGGGGCTGTCAGCGGGCTCCTCCAATAACACAGAGCCCTGCACAGAGTCAAACATTACACTGAGATTTGTACAGATTTATACATAATTCTACCTAAATAAATCTAAATTAGTTGTTAGTTAATAGTTTTGACTTGAGGAGTTGTGAGAAGTTTCGCTAAATTTTTTGTTTCGATATACAAAATATTGGGTTTTTCCAAAAATATACTTTTCCTATTCCAAGTACAAAGCTGCCAGTGGTGGGAAAAGTACTCAGTTTTGTTATTTAAGTAAAAGTACAGATACAAAAGGTAAAAAGTTAAAAGTATCACATGAAAGGACCCGTTTATACATGTACTTTCAGAGTAAAAGTATTTCACAAAAGTGTTTTTCATTTGTTAAAGTGTTAAGTCTATTGATATTAATAAAAAATGAAAAATATTTTATCAACAGTAACATTATGAATCAGTTTAATATTTCTTATGAATTTTGTGTTTTTATTTTTGTTTTGCTCAAATCCGAAGCTGGAACTCGAAAACTTTAGTTAATTCTACTTAAGTACAGTACTTTACTACTTGTACTTCGTTCCCTTCCACCGCTGGAAGTTGCCCTCATTGCCTCACTGTGTCTTACTTAACTCAATAAATACACAAAAAGCAACATGAATACATTAATTTACAAGTCTTGCCTCTCCACGGTCCCGACTTGTAACATGGCATGGTGGTGGGTACAGATTCTGCACCAAAACATGGGTAGAACTTATCTCCATGGACGCAAGCAGGTGACATGACCACCAGAAATGTTACACAGTGGGGCTTTAAAGAAAACCTACTGTGTTTGTGTCTGCTCTATAGTTAAAATCTCTGACCCTGTGGATCTTTACCGGTCTGTTGTACAGTGGTCCCTTGTTTATGGCCGGGGTTACAGTACACTGTACACTGATGAAGTAATTTGAGTCGTTTGTCCCTCAAATTTAATGTGATATATTGTGACGTGTTTAAAAAAGGAAAGAAAAAAGTTCTGAAGAATGTCCATTCTACCGCGGTCTATCAAAGGAGTTCAGAGAAGGAAAAGGTAGTAGAAATTTAGGATTTTGTTTTGAATGTGTTTATTGCTACGGCGACGGTCCAGATTTTCCATATTTCAAACCCATGGATGGTCTCCATGACAACGGTCTCCATGACAACGGTCTCCATGACAACGCCATTTCATTCTTTATGATGTCATGCCTCAAAGCTCAGTGACATCACACCGTTTTATGTAAGGGAGAGCACGTTCAGACTGTTCATTTATCCAGATCTGTTGAAGAGACACGACGCATTTTTGTAGCAGAGAGACACTAAACCAGTAAAATGGAAAGTTACAGAGGAAATACACTGCCCTTACAGAAAAAGATAGATATTAACTACAAAAGTGAAGTTAATCAAGTCTATGAACTAGCATGCAAACACTGCATGCCTGTAGAGTTTAAAGAGGTGAAGAAAGAAGGTCCCATCCATGACGCAATCTTCACTGTTCGTGTAAAAGTTGGAGAATTCTCTGCTGAAGCAGAAGCACCAACGAAAACGCTTGCCAAAAAGCTGGCAGCACAACGCATTCTCCTGGACCTGCTTCGCCTACCTCCTCCACCCGAGCAGGAGAATAGTTATAGCAGGTTAAGGAAAAAAGGTAAACGCCCTCCTGGTTTCTGCTGGCGAGAACTGCCCAGGTTTAACCCAAAAACAAACCCAGTGCAGTGCCTAGATATGTTGGTAACAAAGTGGCGTGGAAAGCCCCCAAAGTACAGTGTAGTGGAAGTGGAAACTGAGCGCGAGCCTCTGATCTATCACATCCAGCTGACTGTAGCAGACCAAACTGTGGTGGGAAGAGGCGAGTCCATGAAGGAGGCAAAAACAGCTGCTGCATTCAAAATGCTCAACTCCTTTGGTTACAATTACATTTTCAACGAGCCACAACCAACTCCCCGGAAAGTGCAGCTGGATGGTACCCAGGAAGACTCCGCTCCAGTTTCCTCAAATCTGTTAAGTGAGGTTACCGAGAGTAATGAGTGTCTGGACGAAGCAACAGAAGATGCTTGTCCGATTCCTCAAGGGAACCATTCTGACGAGGAGATCCAATCTCCAACAGTGGACCTGCAACTGTCTGAAGCAGTTACCCAAGAGGCCACATCTAATGTTCCTCCAGAAGAATCTAAAACATTGAAACTCCACCTGCTGTGTCCAGATGTTCTTCCCATGTTGGAAACAATGGGTGTGATTCAGATCAACCACGGCACAGTCCAGTGGTGTGAACCTCAAGGACCTTCAGGTAGTAGAGAGTTTACATCTGAAGCAGCCCCAGTCCACCTACCTGAGGATAGTGAGGTCACCACATCTGAGGGACAGACAGAGAAAACTTCAGAGCCCCGCATGGAACCAGACGTGCCCGAAGACTTGGCCGCGCCCGACGCCCCTGAGGACTCGGCAGCGCCCGACGCCCTTGAGGACTTGGCCGTGCACGACGCCCCTGAGGACTTGCCGGCTCCCGACGCCCCTGAGGACTTGCCGGCTCCCGAGGAAGCAGCACCTGAAGCAATTGAGGATGATACACCAGGAACAGTCCAAAGTGACTTACTGGAGATTACAGGCGAATGTGGCTCAGAAGTTTCACACAGCGACTTGTCCAAACAAGAGGAGGTCAAGTTGTCATTGGATAACGCTGAAACGTCCCCAGAGCCTCAAGAAATTGCATCTGAATTTCCACAAGAAAATGTACTGGAACATTCGCCTGCAGTAACTGAAGAACAGGACTCAATATTGCAAGTCAGTGCAAGTGCTGAGCCCCAGGAGGAGGTCCAGCCTGCATCGGTGAACCTACAGGTGCTGCCTGTGGAAATCCTGTCCCAGTTGGCCTTCATTGGAGTCATAAGAGGAAGAGATGGCATCATAGACTGGTGTGAACCAAACCCAGCCACCACTCACCAGGAAGAGCTTGAGGTCTGCAGCCCTCATCAGGCTCAGGCCATAGAACCCCAGACCAGCACCATACCAGCCCCATGTGTAACTACATATGAGTCAGGGGACAACAGGGAAGTGAATCCAGTTGAAGATGCCCTGCATAAAGAAAAACCTGAACTGGCCACTGTTTTAACAACCATAACAGAGACCAACAATGCACCTCCGGCACGCCGTGGGAATGGATTGTCCTTCTCCCTGACATGGGCTTTTGTCAAAAAAAGCTTTAAAATGGCTAAATGCCCCAATCGGCATGAGTCCAACCTAATGGCTGTCGACCTGCATAAAAATATCAAGGAGCGTCTCATTGTCGATGGAGATGTCAGCTTCAAAGAAATGCAGAAAATTGGAAAAAAAGCAGCCAAACATCTCAAAGCAGAGTATGGCTCCGCTGGCTCCCTCCTGAGGGCTGCTCAAGCACAAGACACCTCAGCTTTTGAAGCAGCCGCTGTGACCCATCTCAATAACGCTCTGACAGCCTTCCACAACCGCCCCAAGTCCACCCTGTCACGCTTCTCCTCCAGAGTGAGGAGGGCGTTCAGTTTTAATTAGGCCCAATTTGATGGCTATGTGCATTTACAACCATTTTGATGGAAAGAACGTTTCCTTTAAAATGTTTTAAAATGCATATATTTGTCTACATAATGTCCACAACATAACACGCTGAGAGCCGTCCACAACCACCTCAAGTCTGCTCTCACAATCCTCCAGACTAAGGAGACTAAGGCTCTCATACACACGCACACACACAAACACACACACACACACACAACACCGTAATTTGATAAAAATGTGCATTTAGAACCATTTTGATTGAAAGAACGTTTCTTTTAAAATGCGTTAAAATGCATATATTTGTCTGAATAACGTGCTGAAAGCTATCCACAACCTTTTCATTTGGCCCAAAATTTGCATTTAGTAACATTTTGATAGAAACAATGTTTCTTTTGAAATGTAATTAAATGTAATTTAATTAAAAAATAAATAAAAAATTGCATAACCAATGTATTGCTTACTGTTGTGCTTCATTCATGTGCTCTGAATGTATTGAATATTTCAAGTTTCAAGTGTATTTCTCAAACACTGAAGAATGAACAAGAGAAAAATTAAATGAGTTTACCTGGAGTTTTTGGGGGCAATGCATTATAGGTGCATTATCCATCTCAACACTCAAATATCTGGTCTTGTCAACATATTAGAAGAAGACAACACCAGGATTAATGGCACCTGTTTCAACTTGTTATCAATATTAAAGACACGTGCCCACAACCTCAAACAGTCAGACTCAGACTCAAACTCAACTATATATCAAGTATCAACTTTATTTTTTACGATTATTTTATCTTTTTTTTGCTGTAAAACCCCTTACCACACACTTTATACACTTTTCTCACACAGGCATTAACATTTTCTCACATTTCTCTCTCGTTTAAACTCTCTCAAAGTTCAAACCTTCGTAGGCGTCTTTGTCGGTGCAGAACGTTTCATCGACATTGTGGGTTTTGTCGGGGAGAAAACAAATTGCAAACGTACAGCACTTCAGAGTCACACTGCGATCCAACATTTATGTAAATTTGTCTGAACACATTCTGTACTGTACAGGAGACACAGCACGGAGGAGACGGATGGACAATGGTCTACAGTCCAACAGCCAATCAGGACGCAGAACACAATACACGTTCATACTCTGTAAAAAAGCATGAAAAATTCCACAAAAGGGACAACTGTAATTTAACACTTTTTAAATCTCAATATTCATCTAAAATGACTTAAAAAAGAAAATAATCCTAACTTTTGCATTAGAAAACTGCGGTGTCCAGTGGGAGCTGACGTCACCGCAAACGTCATCACAACAAAGTACCGTGTAGCTGTCAGCGCCCCCTATGGATAGCTGCACATCACACTACCAAGCAGCGGATTTGTTTTCATTTGTGCCAAAATGACTATACGACGCTGCCAAATCCTGTGCACATCACATCATTAAAAACAATAAAACTGCAGTGGAGGTGAAAACAACAATCGTCAATATGGCGTCTTGGAAATAAATGATTAAAGATTAGTCAAACAGTGGAGTGATTCACTCCAAATACAACTTCAGAAGGTAAATGAGAAGGAAACAAGTATAATATGGTTAAAAGCTCTGAAAAGTCCATTTTGAAGCATAGGTCTGATTTATGTACTATGTTCAAATAATCCGAAGCTGGAACTCAAAAACTTTAGTCAGAATGTTTCCACGAACACAGTAAAAATAACACCTCAAATCATATGAAAAGTACTTTTTACTTTTCAGTCCAGCTAAAAAATGTAGAGGAGTAGAAAGTACAGATACTGCTCTCAAATGTAGTGAAGTAAAAGTAAAAAGTATCCACTGTAAAATGTACTTAGGTAAAGTACAGGCACGTAAAAATTCTACTTAAGTACAGTACTTTACTACTTGTACTTCGTTCCCTTCCACTGCTGGAAGTTGCCCTCATTGCCTCACCGTGTCTTACTTACCTCAATAAATACACACACAAAAAATGAATACATTAATTTACAAGTCTTGCCTCTCCACGGTCCCGGCTTGTAACATGGCATGGTGGTGGGTACAGTTTCTGCGCCAAAACATGGGTAGAACTTAACTCCATGGACGCAAGCAGGTGACATGACCACCAGAAATGTTACACAGTGGGGCTTTAAAGAAAACCTACTGTGTTTGTGTCTGCTCTATAGTTAAAATCTCTGACCCTGTGGATCTTTACCGGTCTGTTGTACAGTGGTCCCTTGTTTATGGCCGGGGTTACAGTACACTGTACACTGATGTTGAAGTAATTTGAGTCGTTTGTCCCTCAAATTTAATGTGATATATTGTGACGTGTTTAAAAAAGGAAAGAAAAAAGTTCTGAAGAATGTCCATTCTACCGCGGTCTATCAAAGGAGTTCAGAGAAGGAAAAGGTAGTAGAAATTTAGGATTTTGTTTTGAATGTGTTTATTGCTACGGCGACGGTCCAGATTTTCCATATTTCAAACCCATGGATGGTCTCCATGACAACGGTCTCCATGACAACGGTCTCCATGACAACGCCATTTCATTCTTTATGATGTCATGCCTCAAAGCTCAGTGAC
This sequence comes from Periophthalmus magnuspinnatus, assembly GCF_009829125.3. Taxonomy (NCBI): domain Eukaryota; kingdom Metazoa; phylum Chordata; class Actinopteri; order Gobiiformes; family Gobiidae; genus Periophthalmus; species Periophthalmus magnuspinnatus. The sequence continues at coordinate 30,452,536 of NC_047132.1, forward strand.
ATCACACCATTTTATGTAAGGGAGAGCACGTTCAGACTGTTCATTTATCCAGATCTGTTGAAGAGACACGACGCATTTTTGTAGCAGAGAGACACTAAACCAGTAAAATGGAAAGTTACAGAGGAAATACACTGCCCTTACAGAAAAAGATAGATATTAACTACAAAAGTGAAGTTAATCAAGTCTATGAACTAGCATGCAAACACTGCATGCCTGTAGAGTTTAAAGAGGTGAAGAAAGAAGGTCCCATCCATGACGCAATCTTCACTGTTCGTGTAAAAGTTGGAGAATTCTCTGCTGAAGCAGAAGCACCAACGAAAACGCTTGCCAAAAAGCTGGCAGCACAACGCATTCTCCTGGACCTGCTTCGCCTACCTCCTCCACCCGAGCAGGAGAATAGTTATAGCAGGTTAAGGAAAAAAGGTAAACGCCCTCCTGGTTTCTGCTGGCGAGAACTGCCCAGGTTTAACCCAAAAACAAACCCAGTGCAGTGCCTAGATATGTTGGTAACAAAGTGGCGTGGAAAGCCCCCAAAGTACAGTGTAGTGGAAGTGGAAACTGAGCGCGAGCCTCTGATCTATCACATCCAGCTGACTGTAGCAGACCAAACTGTGGTGGGAAGAGGCGAGTCCATGAAGGAGGCAAAAACAGCTGCTGCATTCAAAATGCTCAACTCCTTTGGTTACAATTACATTTTCAACGAGCCACAACCAACTCCCCGGAAAGTGCAGCTGGATGGTACCCAGGAAGACTCCGCTCCAGTTTCCTCAAATCTGTTAAGTGAGGTTACCGAGAGTAATGAGTGTCTGGACGAAGCAACAGAAGATGCTTGTCCGATTCCTCAAGGGAACCATTCTGACGAGGAGATCCAATCTCCAACAGTGGACCTGCAACTGTCTGAAGCAGTTACCGAAGAGGCCACATCTAATGTTCCTCCAGAAGAATCTAAAACATTGAAACTCCACCTGCTGTGTCCAGATGTTCTTCCCATGTTGGAAACAATGGGTGTGATTCAGATCAACCACGGCACAGTCCAGTGGTGTGAACCTCAAGGACCTTCAGGTAGTAGAGACTTTACATCTGAAGCAGCCCCAGTCCACCTACCTGAGGATAGTGAGGTCACCACATCTGAGGGACAGACAGAGAAAACTTCAGAGCCCCGCATGGAACCAGACGTGCCCGAAGACTTGGCCGCGCCCGACGCCCCTGAGGACTTGGCCGTGCCCGACGCCCCTGAGGACTCGGCAGCTCCCGACACCCTTGAGGACTTGCCAGCTCCCGACGCCCCTGAGGACTTGGCGGCTCCCGAGGAAGCAGCACCTGAGGCAATTGAGGATGATACACCAGGAACAGTCCAAAGTGACTTACTGGAGATTACAGGCGAATGTGGCTCAGAAGTTTCACACAGCGACTTGTCCAAACAAGAGGAGGTCAAGTTGTCATTGGATAACGCTGAAATGTCCCCAGAGCCTCAAGAAATTGCATCTGAATTTCCACAAGAAAATGTACTGGAACATTCGCCTGCAGAAACTGAAGAACAGGACTCAATATCGCAGGTCAGTGCAAGTGCTGAGCCCCAGGAGGAGGTCCAGCCTGCATCGGTGAACCTACAGGTGCTGCCTGTGGAAATCCTGTCCCAGTTGGCCTTCATTGGAGTCATAAGAGGAAGAGATGGCATCATAGACTGGTGTGAACCAAACCCAGCCACCACTCACCAGGAAGAGCTTGAGGTCTGCAGCCCTCATCAGGCTCAGGCCATAGAACCCCAGACCAGCACCATACCAGCCCCATGTGTAACTACATATGAGTCAGGGGACAACAGGGAAGTGAATCCAGTTGAAGATGCCCTGCATAAAGAAAAACCTGAACTGGCCACTGTTATAACAACCATAACAGAGACCAACGATGCACCTCCGGCACGCCGTGGGAATGGATTGTCCTTCACCCTGACACGGGCTTTTGTCAAAAAAAGCTTTAAAATGGCTAAATGCCCCAATCGGCATGAGCCCAACCTAATGGCTGTCGACCTGCATATAAAGATCAAGGAGCGTCTCATTGTCGATGGAGATATCAGCTTCAAAGAAATGCAGAAAATTGGAAAAAAAGCAGCCAAACATCTCAAAGCAGAGTATGGCTCCGCTGGCTCCCTCCTGAGGGCTGCTCAAGCACAAGACACCTCAGCTTTTGAAGCAGCCGCTGTGACCCATCTCAATAACGCTCTGACAGCCTTCCACAACCGCCCCAAGTCCACCCTGTCACGCTTCTCCTCCAGAGTGAGGAGGGCGTTCAGTTTTAATTAGGCCCAATTTGACGGCTATGTGCATTTACATCCATTTTGATGGAAAGAACGTTTCCTTTAAAATGTTTTAAAATGCATATATTTGTCTACATAATGTCCACAACATAACACGCTGAGAGCCGTCCACAACCACCTCAAGTCTGCTCTCACAATCCTCCAGACTAAGGAGACTAAGGCTCTCATACACACGCACACACACAAACACACACACACAACACCGTAATTTGATAAAAATGTGCATTTAGAACCATTTTGATTGAAAGAACGTTTCTTTTAAAATGCGTTAAAATGCATATATTTGTCTGAATAACGTGCTGAAAGCTATCCACAACCTTTTCATTTGGCCCAAAATTTGCATTTAGTAACATTTTGATAGAAACAATGTTTCTTTTGAAATGTAATTAAATGTAATTTAATTAAAAAATAAATAAAAAATTGCATAACCAATGTATTGCTTACTGTTGTGCTTCATTCATGTGCTCTGAATGTATTGAATATTTCAAGTTTCAAGTGTATTTCTCAAACACTGAAGAATGAACAAGAGAAAAATTAAATGAGTTTACCTGGAGTTTTTGGGGGCAATGCATTATAGGTGCATTATCCATCTCAACACTCAAATATCTGGTCTTGTCAACATATTAGAAGAAGACAACACCAGGATTAATGGCACCTGTTTAAACTTGTTATCAATATTAAAGACACGTGTCCACAACCTCAAACAGTCAGACTCAGACTCAAACTCAACTATATATCAAGTATCAACTTTATTTTTTACGATTATTTTATCTTTTTTTTGCTGTAAAACCCCTCACCACACACTTTATGCACTTTTCTCACACAGGCGTTAACATTTTCTCACATTTCTCTCTCGTTTAAACTCTCTCAAAGTTCAAACCTTCGTAGGCGTCTTTGTCGGTGCAGAACGTTTCATCGACATTGTGGGTTTTGTCGGGGAGAAAACAAATTGCAAACGTACAGCACTTCAGAGTCACACTGCGATCCAACGTTTATGTAAATTTGTCTGAACACATTCTGTACTGTACAGGAGACACGGCACGGAGGAGACTGATGGACAATGGTCTACAGTCCAACAGCCAATCAGGACGCAGAACACAATACACGTTCATACTCTGTAAAAAATCATGAAAAATTCCACAAAAGGGACAACTGTAATTTAACACAACTTCAGAAGGTAAATGAGAAGGAAACAAGTATAATATGGTTAAAAGCTCTGAAAAGTCAATTTTGAAGCATAGGTCTGATTTTAAAATATTCACAAATCCAAATCATTAAATTATTATTAATGTTCAGATTTTTGTTGTTTGTTAATAATATTAGTAAGTTGTTTTTTTTTGTTTTTTGTTTTTTTTGCACTGTATAGCTAATAATATTAAAAGAAAATACATAAAATAAATAAAACTATGTTCAAATAATCTTACAAATGTTTTATCCCGTTGCTCCACACACTAAAAACTCTCCAGACTGTGACGGCATGCGGTCGGGCGGTGCCTGTAGCTCTGTGAAAATATTCAGTTCACTCCAGCAGATGTGACCCGCCTCCTTCCTCCCGTCGCCTTTAATCAACTCAAAGACACAACTCCCTGTCGCTAATAACACGGCTAATATGTCCTAATCTCTGGGGACACTTTAAGGGGGTAAAAGCGGAAGACGCCATCTGTCGTTGAAAGTGATAGCCCCTCGCCCCCCTCTTTTTAACCCCTCCTTTTTACGCATGCGTCCGGCACACTCGCGACGCGTGCCACAAAACCTAATGGGCCGTGACATTACATTACGCCCCCGCCACGCCTAGTCCTTTAGCCCGGGGACGCGTGCGCTTCATCGTGGGCCCCTCCGCGCTTCCTCCAGCCCCCCGGGGAGTTGGGGTAGAAGAGGGAGGAGGGGGCATGTCCAGATGGGTCCCGGTCGCACGTGCCGTTGCGGTTCTTGATTAGCTAGTACATCTGTTGGGAGAAGTGCTAGCCCCACTGCGGCCCTAATTGGCTCAATGTGGATTATTCCCGTGTTGCCGTGGGCCCCCCCCCCCTCCTCCTCCTCACCCCCGCCCCTCTGCTTCTGACATGCTCCCGACGATAAGAACAAGTCCCCGAGGACGCGAGTACAAACAGGCTGTCCATTCAAAGTGCGTTTATCTTAGCAGCAAACAAATTAGCGACAAAACGCCTACTTGGCCGGCTACGTTAGCTTAATTAATCTAATATAACTTAATATTATTGTAAGACTAATTCCCTGTTGATCCAAGCGACATTTCTCAGACGCAGACTTAACACTAAATATAATAAAAAATAAAAAATAATCAGAAGTATTATAATGATTACATATAAAATTATTTGATTATCTCCATTGTCAACCTCATTAAGCAGCGTATTTCAGTTTTGTTTTCTAAAGATACACTATGGAGCTTTTCCGGGGCGAGATCTGCCAACTACTCATCTCCAAATTGTGTCGCTTTGCCTGCTTTTTCCAGAGTATGGCATTAAACGTATCTATTGTGCATTTAGCATTCAGTTATCGATGTTTTTCTCGCTCGAAAACACTTGTGTTCTTACAGTAACTGGGCTCGCTTTTCCATAGATCTGATCAATAGCTAGGCCTGGTACCAACCCCAGCTTTTCTACGTGGAGATAGATATGATTAATACGATACTGTGGAACATTCTAGGCAAATCTCCATGGAGACAAGCAAGAAACAGACACAATTCCATGTAATTTTAACTTTCTTTTTCGGAAATGTGCTGCATGAAATGTGTGTTTAGTTGGAAATTTAACCCACACACTCAACTTGATTAGCATAATTTAAAACAGTTGTGTGTGGTATTATTTTTGATATTTACTTTGACGCGATGAGCCGTGAGTGTCATTTTGTTTTGCTGATCTTCGTTCTTTGCCGTGTTATCTCTCTGTGCAGCTCCATGTGTCTAAAGTTTTCTGGACATGTAAATGAGACAAATCGTTTGCATCAGGCTGGACATTCGCCCGGGGCATAATTTTATGTAACCGGGGGGGCGGGCGACAAAATGCAAAAGGCAAATACAGAGCCATAGCTGCTTTAAAGTGACCTTATAAGGAGCTGCTAATCTACAGCATATAGAAAGAGTCTGCAGAGCCACAACACACGAACAGTACACAGATATTAGGCCTTAAATAAACTCATCAGATTCATTGATTATTTAGATGATCAATGAACAGTTTAATGAAAAAGTATAATCTTCAATATAAAAATAGCAAATGTAAAAAAAATCAAATTAAGACATTCATTTTATAAAGATAGAAATAACAGCTTGACTAGTTTGATAATCACTCGTTAAATGTAAAAATAGCCCACTGACTTTATTTATTTTGTATTTTTATGTATTTAAGTATATTTTTTAATTTATGTATTTATTTAGTTTTGGGGTTTTTTTTAGTAGTTTTTATTTGTTTTATTTATTTGGGACAATGCATACTAATGAACAGACATCAAGCCCCAGTTGTTCCAGTTCTCCGTTTAGCCAATAAGCTAAACCATTTACATCAATATAAATATACAGGGTGTCCATCAAGTCTCTTTAAAATAAAAATAAAAATATATTACAAAGGCAGTTGATCAGATATCTTACTCAGACGTGTTCTGTTGTACTGTTCCAAAGTGTTTGACCTCATTTAATCCACCTCTATATGAGCTCCATTAGTCACATGAAGCATATCAAGACGGGACTGGATTTCTCACCATGTTTCGCTGCAGCAGAGTCTCATCGATGCTTCAATCTCATCTGTATCTTTGGCTTTAGTTCAGTAATGTCCCGTATCTTTGTTCGATTCACGATGTCTTTAACACAGCTCCGTAGAAAGCAATCCAGAGGTGTGAGATCTGGTCCATCCCTTAAACCCAAACTGTCTGGAAATGTTTGATTAAGGAACTCACTGAACACGCAAACCCCAGTGTGATTAAAAACTTTTAGAACCATGAACAGAATAAATCTAATTATTATATCTTATCGCTTGCCTTTGTAATTACATTTTAAAACTGTAGAGAGACTTTATGGACACACTGTATAATGTTAAAAGTACAATAACAAGGAATTACAGAAATGTAGTGAAAGACTTTTGCAACAATTTAGTTTTGTTTTTGTTTTTTTTTACTGAAAAATGTTTTACAAATATGTACACAGTTACTTGCTACTGCTTCTTCTTGTGGTAAAAGTGAATCAAATAGAGCGCTCATCTGTGCCATGTTAACTAAAGGTTCATGAGGGACGGATATAACACAAGATCTGCTTTATGATGCTTCTGGTTCTATTTCATCCCACCTGAAGTTCTTTCCAACACATTTGATAGTGAGTCTTAACCACAGACTGTACAAAGAGGTGGACTAAGTGAGTGTGACGTCACCCACAGTGTTCGGTTCCAAGTCAAATGAAGCTCATCGAGGCTAAAAGTTATAGGGCAAATTTGGAGACGATTTCCATATTTAGAATTCCAACCGCAAGTATCATAGCAACCAAAGAGCCGATCCAGAGCGAGGCTGTTGAAGGTAACACCCCGTCCTGCCCGCACCGCTGGTTTAGCAGGGAGCAAGCACTTAGCAATGCTGTCAATCAAACCTGTTGCTAATAGAAGCGGGAGCGACCTTGGGGAAAGAAGGTGCCTGATTTGTCTCTTATTAATGTTCATATCTTGATTTACAGACACAATGGCGAAATAAAAATACATAGGAAGTAGAGCAAGAGTCAATGGAGCCAGAAGCGCACCCATGAGGACTTCCTGTTTGGAATACAGCTCACGCGTTAGCTATGTCCATTTATACATACAGTCCTTGGTCTAAGTCAACACTGCATCAAATGTTTTACAGGATGCCCCTCGACGAATGAAATGGTAACATCTACTTCTTGTGCATAATTATTATAGTTACACTTATATTTACTACAGTGTATAAATGTGTGGTACCTCTTACAGTTACATGTATTCAGTGTATAAATGTGTGGTACCTCTTACAGTTACATGTAATCAGTGTATAAATGTGTGGTACCTCTAACAGTTACATGTAATCAGTGTATAAATGTGTGGTACCTCTTACAGTTACATGTAATCAGTGTATAAATGTGTGGTACCTCTAACAGTTACATGTAATCAGTGTATAAATGTGTGGTACCTCTTACAGTTACATGTATTCAGTGTATAAATGTGTGGTACCTCTTACAGTTACATGTATTCAGTGTATAAATGTGTGGTATCTCTTACAGTTACATGTATTCAGTGTATAAATGTGTGGTACCTCTTACAGTTACATGTATTCAGTGTATAAATGTGTGGTACCTCTTCGTTGGGGGCCATCTCTCTGCTCCCACGGGGCTCGGCCGTGTCGCCCAGACTCTTGTAATAGTCCCCAGTGCTGGGCTGTTTGCTGAAGCTCCTCGATTTACGGTTTGAATCCACACGGCGCAGTTTATCGTGACCTTGTCCGACTGTGAGCTGAAAACAGAATCAAAAATACACTTTCAAATGACAGTTTTATTAAATGTCTGTGTAATCCCTCAGGTCTGATCAATAGTAAGAGAAAAATTTGAATGTCAACTGGACAAAAAGTTGTAGGAGTGAACTTTTTGTCCAGCTGACAGATTTGGATTATTCTTTTACTACAGTTTTACTAAATATACGTTGTTACAAGAGGGATTTTAGTGTTTTGCTTCATAAAAATAGAACACACTCCAAGGAAAAGCAAAACTGTATATGTTAGTGACACAATCGCAATTTAATAATCTGGTAATGAACTTTTATACACACACCTGCACCTGTTTTTAAAGCTTTACATGGACTTGTATGCTTGTGTGTTTTGTTAGTTTTTCTGCTTATATTGTATTTTAAACGGGGAGCCCATGAAACAGAGAGTCCAAGTGTTCTCATTGATTCGACTGTATGAATAAGGCAAACGACGTTAAATCTGTCAACTGGACAAATCTTGTAGGAGTGAAGATGTTTCGTTGCTCATCTTCAGTTTATTATTTCTCAGGCCCCCCATTTCTGTTTAAGGAAGTAGACTACATTACTTTGTTTACATAATCTCTCCCCCATCTACAACTTCATCCTCAGACTCAGAACAATGAGAACAATAGCAGGGTCGTTAAGGGCTGAATAGGTCAGTCTCAGCTGAAACTGGAGACAATAGCCGTTTACAGTTTCAGTGTAGTTAGCCCCTCCCCTCAGATAGATTTAAAAGGCAGTGGCCACCAGCAGCAATCTGACCAGAACTGAAGAAGCGGCTTGGATGAGCAGCGAAACGTCTTCACTCCTACAAGATTTATCCAGTTGACAGATTTAACTTCGTTGTTTGCTATGGATCAGACCTGGACGACTCAGGGTCTACACAGACATGTATAAATAAAGATACAATGCCTTATGAAGAACAGATGGTTTGTTTAGTTTTCACTCGTTTCTGTGTAGACTCTGCACATCTGATCGAACGACAGAAGAAGAAGAAGAAGCGGGAGGAAGAAGAGAGACCGAAACAGTGTGAGGGAGTCTTTCAGTTTGTTTTTCATTATGGGGGAATTTAAACCAAAGGGTCATTTGTGGGTTAATTCTGCAGCTTATCCACATTGTGTGACTGTGACTCGGTTTAAATCAGCTTTATCTGAACAACACAATATGGCACAATGTATTTTTCTTTACACTACTGGGATGTTTTGGGTTGTTTTTGGCCTATATGATCAGATCCATCCATCCATTTTCTTCTGCTTATCCGGGGGCAGCAGTCTAAGCAGGGACTCCCAGACTTCCCTCATCCCAGACACTTCCTCCAGCTCCTCCAGTGGGACCCCATGGCGTTTCCAGGCCAGCAAAGAAACACTGTCCCTCCATAAAAAGTTGAACTAATCACTTCTATGCCTCATTACAGATGCAAACTCACAACTAAAGTGTTTAATTCTCCTGTTTATTTATTGCAGCTCATGATTTTGAACAAAACTGTAGATTTAGAATATTTTTTTATGGTTTAAATCTGCTCTAGTTTTTGTGTCAGTTACATAAATTAGTTCCAATACCATCGTGCATCGTCTATATTTACTTCAGTGATATATCGGACTTTGAATGTGTTGGTGCCGTGTGGTGTGTCCAGTGTAAAAGAGACCCTTTAACCCTTTGACCCTTTGACCCTCACTGTGGGGTCAGCCGGACACTCTCCCTTTCCACTGTCAGGTCTGGGTCACGCAACAAGATCCACACTTTCACGTTATAAGCTCTCATCTTTAGTTTAGCTTTTTGTTCTTTGCAAGTTTTTGTAAATAGCGCAGTGGTGGAAGAAGTACTCGATTTTGTTAAGTAAAAGTACAGACACCAGGGCAAAAAAATAAATAAAAGTAAAAGCATCACATGAAAAAATCTACTAAATGTGTTCAAGAACTTGAAAAATGTAGTTAGAGTAAAATGTGAAAGTATTTGATGGAAGAAGTACTTGGTTTTGTTACTTAAATAAAAGTGCAGATACCAGGGCAAAAAAATAGTCAAGTAAAAATAAAAGTATCACATGAAACATCTACTGAAGTAAAAGTATTAAAGTTTTTAAAAATGTACTTAAAGAGTAAAAAGTAAAAGTATTTCACGCAGATTTTGAGTCTTATAACATTTCAAATAAAGTGATTTTGATAGATTTGTGCTGAATTTTGTTCAACAGAAACAACTGAATCATTCTTTTTTTTTTTCCCTGAGCTGTTTTTATTTATTTTATTTTAATTGATTTTTATTTTATTTTATTTTATTCATTTTTATATTTATATTTATTTGTATATGTACTTTTTATTTATTTTATTTTTATTAATGAACATGTTAAAAATAAACAGGTCTCAAACTATCATACTTCAAGTACTTTTTAGTCCTGTTCAAAAATGTAGTGGAGTAGAAAATAAAGATACTGCTCTCAAATGTAGTTAAGTAAAAAGTAGTTACCTAAAATCTTTACTTATGTACAGTACTTTACTACTTGTACTTTGTTACTTTCCACCAGTGAAATATCGTGCTCTCCGTCCTCATCTTTCATTTCGATCTCCTGCAGTTTCTTCACCCGTAGGTCAGTGTTTTACATTTTGTTCACTGTAAACTGCAAAAATAGATTTCCAGTTTAAAACCACAGAACTGACAGGCCCCGCCCCTTTACTGTAACAAGCTGCACATTTTAAAACATGAGCTGTTCAAATAAAAGTATGTGTCATTTTTAAAGCTTTTGTGTAAGATCGGGAGTTTTGGATCATACAACCAAACCTGACCTCACACAAAACACAGAAACAATACATACAAACACCAAAATATATATCATGTATTTGTAATATTATTTAAAGGTCCTATATTACACAAGACATGTTATAATGTTGTTCCTCCTCAAAAACAGACCTGGAGTTGTGTTTTGTTTCATTCACACATGATTGGGAAACACTTTATTATTAATCTGTAACATCTCCAAAGATCAAAATGCTCCGTTCCACCTTGTGATGTCATGAAGTGGTAGTTTTCAAGTTAACAGCTCCTTTTACCTTTAGTTCAGTAGAAAATGGCAATTCCAGACCTGAAATGATCCAAATGATTGTCAGGACGAAACGAGGACGAAACGAGGACTAAACGAGGACGAAACGCGGACGAAACGCGGACGAAACGCGGACGAAACGCGGACGAAACGCGGACGAAACGCGGACGAAGCGAGGACGAAACCAGGACTAAACGAGGACCTAAACGAGGACCTAAACGAGGACCTAAACGAGGACCTAAACGAGGACGAAACGAGGACGAAACGAGGACGAAACGAGGACGAAACCAGGATGAAACGAGGACTAAACCAGGACTAAAACAGGACTAAAACAGGACTAAACCAGGACTAAACCAGGACTAAAAATGGAGAATCAGCATTTCAGTTTAGTGAAGTTAAAACCTGGAACATTCTTCCTGAAGATGTGACACAGGCCTCGACTTTGACAATGTTAAATCCAGGTTCAAACGGTTCCGTTTATCTGTGCATGTGACTGAAAGGGGTTTATTCTGCACTTTTCTCCTTTAATGTCAATATTATGATGATCATTTATGTTTCAATTTGTTATATTGTGATTTTAATGTCTTTTTTATTCTGTAAAGCACTTTGAATTACCTTGTGTACCAATCAAGACTATGGAGTTTAAAACCACAATGAAGCACTTTTTCCACTACTACACTGTTATAATGTCGTTTCCTCATCACAAACAGACCCGGAGTTTATGTAAAATCAAACTTCTACAGGTTTTGAAGTATTTTTTCGAGCTTTGAAATGCAGGACAAACCAGGATTACTCAAACATGAATCAATCCGAATAAATTTGATTAAGCTAATGATGACAAAACACAGTTAAACTTTGCTCACAGCTCATAAAAGTGGATTTTACATGCGTTCCTTTTACAAAACAAAGACATTTTCCTAATATAATCTACTATTTACATCGCTGTCTCCAATATCCAATAGCTATTATGCTTATTAACCTTTTATTTTTGTAATTTCTAAACTAAACTGTTGCATAACTGGGTAAAAAGAAACACAAAGAACTACTGCGACTTGGTTTAAAGCAGCGTGATCTGAAAAACAAAATGGCCGCCATCATTGTTAAATGACGTGTACTTTGTCTTTGTGCTACTGGGAAATGTTTGGTTATGTTTTGGATATTATAAGATTTAATTTAAGCTGTAAAAGGCTGAATTAATAACGTCTATGTGTCATTATAGATGTAAACTATGTGCGTAAGAGGTTCGTTCTGCTGTTTATTTTAATTCTTGATTTTTTAACAATATAACGTCCAAACTCGACTGTTACATAACTGGACTGTAACAGGAAACATCGAGAACGTCGTTTCAAATCAGGAGCTGTGCAAACACGCTCTGGGATACATAAAAAAAAAAAAAAAAAAACTAGGCCGATATGTTAGCAACAATAGCAGGACTGACAGCCACTTTGCCTTTCAAATACTCCCTAAACATCACCCCCTCCTCCTCCTCTTCCTCTTCTTCCTCTTCCTCCTCTTCCTCCTCATTTACATCTGAACAGACTTTTCTCACGAAATGTCAAACAGGCTGTGTCTCAATGTCCTCACTCCTCCCTACAGGGGGCGCTGTTCAGCTGTAATGCCATTGTTAGTGCTGTTTAAATGTCCACTTGGTGAAAAAGTAGTGAGCTTAAAATTTCCCACAATGAAACTTGAAAAGTAGTGGACATGAGGGGGCGCTAGAGCGGTCAGTGTGGACCACAATGCACTGCAGGAGTCGGAAAAACAGAGGACAGAGACGAGTGTTTAACTGGACACAGCACGACTGAATGAAGCAGACAGAAGTACTACTACTGTAATACTAGTACTACTATAACCCTAGGACTACTACTACTATAATACTAATACTACTACTACTAAGACTGATACGACTGAATGAAGCAGACACAAGCTGTTTAACTCAGCACTGCAAATACTACTACTATTATGCCTGTACTACTACTACTACTACTACAATACTACTATTACTCATGCGACTGAATGAAGCAGATACAAGCTGTTTAACGCAGTACTGTAAATACTACTACTGTAATACTAGTACTGCTACTATACTACTTTTACTGATACGAATGATGACTGTTTACCTTCGTACTGCAAATACTTTTACTATTATACCTGTACTACTACTACTACTATTATACCTGTACTACTACTACTACTACTACTATTATACCTGTACTACTACTACTACTATTGTACCTGTACTACTACTATACTACTTTCACTGATATGACTGAATTAAGCAGATACGAGCTGTTTAACTCAGTACTGCAAATACTATTACTGTAATACTAGTACTACTATAACGCTAAGACTACTACTACTGTAATACTACTACTACACTAGTATTACTGACACGACTGAATGAAGCAGAGAGAAGCTGTTTAATGTGGCACTCCAAACGCTACTACTATTATACCTGTACTACTACTACTACTATAATACTAGTACTACTATGATACTGCTTTTACTGATACGACTGAATGAAGAAGATACAAGCGCTGGTTTATTTCACGGTTGATCTTGATTATGAATAAAACTCTTAAATAAAACGTTACTGTGTAAAGCTGCTAGCGTTAGCCGTTTGCGCTAGCCGTTTGCGTTAGCTTTAGCTGTTAACAGAGCGAGAATTTCCACATCGTTGATAAAAAAATGAAAAATCCAGCCCGTTTACGTGAGATCTTGATAAAAACTTGTCAGATTATTCGTCCATAAATACTTTCGCGCCAATCAGATTTGAGCTTTATTTACGGCAGAAATCAAGTCACATGACCCTGAAAGTAGCGAGCTGTGAGTCCGAATCTCTATGAACGAGCCCTGTATAGAGGAGGGTTAAGGGCTGGGGGAGACATTCGGACACATCCAGGTGAGGCGCTCAAAGTCAAGAGGAAATAATGGCGCTCGGCGTGACCTCTGACCTTGGCTTAGCGGTGTCATGTTCAGGGTTTGGATAAGCCGTGTGTCGTTGTGTTGCCTCTCGTTCGCCGTCAAAGAAATGCGGCTCCAGGTGGAAGTGTAACACGAGACACAGACGCACCGAGCGGCAAAACAATACACAAAACGCACAATGGATTTCAGCTGCCGCCTCCTCCTCTCGTCCCCCGCACAAATACACGGACGCACTGTGGGTTTCTGGGTATTAAATAGATCCGTCAGTCAGCGTGCGGCCATTGTTATATATTTGTTTTACTGTCTGAACACGGTGTTTGTGTTTCAAAGCCCTGCAGACCTGTTGTGACGTGAAAAAGTAACAGTTTTATGTGGTTTTACCCGTCGGACACGTCAAAAGTGATACACAGTTACTGCTATTTTAAAATCAGTGTGGAAGGTAATAAAGTACAAGTAGTAAAGTGCTGTATTTAAGTAGGATCTTGAAGTATCTGTGCTTTACTTAAGTACGTTTACAGTGGTACTTTCTACTCCACTACATTTTTGAACAGGACTGAAAAGTAAAAAGTACTTTTCATATAATTTGATGGTTATTTTTACCATGTTTGTGGAAACATCCGGACTAAAGTTTTCGAGTTCAAGTTTTGAGGAAAACAACTTTGAGGAAAACAGAAAATAAAAATTAAGAAATTGATTCATAAATATGTCATTTTGAATCAATATCACCACATTTACACTTTAACAAATGAACAACACTTGGTGAAATACTTTCACTTTTTACTGTTACATTTTTAAACAAGTACTTAAGTAGATGTGATACTTTTACTTTCACTTGAGTATCTTTTTACCTCTGTATTTTTTTACTTTAAAAATGTACTTTAAGAGTAAAAAGTTAAACAAGTACTTAAGCAAAAGTAGCACATGAAAAAATCTACTTGAGTAACTGTTTATCTCTGTATCTGTACTTTTACTTTTAGTCTTGAAGTACATTTTACTCATGAAGTACATTTTCAAACGAATAATTAAGTAAAAGTAATACATGAAAAAATCTACTTGAGTAACTGTTTACCTCTGTGTCTATACTTTTACTTTTTACGCTTAAAGTACATTTTTTAATAGAGTACTAAGTAGATTTTTTCATCTGATACTTTTCCTTTTACTTGAGCAACTTTTTACCTCTGTATCTCTACTTTTAGTTTTTACTCTTAGAGTACATTTTTAAACAAATACTTAAGTAAAAGTATCACATGAAAAAATCAACTTGAGTAACTGTTTATCTCTGTACTTTTACTTTTTACTCTTAAAATACATTTTTAAATGAGTACTTAGGTAAGTAAATAGTAAGTAAGTAAGTAAAGTTACTCAAGTAAAAGTAAAAGTATCACATAAAAAAATCAAATAAGTAATTGTTTAAAAATAAAAAAATATATATAAGTACAGATACAGAGGTAAAAAGTTACTCATGTAAAAGTATCACATGAAAAATACTTCTGTATCTGTACTTTGTTTTACTTTTAAAGTACATTTTTAAACAAGTACTTAAGTAGATTTTTTCACATGATACTTGAGTAACGTTTTTCCTCTGTATCTGAAATGTCCACTTCTAAAACATTCAACAAAACACTTTTGTCAAAGTACTGAAATGACTAAAGTACTCAAGTAGATTTTTAGATGTGATACTTTACTTTTAATTGAGTACCTTTTTACTTCTGTATCTGAAACGTCCTCCCCTAAAACATTCAACCAAACACTCTCGTCACAGTATTAAAATGACTAAACAAACAGAATGTAAATTATAATTTGAATACTATAATTAGCAGGTCACAGACGTCTTTACTGTTTGGTCTTTACCGTGTACGAAACCTCAGCCTGTACTTTAAACCTCGTATATTTGTGTAGTATTTCAACGCTCCAGCTCCTGAATCCTCATTTCAAAACACAAATCTCTCCATCATCTTTACATTACCAAAACCTCAACAAACATAACGCACACATATCTCCTGCGTTTTGCCGACAGTACGCGCCTCTTACCTGAGCGGCGGGGAGTTTTTCATGTACTCTGAGCGGCGTCCGACCCACAAAAAGCAGCTGTCATCAGATCCACGGCCCACGCAGCACTACACCTGTCACTCTACCTGTCCTCTCACTTTACCCCGGCCCTGCTCAGTTTCCTCCGCTCCACTGCGCAGGTACAATGATGTCACCGCCGCCCACGCACGGCCACGCCCCTCTGGCCCCGCCCCTCTGCCGCTGTATGCAAAGCGACGAAGTACAAGCCGTCCAACATGGATGACTACTCCGTCTGTCTCTTTCTAGGCTGGAAATACACAGTAGTAGTCGTAGTACGAGTCATATTTAGCATTTTGTTTAGTGACTTTGAATCCACTGTTTACAAATGCACCAAAAAACTGTGTACTTGTACTGTAAGAGTAAAAAGTTAAAGTACACAGTATATTTTTAAACAAGTACTTGATACTTAAACTTTTACTTGAGTAACTTTTTTCCTCTGTATCTGTACTTTTACT
The DNA here is from genome assembly GCF_009829125.3 of Periophthalmus magnuspinnatus. Classification (NCBI taxonomy): domain Eukaryota; kingdom Metazoa; phylum Chordata; class Actinopteri; order Gobiiformes; family Gobiidae; genus Periophthalmus; species Periophthalmus magnuspinnatus. Next base: position 30,468,793 of record NC_047132.1, read on the forward strand.
TTTTAGTTTTAAAGTACATTTTTTTAACGAGTACTTAAGTAGACGTGATACTTTTTTTTTTACTTGAGTAACTTTTTACCTCTGTATCTGTACTTTTACTTTTTAGTTTTAAAGTACATTTTTTTAACGAGTACTTAAGTAGACGTAAAAAGTTACTCAAGTAAAAGAAAAAGTATCACCTCTGTATCTGTACTTCAAATTTTTATTCCTGAAGTACATTTGTTAAGAGTACGTAAGTAGATTTTTTCATGTGATACTTTTACTTGAGCAACTTTTTACTTCTCTATCTGTATTTTTACTTTTTACTCTTAAAGTGCATTTTTAAATGAGTACTTGAGTAACTTTTTACCTCTATCTTAACTTTTAGCCTTAGTTTTTACTCTTAAAGTACTTAAGTAAAAGTATCGCATGAAAAAATCTACTTGAGTAACTTTTTACATCTGTATCTGTACTTTTACTTTAGTCTTAAAGTACATTTTTTAACGAGTACTTAAGTAGATGTGATACTTTTACTTGAGTGACTTTTTACCTCTGTATCTGTACTTTTTCTTTTTACTCTTATAGTAAATTTTTTTAAAGAGATTTTTAAAAGTAGATTTTTTAATGTGATACTTTTACTTGAGTAACTTTTTACCTTTGAAACCTTGTTTTTACCCTGGCAGCCCATTTCAAACTTCTACTGCATATTCATGAGCATCAGTTTGTACTTTCTGGGCACCATTTTGAAGACTTTTGAATTATTAATCACTATGACAGCGACCCTGATTTTTCATCTGTCTTTAAAACCCGAGGAAAACTCAGAGCAACTGTAATATCCATGGATTTCAGAGCAAAACTAATACAAATTTAAGTTGGTGTCATAGTAATTAATATTTTTTTCTTATTATGAGAAGCATTTTGAATTATTCTGTGTAAGAATTGTGCCCTGCCTGATTCAAAACTAAATATTCTATGTTTTTGAATGGTCAAAAGTCCTCAAGATGGCGTCCGTAACAGCGAAAAGTCCTATTACTGATTAAATACATGAAAAACAGCTTCGTCCAAACTATCCCGGTTACCATGGCGCCCAGCAGAGAACATAGGTGTGCGTTAATCTTAATTGTGTGTGTGTGCGTTTAATAGTTAATGAGGACAAGTCACCTGGGCGCGGGGGAGGGAAAAGGGGCGGGGCTAATTAAAAAGCGTCCCTCACGTGACCGACGGAGCTGCGCACGGCTCGTAAAAAAAACCAAAAAAAACCTGGAAACTGCCTAGCAACCGGACACGAGCACGAGTGTGAGCAGAGTAACACAACCAAACCTGACTTTGCATAGAAAAACTGAAAAAATGCAAAACAAAGCTCCAACAAACACCAAAATAGAAATGATCTGAGGGAAGTGAAGCATGAAATTTGTTTGTAATTCATTTATAAAATTATTTAAAGGTCCTACATTACACAAAAAAGACTCTTGGGAGCTTTAATCCATGTTAGAAAGTTGTTATCTCATCAAAAACAGACCTGGAGTCGTGTTTTGTTTCATTCACATGTTTGAGTCACACTTTATCATTAGTCTGTACATCTCCAAACCCCAAAATGCTCTGTTCCACCTTGTGATGTCATGAAGTGGTAGTTTTTAAGTTAACAGCTACGTTTTACCTTTAGTTCTGGAGAGATTGGCAATTCCAGAGTTGAAATTATACCAAATCTAGTGAAGGTGTGGACCCAATTCACTCAGCGGAGCACTTCCTGTATCACCACATGATGACATCACGAGGTGGAACAGAGTTTTTTCCATCTGAGAGAAGAACTCAGGCTAAATTTGCAGGGTTTGTGTGTTAAACTTGTGTGAATGAAACAAAACACAACTCCAGTTCTATTTGAGATGAGGAAACGACATTGTAACAAATCAGAAAATAGTGTAATATAAAAAAATGGTACAATTTAACACAAAACAGTCCAAATATGAACCAATTTCCTCATTTGAAAAAATTGTCCTGCAAGGTTGTTTTTTTTCTTTTCTTTTTTGTATTATTTTTTCGTAACATCAGAAAATAGCGCAATATGGAAACTGCCGATCTTTACAGAACAAAAGGTAACGGGAGCTGTTAATTTGAAAACTACCACTTCATGACATCACAAGGTGGAACGGAGCATTTTGAGCTTTGGAGATGTACAGACTAATAATAAAGGGTTACTCAAACATGAATGAAACAAACTCACTCCGGGTCTGTTTTTGAGGAGGAAACAACATTATAACACGACTCCATTTTGTGTAATATCGCTCATTTAAAGCCTTTTTTCTGAACTTTTCCTCCTCTCTGAGTTGCTTACATGTATAATTTTAAAGTCAGAGATCTGATATGGCCGTATTAACGATCAGCCGTGTGTGTCTTGTTCTTTGAGACAGGAAAAGAAATGGGTAAATACTTAATGAGGTGAAAGTGATCTCTAAGGTTGATCAACTTTTTCGTAATTAAAGTCGTCGGTGAACTCGCTTTGTCAGACGAAGAGTTTGGAGAGTGTGGTTTTAATCCCTTGCATTTTTCCACTTTCGTAGATGCGCCGTTCCCTTCGTGAGGGATCTGGACTAGGCCTGCTGGAACAATATTATATTTTTTGGGGTCAATATTTATCATGTGGACATTTTATTTGAACTACTGGAACATTTTTTTTGTTATTTTTTGGCTGTATGAGAAGATTTAAGCTGTAAAAGGTTGAATCAATCACTTCCACGACTCATTACAGATGCTTTCTTTACCTTAAATCTTTACTTTTGTTTTATTGTTGGATGTTTTTTGACCTAACCTTCGTAGTATCATGTGTTGTTATGCAGGGGTGTAACTAAATGTAATGTAAAATAAATGCAACTTATTTTTAATCTTGTCAATTAATCGTTTCTATATTTATTACTTATTCAAATTTCAGATATTGCATATGGATTTACATAGATATGGAAAAAATGTCTGTGTAACTATCTCCTGACAAACTGATTTTTTAAGACAGTCAGAACTTTTAATTGACCTTGTCGCGGGCCACATAAAATTACATTGCGGGCCGCATTTGGCCCACGGGCCTTGAGTTTGACATGTGCTATAGACACAACAGCTTTTTGACGATTGTGCACAGTTCATTCAATAAACCGAGACTTTTTGATTCAAGACACTTCTCTGTTGATTTTATCCATTCATCCATGTTCTTCCTCTTATCCGGGGCCGGGTCGCGGGGGCAGCGGTCAAAGCAGGGACTCCCAGACTTCCCTCACCCCAGACACGTCCTCCAGCTCCTCCGGTGGGACCCCAAGGCGTTCCCAGTCCAGCCGAGAGACACGGTCCCTCCCTCCACCCATTTCGGCCGCTTGTATCCGCGATTTTGTCCTTTCGGTCCTTACCCAGAGCTCATGAACATAGGTGAGGGAAGAACGTAGATTGTCCGGTAAATCGAGAGCTTTGCCTTTGGACTCAGCTCCTTCTTTACCACGAAGGTCCGATACAGCGACCGCATCAATTCAACTGTCAATCTCACGCTCCATCCTTCCCTCACTCAAGAACAAGACCCCGAGATACTTGAACTCCACCACTCCACTGAAGAAGTGTTGATTTTATATTTTTTGGAGATTTTTCCTATAAAAAAATTCCACAATTTTGGTGTCACGAACAGGATCTTTGTCCGGTTCTTTTTGTGCGACTGTGATCCAGCAGCTGGGTCCCGTTCCTGCCTCATCTCTGCGTTTGATGACGAGGGCTGCGTCGCTCTCACAGAAAAACGCCGGCGCTAAGGCCTCGAACCTGATCTTATAATATTTAAAAAGAAAAAAAAGGGGAAACTACAATACTAAAACACTAATGCTAACACTTTAAACTGAAAGACCTTGCCACTACTTGCTTTTAATTTTATATTTTTACAATTTTTACCATTAAAAAATCCACATTAAACCTAATGACTAAAGTGTTTCCCTCTGCTGTTTATTTATTGCAACTCATGATTTATTTTTTTTTAACAATACTGCAGATTTAAAATAGTTTTTGTGGTTTAAATCTTGGGTTTTCGCATCAGCTTCATAAATTAGTCTCAATATTATCAATCATCATCGTCTATATTTACATCAGCGATACATCTACTTCAAACTTATCGTGACCGGCCTGATCTGAACACTGGGTTAATTACTGACATTATAATCAGGCCTGTCTCTCCATCTTTGTGTTTATCAACCCGAGGCCTGTGTGTTAATGAGCAGCTCGTTAGCGGCGTTTAAACAATAACATCTTTGTCCCGGCTCGGACAGAACATAGTGTGACGGGCGACTGATTAGACCCGAGAGAGGACGGGACGGACTGACATCTCTATTCTAGGGGTTGGAAAAAACCTGAGACAAACAAATATTGTGTTTATTTGTTGGGTTTTCGTACTTTTGCAACGGTTTAGACGTGTGGAAAAAATAGTTGCGCCAAAAGTTTAAGGTTCTATGATGCTGTTACCTCATCAAACAGACCTGGAGTTGTGTTTTGTTTAATTTTGTTTGAGTTTATTATTAGTCTGTTACATCTCCAAAGCTCAAAATGCTCTGTTCCACCTTGTGATGTCATTAAGTGGTAGTTTTCAAGTTACCAGCTACATTTTTCACGTTTAGTTCAATATAGATTGGAAATTCCAGGTGCTGAAATGATCCAAATGATTCTAGAAATGAATGTGTGGAGTTTAAAGACACAGTGGAGCACTTCCTGTATCACCACATGATGACATCACAAGGTGGAGCAGAGCGTTTTCTGAAAGACTCAAACTAAATATGGCTAAATAACACATTTTGAAGTTCAATATATAACTAATAATATTGACTGATACAACCTAAGAGCAGATTTAAACCATAAAAACTTTTCTAGAGCTACAATATTGTTAAAAATTCATGAACTGCAATAATCATTCAACCTTGTACAGCTTAAATCTGATCATACAGCCAAAAAAAACCAAAAAATTACACAAAACGGACTCTTGTGAGCTTTAAGTCGTGTTCTAATGCTGTTACCTCCTCAAAAACAGACCTGGAGTTGTGTTTTGTTTCATTCACAGGTTTGAGTAACTCTTTATTATTAGTCTGTACATCTCTAAAGCTCAAAATGCTCTGTTCCACCTTGTGATGTCATCAAGTGGTAGTTTTCAAGTTAACAGCTCCTTTTAACATTTAGTTCAGTAGAAATTGACAATTCCAGAGCTGAAATGATCCAAATGATTCTAGTAAAAGGTGTGTGGAGTTTAAAGACACAGTGGAGCACTTCCTGTATCACCACTTGATGACATCACAAGGTGGAACAGAGTGTTTTCTGAGAGACTCAAACTAAATATGGCTAAATAACACATTTTGAAGTTCAATATATCGCTGATAAATGATCATATTGAAACTAACTTATGCTACTAACACAACCAAAGAGCCACAAAACCACAAAAACTTTTCTAACGCGACAATATTGTTAAAAATGAATGAGCTGCAATAATCAGTCAACCTTGTACAGCTTAAATCTGATCATACAGCCAAAAATAACAAAAAGTTCTATTTTATTTATACTAACCGTCTCAACCCGGGTGTGTCCCACTTTTGAATTCTGAACATCTCATCACTCGCTGTTATCAACCGTTCATTAAAGCTCCTATATGACGCAAAACTGACTTTTTTTAGCTTTAATCCATGTTATAATGTTGTTACCGTCTCAAAAACAGACCTGGAGTTGTGTTTTGTTTCATTCACACATGTTTGAGTGACACTTTATTATCAGTCTGTTACATCTCCAAACGCCAAAAACGCTCTGTTCCACCTTGTGACGTCATCAAGTGGACGTTTAAGTTAACACCTACGTCTACCTTTTACCTTTTGTTCAGTAGATATTGGCAGTTCCTGGGCTGAAATGATCCAAATGATTCTAGAAATGAAGGTGTGTGGAGCCACATGACGACGTCACAAGGTGGAACAGCGTGTTTTCAGTTTGAGAGAAGGAAAAACTCAGCCTAAATATGCAGAGTTTGTGTGTTAAACATGTGTGAATGAAACAAAATACAACTCCAGGTCTGTTTGTGATGAGGAAATATAACTTGGATCAGAAAATAGCGTAATATAGAAATAAATGTTTAAAAAAATTTTGAAATTTAATACAAAAGTGTCCAAATATCACCCAATTTCCTTGCGTTTTTTTTTTCTTTTGCAGTTTCTTTTCACAAATCTCTCATTATAAGCCGTGGATTTGATAATCTAACTTTACATTTACACAAAATAACACGTATAAGTTATATTTTTGGACAACCACACTGACCACGTGTAGTTTTCTTTTTGATTTAACAACAGTAATTTGAAACATCTTAAGTCTAAACTCTCACCTGCTTCTTCCCGGCGTTACTCTCGACATGCCTCAAGTTGCTTTTCACCTTGAGAAACTCGGCTGAGGTCTGGTCCTGCGGCGGCGGTTCTGGGGCGGGGTAGGCGGGGGGCGGAGGGGGCACGGGGCCGCCCGGTGGAGGAGGCGGAGGGGGGTAGGCGGGCGGAGGAGGCGGGTTTTGAGTCTCCGTCTTGCTGCTGGAGCCGGCGCCGGTGTCTGGGTTGAGCATGTCCATGTACGCCTGCATGTCGGAGATGGCGGACTCATTTGTACCTGGAAAAACAAAGACGTAGAGTTTTACACAAATGATTGATTGATATGATTATTTTTACTTGTTTATTTCCTTGTAATGGTAAATTTATAACTAGTTTTATGGCAGGACTTCTCAACTGTTGAATGTTAAGCCAGAAATGTCAGATTTGTTTTGACCACTAGGGTGCAGCACTGGTTTAACACTTTGTGCATGGGGCCTGTATTTAAATGAGTCAAACCTTTGTTAAAAAAAAAACAAAAAAACACACAAAACAACATTACCACAAACTGAGATTCACCAAGCAAACATAACATTGTACAGCAATTTATTTAACATGAAAATCTGAACTTAAAGTATGATTTTAGAGCATTTAAGTCTCCAAATTTAACCCTCTCAGGCTCAAATTAAGTTTTAGTAACAGGAAAAATCTGATATTTGGGGAAAATTATCATATGGGGTAGTAATATACAATCCTGACTTTTTTTTGAGAGAAATCTTCACATGCAATGCATTCTGGGATGTTGCAAATTTGCAACATTGGCCCGGTGTGGTAAATTAACACAAGACTGAATATGATAGTAACACTAAATTTATTTGTATACCACTTTTCAAAACAATGTTTCAAAGTGCTTTACAGTGGCAGAACAACAGTCAAAGCAACTTGGTATATATAACTTTTTCGTGTGATACTCCAAGAAACTTTTTTTTTTCTTTTGTATAGCACAAAAGTAATTTGCACTTCAGGCAGGCCATTTGTGTGTAACCATTCTTGCACAGTCTGCATCGTCCACATTTATCAGCAAGGATGAGAAAATGATTGAATCTGTATAGTCTGATGACATCCCATGGCGCAATCATCCTTCGAAGTGGAGGTGGAGGTGGGGCAGCTTGATGGGGTTCTGGAGCATCTTCCAATGATGGTTGTCCTCTTTTTCTGCTGTTCAAGTCAGCCTGGTTTCCAACTTGGATGAGGGCATCTACAACTTGTGCACGGAAGTCAAGAAGCGGAATATGCTTCTCCTGCTTCTGCATGAGATGACGGTGGTAGACGTCCCATGACTGTTGCAATTGGGTTGTATCGTGTTGCCACCTGCCAGTACAGGCGGTACAATGGCATACGTACTACGGTCATCAAGATGTGTAAACCAATGACTTGGGACAGGGAACCATTACTCCATTTCAGATGGGGCTGTTTTGAGTTCCGGCCCATTCTTCATAACTGCATACAGGTTAGATTGGTGAAAAATAATGTTCGAACACGGATTTGTCCATGAAAATACCAGGGTATTGGTGATCAAAATACCACTTTGGACTTGGTATTTCGTCTGGTGGAGGTGAGAACGAAGGTCCTTGGAATGAAGAGTCTATGTCAGCTGCTGGGGGGTACCTCTGCCTCCAAGAAAAATCTTTGTTTACTGGAGCTGGGCCTGGCTGAGGTTTATCGTCATCTGGTAACTCAGTGTCACTGTCTGCATGTACGTTATGAATTTCAATATCAAGGTGGTTGGGATTAGCTCTTGCTATTGCTGCCAGTGGGTCATCATCATCATGGTCAGACTCGTATACTTCAGGAGCAAAATCTGGATCGCCAATTTTCGTCTGAATTGGATTCTGTGTCAGATAAGGCCCCACGTAGAAGGCAAACTCAGTGGCTTCCCTGACTGAAAATCTTCATCGGCCTGCCATAACGCACTGCAAATCCTGCAAAAAGAGTATTCTGTAAGATTGTTTGCCAAAAAAAGCTCAAACAAAGAACTATACTATTAAATGTGCCATGGAATTTAGGCTACATCAGTTTTCCTCATTGCACAGTCAAATGAACAACATATATGCCATTGCTTTTGATCAAATCTGCTTCTGATAGTTTGTAAATTCACTCAAAATTATTTCATTTTCCATAGGATATACCCTCAATGACACCTCAAAGTAACAAGTAAACAATGGTGATAGGAAAATAACTCTAGTATAAACTGTTGCTCAAAATATGGGCAAACTAGTCGATAAAGCATGTGGCAGCCATTGGTACCTGTCCGGGAATATGTTGCAAATCTACAACGTTGAAATAGAGCTGCCCCTGGGAAAAAACCTGGAAGACATAAAATCTACTAATTGGCATGCACTGCATCTATATTTATTCATAATTTATCTTATGCATTTTTGGTTTCAAAATAATGGAAGTTGGTAGTGATACTTACATGAAATTGATGCCTAGAAAATCCGTTTCAGTAAAACCATGCAGACAGACATGTTGGAAGAGAGACAGTGCTGACATCTGGTGAGCAATTGGGAAACTGTTTGTTGCTAATGCACAACTAAGTCCTGCAGTGCAACTTCTGAGTAAAAAAGGCTCAAAAAATATAGATGTGGAGTAATTAGGTAATTGGCAATTAGTGGTTGCAAATTTGCAACGCCTGCCTGGAGAGGGTTAAAGGGCCCATATTAAGCTTTTGTCTGATCTTTGTTCTAATGTCATTTCCTCGTCACAAACAGACCTTAAGTTGTGTTTTTGTTTCATTCCCACATGTTTAACACACAAATCCTGCACATTTAAGCTGAGTTTTTTTTCTCTCAAACAGAAAACGCTCTGTTCCACCTTGTGATGTCATCATGTGGTAATACAGGAAGTGCTCCACTGTGTTTTTAAACTCAACACACCTTCATTTCTAGAATCATTTGGATCATTTCAGCTCCGGAATTTCCAATCTTTACCGAACTAAACATGAAAGTTAGCTGTTGTTTTGAGCTTAAGAGATGTGCACAGACGACCGTATTTTCCGGAGTGTAAGTCGCACCAACCAAAAAAAAGCATAATAATGAAGAAAAAAGCATATGCTAGATAAATGTTTAATGCTGTACTGTGAAACATTTCCGGCAAAGCAATAACATCTCCACGGAAATAAGCGAGAGGCTGAAAGTTACAGAAAGAAAGTTAAAGTGGACATATTACGCTGTTTTCTGATCAAAAACAGACCTGGAGTTGTGTTGTTTTGTTTCATTCACACACGTTTAACACACAAATCCTGCACATTTAAGCTGAGTTTTTCTTCTCTCAAACAGAAAACGCTCTGTTCCACCTTGTGATGTCATCATGTGGTGATACAGGAAGTGCTCTACTGTGTTTTTAAACTCTATATATGGATGATTTCAGACCTGGAATTTCCGATTTCTACTGAACTAAAAAGGTAAAAAGTTTAACGGTTAACTTGAGAACTACCTATTCATGACATCACAAGGTGGAACAGACGATGTCGATGTCGTCCTGTGCCCTGATCCCGTTCCCGTCTTCCCTTCGTCTTCCCTTCCATCGCCTGTGGGTGGCTCCCGTCCTGCCGGTCTGTCCCTACAGACTTGAACTCTTTCTGCAGATGGATGCGCGTTAGTCCTGGACACATCTGCAGCCTGTCCGTCCTGTCTGTGGGAGTGGATCTCCTCGAGGTTTCTCTTTTTCCCACTGGGTTTTTTGGAGTTTTTTCCTTTCCGAGAACAAAGGTTTAAGCACAGGGGGCGCTCTGGGACAGTGGTTTCTGCAGAAAGAGGGTCTAAGGACAGGGGGCGCTCTGGGACACTTCTCCATTTGCTTGTTTTCTGTTGATTAATTTACTCGTCTGTTTCTTTTTCAGTGTTGATTTTCTAAGTTTCTGTTGGTTAAATTAATCCTCATGTTCAATTATCAGGCGACTGCTGTTGTGATTTTGGGCTTTACGAAAATAAACTGAATTGAAAAGTGAAATTTTGAGCATTTTGAGCTTTGGAGATGTAGACGGATAATAATAAATTGTTCCTCAAACGTGTGAATGAAACAAAACATAACTCTAGGTCTGTTTTTGAGGAGGAAACGACATTATAACCTGATTAAAAGCTCACAAGTCTATTTTGTATCCTTATTCTTTTGTCGTATTAATCTGCATTGTGAGGTTCTTTCTCACCTTATCCTGGTCATTTCTCATTTAAACCTCGATTCGATGATGATTTTTTATGTTTTTACTCTAAATTTACCTGCGTTTGTGGCGTTATTGTTCTGCGACGGCGCTCCCTGCGAGTTGTTGCCGCCGCTGCTCCTCTTCTCTCCGGTGCTGGACTGACTGGAGTTGGCGGAGTCGTAGTTGGACAGGGAGCTGGAGGGGGAGCCCGCGTTGTGCTGGGGGGCCGGAGGGGGCGGGGGCGGAGGCGGGGGCGGGGGAGCGGGGGGCATGGTGGTGTTCGGAGACGACAGCCCCGAGTCCGGCTGCTTGTACTCCAGCTCTGTGGAGGGGTCCCGGGACAGGACACGATGCTCCACACTCTGAGGGGGAGACGGGCGGTTACATTACATTATTATTACATATGTTTACACTTGGAGTAAGAGGGACGCTAAAGGTAACACGCTTTCAACTGATGACTGAGGGTAATGTGCAATGTGCGGAATGTGCAATTTTTATTTTGACCCTTTTGTGACCCCAGGCCTTTGGGAAAACAGATGGAAATGATTCTTAGGCTATAATCCAATTTGTTTATGTTGAATCATATCTGTTCATTAACATGCACTGTTCCAACCAAATAAATAAAAAATATAAATAAATTAATAAAAAATAGATAAATAAATAAAAATAAATACATTGATAAATAAATAAAAAATATAAATAAATTAATAAATAAAAAATAAATACATACAAGTATAAAAAATAAAAATAAAAAATAAATCGATAAATAACTAAATAAAAATTAAAAAATTAATACATAAAAAAATCGATAAATAAAAATAAATTATAATAAATAAACAAACAAGTAAATAAATACATAAATAAATACATAAATAAGATGACGTCTACAAAACATGTATAGGTTAATGCTGAACTGCTGTGGACCACTACGTTTGTAAAAGTCAAATACCAGATACTAATCAATCAATAACTAATAATGATACTCTAGATCAGGCATGGCTAAACTGTGGCCCGGGGGCAAAATGCGGCCCTAAGACCATTTTTTCTCGGCCCTCAAGCTTCCAGGCGAATAGGCCCACATTATTTTAAACTGTACTTTTTACTATACATTTCTGAAAATCTACTTTAATAAGAATAAAGGTCTAGTGGTTCAGTTTAACTTGTAATAGTAGCACAGATTTGAAGTATTCACTGTTTTGGTGACCAGTCTATGGCCTTCAATCGGGCCTCAGCTTTGTCTGTGTTTTTATATGTGGCCCTTAATGGGAAAGGTTTGGACACCCCTGCTCTAGATACTCTATCGATACTGAAAAAAAAATCAAAGTAGCTGCTTTTGAATGATCTTGAGCCTCATGAGAACAAGTATAAGATTTAATAGTTAAATTAAATCAGCCATATTGTGTTTTTGACACCTGTGGATCATTATGTTATAATTTGCACTTTTTAGATCGCAATATTCATCTAAAATGACTTAATAAAATAAACAAGTCTGCTGATTTCTGCATTAGAAAATTGCGGTGTCCAATGGGAATAGATCTAGCCCTAGTGGGAGTGACCTCAGGGAAAGAAGGCGCCTGATTTGTCTGTTTTTAATGTTCATATCTTGATTTACGGACACAATTTTCAAACGCGACAGCTAGCAGGTTAGCCACGTCAATTTATAAATACAGTCTATGTCACTAAAATATAAACAGATCGTAGTTTCTCTTAAGTCAAATACGTTTCTCTTCCTCCACATGAGCTGCATTAGAGATAATTACTCCACACTCTAATGAAAGTTCTCACAGTGGAGCCTTTGGGGGACTCCTGCTTTTCCCACAGCCTCGCTCTCTTGGCAGGAGTCCCCCGGGGCAGGAGCACAGAAGGGCCAAATGTGGAGTGCTTATTATTCTTTTGGCCACTAGGGGATGGAAGCCGTGGGAGGCGGTTCAGCCAGTCTAACAGCTCTTTAATTAGCAGAGAGAAGAAGACGTCCTGTGTGCTCTTGAGATAATTGTGATCAATCAGGACCACGACCCTGGAGAACTTTGTGTCAACTTATATCTGCAAAAAAATCTGGAAAAATATGTTTGCTGATAAGTAGATTATGTACCAGCAGCTTTTGTGCTTCTGTAGAAGGTCGTGTTACAAATATAAGCTAAAATATTGATTCCCAAGGATATTTATTACATGTTTATAAAAAAAATAAAATAAATAATTAGATAAATAAATAAAAATAAATACATAAACAAATAAATAAATAGATAAATGAATAATAATAATAATAATGTTTATCTATTAATAATTATAGAAAAAGAATCGTAGGATCAGTTCTGAGCGCGATGCTACTTGGATGAATGGTGAAAATGTCCATTAATTTGCTTTTCTATCCTATTTTAATTCAATATTTTTGTATTTCTTGAGTAAAACCTAAAAAAAAAAATAAAAAAAAAAAATCATGATTTTGTATTCGTCAAACAGTTACTACGTATAATAACCACCTATTAAATAAGCAAATCAGTTAAAATACATATTTGGGTGGTTGTCTTTAGCCAACTTTAGCTTGATTTTTCACATTTTATGACATTCTAATCCTAATTTATCCACAAAATGCCATGATGCTACTCTTTATACATACTAAATAAAGTATATTTCACAAAAGTATACTGTTTTGTTTGTTTTTTGTTTGAATTTTTCATGTAATTTGAACAGGACGCCAATGAAAAAGAGAGTCCAAGTGCTCGCATTGGGTCTCCATGTATAAATGAAGATAAATTAAAAAACGTATTCACTTTTGTGCCTGTAATTCAGTGTTTTAGGACTGAGATATTAAACTTTACTCGTCGAGATGTCAGTCACTAAAACATAAAGCTCAGACAGCGACACAATGGGTTTGTTTTTTGTTTTTTTGTTTAATGATTCAATGTAAAAATATCATTTACTCATTCTGTCCAGTACAGTCAAACTAAACTTATACCTACAGACTCCAGTAATTATTCTGTTGGCTCTGGCTTTTCCCTTCTGAATCTAGTCTTTGGTCCAACTTTGCTAAATGCTAATCCATTCTATAGCTAATTTAGCCAATTAAACTGCAATTTTGACATCCCATCATGCACCTGGTTACATGCGGTTGACAGAATTCAACCTTATTTTGCTATGAATCCGGGACAACTGGTTTATAGTGACTTTGAGGGGTTACTTGCAGACTGCCTGTTACACCCACCACGAGAATTGCCGTATTTGCCTAAAACAACACGTAAAAATAGACTTCTTTCCGCAGACCCGCGCCTCACCCAGACCCAGATCAGTGTAACAGGGTGCATTGGATTTAATCACTTTAATTTTTTGCTGTAATTTTTATCCACGATCTTGTCCTTTCGGTCATTACTCAAAGCTCATGACCACAGCTGAGGGTAGGAGCGTAGATTGACCGATAAACCGAGAGCTTTGCCTTTGGACTCAGCTCCTTCTTTACCACAACGGACGATACAGCGACTAAAACCTAAACCTAACCCTAAAGGGAAGGGGTTGTTCGCCTAAAACAACGCAGAAAAATAGACTTCTGTGGATTCTTTCCGCAGATCCACGCCTCACCAAGACCCAGGTCAGTGTGGCAAGGTGCATTGCTTTTAATTACTTTAATAACAGGCATTAAACAGACAGGATTTTATATTTTTTGCTGTAATTCTGGTTAGGATGTTTGGTTTTCTTCCTCAGACTAAAGCCGAACTGATTGGAGTGAGTGGCAGTATTTTTTACCATGTTCTCCACAGTGCGTAAATATTTGGCACACTGCTGGTGACCGTTGTACTCGGCCAGATCCGCCGCGCTGAATCCGTCTTGGTCCCTGACGCCGAGGTCGACCCCGTTCACGACAAGGATCTGACAGCACTAAACATAAAGCAAACATCACAAACATACATTGGATATCAGTGTTTAAATAGTCAAACTGTTTTAAACATCTGAACAGACCTCCAGTTCACCGTTTTCCGCTGCGTCGTGTAGCGGCGTCCCTCCCCAGTTGTCCGTGACGATCTCCCCTCCGTGCAGCAGGAGCCAGCTCAGAACTTTAGAGTGACCACGACTCGCTGCGAAATGCATCGCCGTGGCTCCGTCGCCGTCTTTGTCCGACAGACTGATCTCTGTAAAACTCACCTGGGACCGACGGAGACACAAAAACATATTAGTAAAGTCAACGGGACAAAGAACGTCGTCTGGTGATGGAGCTCGTCTTTAGGGTAAATGGACCGGTTTGACATTTGTGGATTTTTTTCATGTGAACAAGGGTCAAAGGTCATGTTATTTGAATAATTTACACAATAGGTATTAGCAAGAAAGTACATATAATTTGTTAATGTGAGAAATGTGTTCCTTGTATGTAATTTGTCACTGAATTCTGGGGGCGACAGTAGCTCAGTTGTGTTTGTGTCCACTGATCTGAAGGTTGCAGGTTCGAATCCCGCTCTCGACATAAACATCACTGGTCGAGCGGTCAGATCCAGTGACCCACAGGTTGACGGTGCAATTCCAGCTTGTTGGGCAAGACACTTAACCCCCCTCGCCCCCAGTGTCTGTGTGTATGAATGTGTGTGGTTCCTTGATGTTGTTATGTTGTTCTTTATCCCAAATCAGGGCTGTCCAAACTACGGCCCAGGGGCCAAATCCAGCCCTCAGACCAATTTATTTTGGCCCTTTGCCTCCTCCTTAACTGGCCAATTGATCAGGAAGTATTTTTTATTACAGACTAAAGAGATTCTACCTCTATAACCTGAAAAACATCACACTGCATTGTGACAGAGACCTAAAATTAATCGTTCAAGTTTTATTAAAAAGGTAAAAACGCTCTGTTAAACTTGTGTTAAATGCGTTTGGACACCTCTGACTTGTATCTTCACTTGTCTTGTTATGGATTGTTATGGATCTCTTTGACCTAACCTTCGTGATACTATCTATTATTACGCACATTTGTATCTCTTGTCTGTTAATCTACGAGATGACGTGTCCAGTGACCTTGACCCACTTAGTGCGTTTATACCATCAAAATAATCATACGAGTTTAGTGTAATCTGTTTGTATGTTCATTTGTAGCTGAGGGCGAGACGACATTAAAGGGACAGCAGCTCTCTGACAACTGTGCACAAATGAATCAATAAATCTGACTTTTTGATTCAAGACAACTTATCTTCTTATTGATTTTATATTTTTTAAGGTTTTCATTATTAGAAAATCCTCGACAATGTAAAACAGCTTTGCGTGTCATGACGATGGAAAAGCGCTGTGTAAAAACATGACCATTTACCATTTTAATGTAGAATTTTGTCGATAGAGGAATTCATTTTTAGAAATCAGCTTTACTTCCTGTTTTTTTTTCTTCAAAAATAGGGGTTAGGGACATTTAAGTGATGTAAAATTATGCTAAATATGAGACTCCACAGAGACTTTCCCACCAAGTAAGTTAAACATTTTAAACTGTTTTTCTTTCTGTGACGTTTTGCTGCACTTATTGTCATGAACTGAATTAGTCTGTATGTATATGATATGTATATGTGTGTAAATATGTGTGTATATGTGTACAGGTATATATATATGTCAGCGTCTAAGGACAGGGGGCGCTCTGGGACAGTTCTCCATTTGCTTGTTTTATGTTGATTCATTTGTTTGTCTTTTTGTTTCTGTTTCATTGTTGATTTTCTAACTTTCTGTCAGTTAAATTAAGTCTCATGTTCAGCCCTAAGAGGCGACATCTGCTGTGATTTTGGGCTTTACAAAAATAAATTGATTTGAATTGAAGATGTTTATACGTTTTCTTTTTTTTCTTTGTTTTTAACTGAATATGAACCTTCAACAAAGCATTTAATTCATGTCCTAATGAAAGATACAGGAGGGATTTAATATGTTTTCTTCTTCCCACTCCTTTTTAAGCGTGTGCTCGAGATAAATAAACCCCATAAAACTAATTTCTTTGAGCAAAATTATTCTATCAATCTTGGTTTAAAAAAAAAAGCCTTGGTATCAATGAATATAGTTTTATTTTCTGTAATTTTGCTCCTCGTTTCCAACACCAAACTGGCTCCTGTTGCGTCATGTCAGTTCAACATACCAGCCAGACGATGACAGTGTTGTGTCCCATCTGAGCCGCGGCGTGGAGAGACGTCATCCCGTCGTTGGCCCTGATGCTGGGATCTGCCCCGCAGCTCTTCACCAGGTACTGGACCACCTCCAGGTGACCCTCCTGACAGGCCAGGTACAGAGGCGTGGCACCGTTTTTAGTTTGCACGTTGACAACGCTGGAAGGGAAGTCAAACCGATTAAGAGCTCAGTTTATAACAACCATTTACTATTTTTAGATATGAGTTAGTCACAATATTAAATTTTAGCTTTGTAATACTTGAGAGAAGAATCTTTACAGTTTTATTATTAAGATTATTCACAGTTAAAGACAGAAAACAACAGTGACATCCTTCATTTTGTTCGTGTATGTGAGCATTTCTATTAACTCAAACTTTCTGAATGAAAACGTTACTTTAATTTGACATAAACAGCCAGAAAAAAAGCACTTTACATGTAGAAAAAAAGCACTTTACATGTACGTTTACTCCGTATTGATTGAACTGACTATAATTACTTCGTTCTTATGATTATATTGTGAAACCCCAACTCAAAAATCGCACGAGGCCTCATCTTGTGTCTTATAAAATCATCACTCATTGTCGTGTAAAGTCCTGAGTCCGAGTGCAGCTCCTGTAAGACACTGACCTGCAGCAGCGTCAGTTTCAGATTACTTGAGGATATTTAAATTCAATGCAAAACGTCTTTGGTAATCGAAAATTAGAGGAAAGAAACAAGACAAACGCAGGTGTAGACGGGTGTGGTGCAAGGAGACGGTGAATCAATGAAGTGGCGAGTCCAGTTCTATTTCAGGTTAGGTTTTTCACTGTCAACATAAACGACCAGTCAAATGTTTGAATGCTCCTCTTTTTCAATGTTTTTTTTCTTTATTTTACTACTTTCTACATTTTATATACAAACAGAAGACATCAAATATACGAAGCTAAGTCGCGATCCAGCCGAGTTTGATCCATCTGTCCATTTTGTTTCGCTTATCCGAGGCCGAGTCGCGGGGGCAGCAGTCTAAGCAGCCACTCCCAGACTTCCCTCACCCCAGACACATCCTCCAGCTCCTCCAGTGGGACCCCCAAGGCGTTCCCAGGCCAGCCGAGAGACAGTCCCTCCAGCGTGCCACCTCAGCTCTGACGTGGAGGAACAGCAGCTCTACTCTGAGCTCCCCCCATGTGACCGAGCTCCTCACCCTATCTTTAAGGGAGCGTCCAGCCACCCTGCGGGGGAATCCCATTTCGGGTCGAGTTCCATATTTGGAATTCTGACCGCGAGTATCATAGCAACCAAAGAGCCAATCCGGAGCGAGACTGTTGAAGGTAACGCCCCTTGCCGCACCATTGGTAAAATATATGAAATAATGTAGTAAATGAAAAGTTTTCGACTTAAAAAATATATATATTTAGTAGAGTTATTTACCTTTTTTTCTTTACTACATAATTCCATATATCTTACTTCATATATTTGATTTGTCTTCTGTGTGTATATAATGTATAAAGTAGTAAAAATAAAGACAATAAAAACACTCCCTCACTATATCGTGGTTCATCTTTCGTGGTCTCACTGGTTCTCTGATTTTTTTTTTAACAGCGTCTGATCGAGCATTGTGTTCTGCGTCCTGATTGGCTGTTGGACTGTAGACCTTTGTCCATCAGTCTCCTCCGTGCCGTGTCTCCTGTACAGTACAGAATGTGTTCAGACAAATTTACATAAACGTCGGATCGCAGTGTGACTCTGAAGTGCTGTACGTTTGGCAATTTGTTTTCTCCCCGACAAAACCCACGATGTCGATGAAACGTTCTGCACCGACAAAGACGCCTACGAAGGTTTGAACTTTGAGAGAGTTTAAACGAGAGAGAAATGTGAGAAAATGTTAACGCCTGTGTGAGAAAAGTGTGTAAAGTGTGTGGTGAGGGGTTTTACAGAGAAAACAGAGAATAATTGTAAAAAATAAAGCTGATACTTCACGGATTTTGCCTATTGTGGGTTATTTTTAGAACGAAACCCCCGCGATAAATGAGGGACCACTGTATATTTTTGGTCAGCTTGTAGAATGCAGTTTTAATATATATCTTGTTAGAGTTAATCAGTCAATCCTCTGTCAGTAAAAGTACGTGGTTTGGAGCAGAGTTCAGACTTTGGAGGAAGAAATTTGACGATGTTTTGCGTTAATAGCAATGAATAATTACATCAGTTTTGTTTTAAGTTCAGGAAAGTAAGTAAGTAGTAATAGAAAAAGTAAAAGTAATAAAACAAACTGAATCCAGAATTTGATTGATAAATATAAAAAGGAACAAAACGGTGACATATGGTTGTTCTTGTTGCTTAACGTTGCTTAACTCAGCGTCTGCCTGTGACGTTTACGTTGTCTCTGCTTCAATGGAAAGTTGCGTCGGGCCTCGTTCCAGATCTGCTCCACGACGCTGCGAGGTCAAGGAGTGAGCGAGCGCTTTGGAGGTAAATCCTGTAAGGTCAGGCTTTATTTGGACACTGACAAAGGAACGGTCAGACTTTACAGCCAGTGTGTAAAGAGGATTAAGGAGCTCTCTGCGGGCGGTGCTGAAGGGGGCGGAGGTGAGGAGGTGAGGGGGAAGTAGGCGGTGCTTAAAAGGTTATAAATAAAACCCAAACATCACCGGAACTTTAATATTATGCTTATTATTTCAAAAGGGAAACGCCATCTGTACTAAAGTCATAGAATACACGGAAAACGTCAGCGGTGGATGAAGTACTCAATTAGTTACTTAAGTAAAAGTACAGATACAGAGGTAAAAAGTTACTCAAGTAAAAGTATCACATGAAAAAATCGACTTAAGTAAAAGTATTAAAGTATCCGTTGAAAATGTATTGTATTTTCTGGAGTATAAGTTGCGCTTTTTTCATAGTTTGGCCAGGAGTGCGACTTATACTCAGATGCGGCTCATATGTGAAATATTTGATTTTTTCTTCTTTATTATTATTCATTTTTTGGCTGGTGCGACTTATACTCCGGAAAATACGGTAGATATAAACAAAAATCTAAAATAAACTGGTTACACTTTATCCTACACCTTAATTAGCCTCTTTTTTTCCCCTTTTTTTTCCATTAAAGATTGGAATTTTTCTTCATTATTATACATTTTTTTTGTATTTGTTAGTTTGTTCAAGTGTAAATGTAGTGATATTGATTCAAAAATGATTCGTATTGCTTCTGTTCACCAAAATGTGTCAGTTTCTCATTAATTTTTGGCCCTCGCCACTCACGAAGTGATGGCGAGGGGCATTGTTCTTCCTGGGTTTCTTCTTATTATTATTATTATTGGCCCTCGCCACTCACGAAGTGATGGCGAGGGGCATTGTTCTTCCTGGGTTTCTTCTTCTTATTAGGCCCGAGCCCCTACAGGGCGTAGGGCCTATTGCTTCCGCAACGATGAGTGCGAAGCACTCATCGTTGCAGACTGTCTTCACGAAGTTGCGCGCTTCGCGCGCAACTTCGTGGCAGCACCGCGACCTTGCATAGACTCCTGTGTCCTAGCAACCCATGCCGTAGGCATGGGTTTGCATATTTGTTGTTGCTAGCATGTCAGCGTCAACATTGAGTCAATGGGCGAAGCCCATTGACTCAATGTTGACGCTGACGCAGCGCGAAGCGCTCATGTCCCCAAACACACTCCTGGCATCGAGCCCTATCAAAGCCCCCATGCCGCAGGCATGGGCCATACTTATTACTGCTAAAATGAATGGAAGTCAATGGGAGGTCAATGGCGGACCCCGACGTCATGGCGAATGACGAGCGCGTTAGCGCTCGTCATTCGCCATTGACCCCACGGTGACGTGGGGAAGGTCCAGAGCTTTCAAAAAACGTATAATATGTGTTTCTAATGTTATCGGATATATTGTTTTTGCTAAAAATATTATTATTATTTTTTTTTTATTAGGCCCGAGCCCCTACAGGGCGTAGGGCCTATTGCTTCCGCAACGATGAGTGCGAAGCACTCATCGTTGCAGACTGTCTTCACGAAGTTGCGCGCGAAGCGCGCAACTTCGTGGCAGCACCGCGACCTTGCACAGACTCCTGTGTCCTAGCAACCCATGCCGTAGGCATGGGTTTGCATATTTGTTGTTGCTAGCATGTCAGCGTCAACATCGAGTCAATGGGCGAAGCCCATTGACTCGATGTTAACGCTGACATGCGTCAACAGGAGTGAATAGCAGGAGTCGTCCCCCCCTGCACAGACTCCTGTATCCCAGCAACCCATGCCGTAGGCATGGGACATACATATTTGTTGTTGCTAGCATGTCAGCGTCAACATTGAGTCAATGGGCGAAGCCCATTGACTCAATGTTGACGCTGACGCAGCGCGAAGCGCTAATGTCCCCAAACACACTCCTGGCATCGAGCCCTATCCAAGCCCTCATGCCGCAGCCATGGGCCATACTTGTTACTGCTAAAATGAATGGAAGTCAATGGGAGGTCAATGGCGGACCCCGACGCCTTGGCGAATGACGAGCGCGTTAGCGCTCGTCATTCGCCATTGACCCCACGGTGACGTGGGGAAAGTCGAGAGCTTTCAAAAAACGTATAATATGTCATTCTAATGTTATCGGATATATTGTTTTTGCTAAAAATATTATTATTATTTTTTTAGGCCCGAGCCCCTACAGGGCGTAGGGCCTATTGCTTCCGCAACGATGAGTGCGAAGCACTCATCGTTGCAGACTGTCTTCACGAAGTTGCGCGCGAAGCGCGCAACTTCGTGGCAGCACCGCGACCTTGCACAGACTCCTGTGTCCTAGCAACCCATGCCGTAGGCATGGGTTTGCATATTTGTTATTGCTAGCATGTCAGCGTCAACATTGAGTCAATGGGCGAAGCCCATTGACTCAATGTTGACGCTGACGCAGCGCGAAGCGCTAATGTACCCAAACACACTCCTGGCATCGAGCCCTATCCAAGCCCCCATGCCGCAGGCATGGGCCATACTTATAACTGCTAAAATGAATGGAAGTCAATGGGAGGTCAATGGCGGACCCCGACGTCATGGCGAATGACGAGCGCGTTAGCGCTCGTCATTCGCCATTGACCCCACGATGACGTGGGGAAAGTCGAGAGCTTTCAAAAAACGTATAATATGTCATTCTAATGTTATCGGATATATAGTTTTTGCTAAAAATATTATTATTTTTATTATTATTTTTTTTTTTTCTTCTTTCTTCTGCACTTTGAGCAGGAATTTGACCCCCTGAACATATTCAAAAACTCACCAAATTTTGCCCAAAATTCAGGTCTGCCGAAAAATTTATTTTTTTATATGGTGCATCATTGGGCATAAAAAAATGGCGCGACAGCGCCCCCTGCAAAAGTCAAAATACATTGCGTCAATGGGAGACGTCCCGACGTCAACTTTGGCGTAGAGCCACGAAATTCGGTACACGCATTCTTCAAGTGATGCCAAAAAAAAAAGATTATTATAGCCACGCCCTCGGATGCACCGGAAGTCGGCCATCTTGGATTGAAAATTACAAAATGCCGAGTCAGCGTTTTCGCTGACGTCGCATTTTCGTCAACTCCTCTGAAGGTGCTTCACCTGCAGGGCTGAAAATCACTGTACATCATCTAGACAAGTGGGGCATCAAAAGTTATCCAATTTATGATGATCCCATTTACGGTTTCCGTGCGGTGAAGCCGCAAAATTCCATCGGAATTTTTGCAATTTTCAAAAGTCAAAATTTGCTCCCGTTTGCGCATGCAAAGTCCGATTTTGCTCAAATTCGAATCAGTTGTAAAACTTTCCGGCCTAAAGCTACTCATTGTGAAAAAAAATAAATTGGCGCGATAGCGCCCCCCACAGAACATTTAATAAATTTGTATGGAAGGCCAAAAATTTAGTTTTCCCAAATGTTACCAAATTTGACACAAAATTCCATTGGGTCATCCCAATCAATAAAGCCAATCAGACCTATGTCGTCTTTTGCACCGTGTTGCCATGGCGATGCGCCAAACTGCCAATGTTATCCTAATGGGAAACCTCACAATTTTTCCCATTCATGGGAAAAATATTAGTTTCATGGAATAATGTGAAATTTGGCACCGTGACTCTTCATGTCATCCTGATCAAAAAAGTCAATCAGACCCATGTCATATTTTTCACTGGGTTGCCATGGTGATGCGCGAAAGCGCCCATGTTATCCTAATGGGAAAATTTCCAAAATTTCATGCATTTCAAAGTCTTATAACGACTTATTACCGTCAACGACGGACATAAAATTTGGCACAGTGATTCTTCAGGTCGTCCCCGTCAAAAAAGTCTGGGGGGCCAAGTTTGTATTTTGCACGGTGTTGCCATGGCGATGCCTGGAAAACCCATGTTGTTGCATTTTGTGCATCAGCACAAATTGACTTAAGTGACAAGTGCAGCCCAAAGCCGCAATAAAAAAGGGACAAGTGGCGCGTTAGCGCCACCCACAGGGAGTGCGGGGTCGGCCGAGTGCGAAGCACGGCCCGCGAGGGCCGTTCGATGCCGCTTGCGGCTTTAATTAGGCCCGAGCCCCTACAGGGCGTAGGGCCTATTGCTTCCGCAACGATGAGTGCGAAGCACTCATCGTTGCAGAGTGTCTTCACGAAGTTGCGCGCGAAGCGCGCAACTTCGTGGCAGCACCGCGACCTTGCACAGACTCCTGTGTCCTAGCAACCCATGCCGTAGGCATGGGTTTTCATATTTGTTGTTGCTAGCATGTCAGCGTTAACATCGAGTCAATGGGCGAAGCCCATTGACTCGATGTTAACGCTGACATGCGTTAACAGGAGTCAATAGGAGGAGTCGTCCCCCATCGCCCCCTGCACAGACTCCTGTGTCCTAGCAACCCATGCCGTAGGCATGGGACATGCATATTTGTTCTTGCTAGCATGTCAGCGTCAACATTGAGTCAATGGGCGAAGCCCATTGACTCAATGTTGACGCTGACGCAGCGCGAAGCGCTAATGTACCCAAACACACTCCTGGCATCGAGCCCTATCCAAGCCCCCATGCCGCAGGCATGGGCCATACTTGTTACTGCTAAAATGAATGGAAGTCAATGGGAGGTCAATGGCGGACCCCGACGCCATGGCGAATGACGAGCGCGTTAGCGCTCGTCATTCGCCATTGACCCCACAGTGACGTGGGGAAAGTCGAGAGCTTTCAAAAAACGTATAATATGTCATTCTAATGTTATCGGATATATTGTTTTTGCTAAAATTATTATTATTTTTATTATTTTTTTTTTTTTTTTTTTTTTTATTTCTTCTTTCTTCTGCTCTTTGAGCAGGAATTTGACCCCCTGAACATATTCCAAAACTCACCAAATTTTGCCCATAATTCAGGTCTGGCGAAAAATTTAATTTTTTATGTGGTGCATCATTGGACATAAAAAAATGGCGCGACAGCGCCCCCTGCAAAAGTCAAATTTTTGACGTCAATGGGAGACGTCGACGTCAACTTTTTCATACAGCCACCAAATTCGGGACATGCATTCTTCAAGTGATGCCAAACAAAAAAGATTATTATGGCCACGCCCTCGGACGCACTGGAAGTCAGCTATCTTGGATTGAAAATTCCAAAATGCCGAGTCAGCGTTTTCGCTGACCTCGCATTTTTGTCAACTCCTCTAAAGGCGCCTCACCTGGAGGGCTGAAAATCACTGTACATCATCTAGACAAGTGGGGCATCAAAAGTTATCCAATTCATGATGATCCCTTTTACGGTTTCCGTGCGGCGAAGCCGCAAAATTCCATCGGAATTTTTGCAATTTTCAAATTTCAAAATTTGCTCCCGTTTGCGCATGCAAAGTCCGATTTGGCTCAAATTCGAATCAGTTGTAAAACTTTCGGGCTTAAAGCTACTCATTATGGTAGAAACTAAATTGGCGCGATAGCGCCCCCTACAGAACACCTAATAAATTTGTATGGAGGACCGAAAATTTAGTTTTCCCAAATGTTACCAAATTTGACACAAAATTCCATTGGGTCATCCCAATCAATAAAGTCAATCAGACCTAAGTCGTCTTTTGCACCGTGTTGCCATGGCGATGCGCCAAACTGCCAATGTTATCCTAATGGGAAACCTCACAATTTTTCCCATTCATGGCAAAAATATTAGTTTCATGGAATAATGTGAAATTTGGCACCATGGCTCTTCATGTCATCCTGATCAAAAAAGTCAATCAGACCCATGTCGTATTTTTCACTGTGTTGCCATGGCGATGCGCGAGAGCGCCCATGTTATCCTAATGGGGAAATGTCCAAATTGTCGTACATTTCAAAGTCTTATAACGACTTATTACCGTCAACGACGGACATAAAATTTGGCACAGTGATACTTCAGGTCGTCCCCGTCAAAAATGTCCAGGGGGCCAAGTTTGTATTTTGCACAGTGTTGCCATGGCGATGCCTGGAAAAAGCCAAATTTTGCCATTTTGTGCATCAGCACTTCCGATGTCTTTTCACTTGTTTGGTGCCAAACGGAGTCCAAAGCCGCAATAAAACAGAGGCAAGTGGCGCGTCAGCGCCACCCACAGGGAGTGCCGGGTCGGCCGAGTGCGAAGCACGGCCCGCGAGGGCCGTTCGATGCCGCTTGCGGCTTTAATTTATTTTTATTTCTTCCCGTTCTGCTCTTTGAGCAGTAATTTGACCCCCTGAACATTTTCAAAAACTCACCAAATTTTGCCCAAAATTCAGGTCTGGCGAAAAATTTATTTTTTTATGTGGTGCATCATTGGGCATTAAAAAATGGCGCGACAGCGCCCCCTGCAAAAGTCAAAATACATTGCGTCAATGGGAGACGTTGCGACGTCAAGTTTGGCGTAGAGCCATGAAATTCGGTACACGCATTCTTCAAGTGATGCCAAACAAAAAAGATTATTATGGCCACGCCCCCTGACGCACCGGAAGTCGGCCATCTTGGATTGAAATTTCCAAAATGCCGAGTCAGCGTTTTCGCTGACCTCGCATTTTCGTCAACTCCTCTGAAGGCGCTTCACCTGCAGGGCTGAAATTCACTGTACATCATCTAGATAAGTGGGGCATCTAAAGTTATCCAATTTATGATGATCCCTTTTACGGTTTCCGTGCGGCGAAGCCGCAAAATTCCATCGGAAATTTTGCAATTTTCAAAAGTCAAAATTTGCTCCCGTTTGTGCATGCAAAGTCCGATTTTGCTCAAATTCAAATCAGTTGTAAAACTTTCCGGCCTAATTCTAATGTTTGTGAAAGAAATCAATTTGGCGCGACAGCGCCCCCTACAGAATAACAAATAAATTTGTATGGAAGGCTGAAAATGTAGTTTTTCCAAATGTTACCAAATTTGACACAAAATTCCATTGGGTCATCCCAATCAATAAAGTCAATCAGACCCATGCTTTTTTTTGCACCGTGTTGCCATGGCGATGCGCCAAACTGCCAATGTTATCCTAATGGGAAATCTCCAAATTTTTCCCATTCATGGGAAAAATATTAGTTTCATGGAATAATGTGAAATTTGGCACCATGACTCTTCATGTCATCCTGATCAAAAAAGTCAATCAGACTCATGTCATATTTTTTACTGGGTTACCATGGCGATGCGCGAAAGCGCCCATGTTATCCTAATGGGAAAATTTCCAAATTTTTGTACATTTCAAAGTCTTATAACGACATATTACCGTCAACGACGAACACAAAATTTGGCACAGTGATTCTTCAGGTCGTCCCCGACAAAAAAGTCCAACGGGCCAAGTTTGTATTTTGCACGGTGTTGCCATGGCGATGCCTGGAAAACCCATGTTTTTGCATTTTGTGCATCAGCACTTCAAATGTGTTTTTTGACTTGTTTGGTGACAAGTGCAGCCCAAAGTCCCAATAAAAAAGGGACAAGTGGCGCGTCAGCGCCACCCACAGGGAGTGCGGGGCCGGCCTAGTGCGAAGCACGGCCCGCGAGGGCCGTTCGACGCCGCTTGCGGCTTTAATTTTTATTTCTTCCCGTTCTGCTCTTTGAGCAGGAATTTGACCCCCTGAACATATTCAAAAACTCACCAAATTTTGCCCAAAATTCAGGTCTGCCGAAAAATTTATTTTTTTATGTGGTGCATCATTGGGCATAAAAAAATGGCGCGACAGCGCCCCCTGCAAAAGTCAAAATACATTGCGTCAATGGGAGACGTCGCGACGTCAACTTTGGCGTAGAGCCACGAAATTCGGTACACGCATTCTTCAAATGATGCCAAACAAAAAAGATTATTATGGCCACGCCCCCTGACGCACCGGAAGTCGGCCATCTTGGATTGAAATTTCCAAAATGCCGAGTCAGCGTTTTTACTGACCTCGCATTTTCGTCAACTCCTCTGAAGGCGCTTCACCTGCAGGGCTGAAATTCACTGTACATCATCTAGACCAGTGGGGCATCTAAAGTTATCCAATTTATGATGATCCCTTTAACGGTTTCCGTGCGGCGAAGCCGCAAATTTCCATCGGAAATTTTGCAATTTTCAAAAGTCAAAATTTGCTCCCGTTTGCGCATGCAAAGTCCGATTTTGCTCAAATTCGAATCAGTTGTAAAACTTTCCGGCCTAATTCTAATGTTTGTGAAAGAAATCAATTTGGCGCGACAGCGCCCCCTACAGAATAACAAATAAATTTGTATGGAAGGCTGAAAATTTAGTTTTTCCAAATGTTACCAAATTTGACACAAAATTCCATTGGGTCATCCCAATCAATAAAGTCAATCAGACCCATGCTTTTTTTTGCACCGTGTTGCCAAGGCGATGCGCCAAACTCCCAATGTTATCCTAATGGGAAATCTCCAAATTTTTCCCATTCATGGGAAAAATATTAGTTTCATGGAATAATGTGAAATTTGGCACCATGACTCTTCATGTCATCCTGATCAAAAAAGTCAAACAGAACCATGTCATATTTTTTAATGGGTTGCCATGGCGATGCGCGAAAGCGCCCATGTTATCTTAATGGGAAAATTTCCAAATTTTCGTACATTTCAAAGTCTTATAACGACATATTACCGTCAACGACGAACACAAAATTTGGCACAGTGATTCTTCAGGTCGTCCCCGACAAAAAAGTCCAACGGGCCAAGTTTGTATTTTGCACGGTGTTGCCATGGCGATGCCTGGAAAACCCATGTTTTTGCATTTTGTGCATCAGCACTTCAAATGTGTTTTTTGACTTGTTTGGTGACAAGTGCAGCCCAAAGCCGCAATAAAAAAGGGACAAGTGGCGCGTTAGCGCCACCCACAGGGAGTGCCGGGTCGGCCGAGTGCGAAGCACGGCCCGCGAGGGCCGTTCGATGCCGCTTGCGGCTTTAATTATTATTATTTTTTTTCTCCCCCTGGGATCGCAATTTTCACCCCCTGAACGTCAACGAAAAGTCTCACATGGGGGTATCAAATCGACCGGCTTGGCAAAAAATTCAAGAAAATATGCATCACGAAAATGACCCACACACACTGGCTCGACAGCGCCACCTAGAAAATTCAAAATTTTAAAATGAATTGGGAGCCGACACGCATTTTTCGCCCTAGCTTGACGAAATTCACACCAGTGATAGAGCTCATGGAGACAAGCAAAAAAGCCAATCATAGTGCGGCCCTAGGACGGACAGGAAGTCGGCTATATTGAATCGAAAATTCGCCAAATTTTTCGCAGCGTGTTTTCAAAACGCTACTAGTCTCAGGTTTTTGGTCCAAATGAGCTCAGATTTTACATGCCACATCCAGACACATGGGTTTTCAAAAGTTATCCACGTTTTCTCCAAATTCCACACGGTTCGCCCGTACGCCGCCACCGAAATATGCCTTCGTTTCCTGTTTTTTCGATGTCCTCTCACGACCACAGGCATTGCCCTACAGAGCTCACATTCACATCACATATGCGAGATTGTGGCATGAGTGGAATGCAATATTAATTTTAATCAAAATGAACACTATAGCGCCCCCTACCATAGGGGTGAAACGCAAACATTATCGGATTCCTACGAAATTCGGGAAATAAATTGGGGGCATGACGTGGACCAAAAAATAATATTACGGGCATAGGTCATTTTTCACACTTGGCCACCAGGGGCGCAAAGACTCCAAAAAAAATCATTTAAAAATGCCTGACACGCACATGCATTGGTCTACACAGCTCAAATTCACATCACACGTGTGATATGAGGGTATTAATAAAATGGATTATTAATTGTAATCAAAATGAACACTATAGCGCCCCCTATCATAGGGGTGAAACGCCGATATTATCGGATTCCTACGAAATTCGGGGAATAAATCAGTGGCATCAGAAGAAACAAAAAATTACATTATGGCCATGAGTAATTTTCCACGGTTGGCCACCAGGGGCGCAAATACTAAAAAAAAAATCATAAAAAAATTTCTGACACGCACATGCATTGGTCTACACAGCTCAAAATCACATCACACGTGTGATGTGAGGGTATTAATAGAATGCACTATTAATTGTTATCTAAATGAACACTATAGCGCCCCCTACAGTAATGGTAAAATACACAACTTTGTCCGATTGGCATGAAACTTGGGGAGATAATTGTGAGCATTAAAAGGGTCAAAAAAGTCCATTACACCATACCTGTATTATGTACGTGGTTGCCGGTGCAAAGCCACAGACCCCTCTCATATAGAGTCAGGGCCACACAGCTCAGGGCCACACTGCATATTAACATTGTTCTTCGTTTTTCCGCCAAAACAATCGCATTTTTCACCCCTTGAACATTCACGAAAAGTCTCACATGGGGGTATAGAATCGACCGGCTCTGCGAAAAATTTCATAAAATATGTGTCGCCAAAATGTCCCATGCCCCCTGACTCGACGGCGCCACCTAAAATTTCACCCCTATGGGAGAGGAGCCTGGTTTATTTTGGAAAACACACACAAAAATCAGAACAGTGATAGAGAATGGGGGGACAAGCATAAATATGAATTGAAGCACTGCTCTATGACAGACAGGAAGTCGGCCATTTTGGATCAAAAATTCGCCGCTTCATTCGCAGCGTGTTTTCAAAACGCTACTAGTCTCAGGTTTTTGGTCCAAATGAGCTCAGATTTCACATGCCACATCCAGACACATGGGTTTTCAAAAGTTATCCACGTTTTCTCCGAATTCCACACGGTTCGCCCGTACGCCGCCACCGAAATACGCCTTCATTTCCTGTTTTTTCGATGTCCTCTCACGACCACAGGCATTGCCCTACAGAGCTCCCATTCACATCACATATGCGAGATTGGGGCATGAATGGAATGCAATATTAATTTTAATCAAAATGAACACTATAGCGCCCCCTACCATAGGGGTGAAACGCAAACATTATCGGATTCCTACGAAATTCGGGGAATAAATTGGGGGCATGACGTGGACCAAAAAATAATATTACGGGCATAGGTCATTTTTCACACTTGGCCACCAGGGGCGCAAAGACTCCAAATAAAATCATTTAAAAATGTCTGACACGCACATGCATTGGTCTACACAGCTCAAATTCACATCACACGTGTGATATGAGGGTATTAATAAAATGGATTATTAATTGTAATAAAAATGAACACTATAGCGCCCCCTATCATAGGGGTGAAACGCCAATATTATCGGATTCCTACGAAATTCGGGGAATAAATCAGTGGCATCAGAAGAAACAAAAAATTACATTATGGCCATGAGTCATTTTCCACACTTGGCCACCAGGGGCGCAAAGACTCCAAATAAAATCATTTTAAAATGTCTGACACGCACATGCATTGGTCTACACAGCTCAAATTCACATCACACGTGTGATATGAGGGTATTAACAGAATGCATTATTAATTAGTATCTAAATGAACACTATAGCGCCCCCTACAGTATTGGTAAAATACACAACTTTGTCCGATTGGCATGAAACTTGGGGAGATAATTGGGGGCATTAAAAGGGTCAAAAAAGTCCATTACACCATACCTGTATTATGTACATGCTTGCCGGTGCAAAGCCACAGACCCCTCTCATATAGAGTCAGGGCCACACAGCTCAGGGCCACACTGCATATTAACATTGTTCTTCGTTTTTCCGCCAAAACAATCGCATTTTTCACCCCTTGAACATTCACGAAAAGTCTCACATGGGGGTATAGAATCGACCGGCTCTGCGAAAAATTTCATAAAATATGTGTCGCCAAAATGTCCCATGCCCCCTGACTCGACGGCGCCACCTAAAATTTCACCCCTATGGGAGAGGAGCCTGGTTTATTTTGGAAAACACACACAAAAATCAGAACAGTGATAGAGAATGGGGGGACAAGCATAATTAAAGCCGCAAGCGGCATCGAACGGCCCTCGCGGGCCGTGCTTCGCACTCGGCCGACCCGGCACTCCCTGTGGGTGGCGCTAACGCGCCACTTGTCCCTTTTTTATTGCGGCTTTGGGCTGCACTTGTCACCAAACAAGTCAAAACACATGGGAAGTGCTGATGCACAAAATGCAAAAACATGGGTTTTTCAGGCATCGCCATGGCAACACCGTGCAAAATACAAACTTGGCCCCTAGGACTTTTTTGATGGGGATGACCTGAAGAATCACCGTGCAAAATTTTATGTTCGTCGTTGACGATAATAAGTCGTTATAAGACTTTGAAATGTACGAAAATTTGGAAATTTTCCCATTAGGATAACATGGGCGCTTTCGCGCATCGCCATGGCAACCCAGTGAAAAATATGACTTGGGTCTGATTGACTTTTTTGATCAGGATGACATGAAGAGTCATGGTGCCAAATTTCACATTATTCCATCAAACTAATATTTTTCCCATGAATGGGAAAAATTGGAAGGTTTCCCATTAGGATAACATTGGCACTTTGGCGCATTGCCATGGCAACACGGTGCAAAAAAACACATGGGTGTGATTGACTTTATTGATTGGGATGACCCAATGGAATTTTGTGTCAAATTTGGTAACATTTGGGAAAACTAAATTTTCGGTCCTCCATACAAATTTATTAGGTGTTCTGTAGGGGGCGCTATCGCGCCAATTTAGTTTCTACCATAATGAGTAGCTTTAAGCCCGAAAGTTTTACAACTGATTCGAATTTGATCCAAATCGGACTTTGCATGCGCAAATGGGAGCAAATTTAGACTTTTTAAAATTGCAAAAATTCCGATGGAATTTTGCGGCTTCGCCGCACGGAAACCGTAATAGGGATCATCATAAATTGGATAACTTTTGATGCCCCACTTGTCTAGATGATGTACAGTGAATTTCAGCCCTGCAGGTGAAGTGCCTTCAGAGGAGTTGACGAAAATGCGACGTCAGCGAAAACGCTGACTTTGCATTTTGGAATTTTCAATCCAAGATGGCCGACTTCCGGTGCGTCAGAGGGCGTGGCCATAATAATCTTTTTTTTTTGGCATCACTTGAGGAATGCGTGTACCGAATTTCGTGGCTCTATGGCAAAGTTGACGTCGGGACGTCTCCCATTGACGCAATGTATTTTGACTTTTGCAGGGGGCGCTGTCGCGCCATTTTTTTATGCCCAATGATGCACCACATAAAAAAATAAATTTTTCAGCAGACCTGAATTTTGGGCAAAATTTGGTGAGTTTTTGAATATGTTCAGGGGGTGAAATTACTGCTCAAAGAGCAGAAGAAGAATAAAAAAAATAATAATATTTTTAGCAAAAACAATATATCCGAAAACATTAGAAACACATATTATACGTTTTTTGAAAGCTCTCGACTTTCCCCACGTCACCGTGGGGTCAATGGCGAATGACGAGCGCTAACGCGCTCGTCATTCGCCATGACGTCGGGGTCCGCCATTGACCTCCCATTGACTTCCATTCATTTTAGCAGTAATAAAGATGGCCCATGCCTGCGGCATGGGGGCTTGGATAGGGCTCGATGCCAGGAGTGTGTTTGGAGACATGAGCGCTTCGCGCTGCGTCAGCGTCAACAATGAGTCAATGGGCGAAGCCCATTGACTCATTGTTGACGCTGACATGCTAGCAAGAACAAATATGTATGTCCCATGCCTACGGCATGGGTTGCTAGGACACAGGAGTCTGTGCAAGGTCGCGGTGCTGCCACGAAGTTGCGCGCTTCGCGCGCAACTTCGTGAAGACAGTCTGCAACGATGAGTGCTTCGCACTCATCGTTGCGGAAGCAATAGGCCCTACGCCCTGTAGGGGCTCGGGCCTAAATATGAATTGAAGCACTGCTCTATGACAGACAGGAAGTCGGCCATTTTGGATCAAAAATTCGCCGCTTCATTCGCAGCGTGTTTTCAAAACGCTACTAGTCTCAGGTTTTTGGTCCAAATGAGCTCAGATTTCACATGCCACATCCAGACACATGGATTTTCAGAAGTTATCCACGTTTTCTCCGAATTCCACACGGTTCGCCCGTACGCTGCCACCGAAATATGCCTTCATTTCCTGTTTTTTCGATGTCCTCTCACGACCACAGGCATTGCCCTACAGAGCTCACATTCACATCACATATGCGAGATTGGGGCATGAATGGAATGCAATATTAATTTTAATCAAAATGAACACTATAGCGCCCCCTACCATAGGGGTGAAACCCCAACATTATCGGATTTCTTCGAAATTCAGGGAATAAATCAGTGGCATCAGAAGAAACAAAAAATTACATTATGGCCATGCGTTATTTTCCACTGTTGGCCACCAGGGGCGCAATGAATTGAAAAGAAATTGGCACTTGGCACTTTGACTTGCATGTTTATGAATTATATCTACTCCTAGGTTTTTCATCCGAATTACATCAAACTCCACATACAGCATGTACATATGTCGATTGTCAATAATCTTTCACGTTTTGGGGATATTCTTTATGGTTCATGAGTAGGATGCCCTCAAAATATGACTTCATCGTTGGATTTAAATTCCTACGCGATTTTTCCTTAAGTGCAAATGAAACCTATCTAGTTCTAGGTTTTTCATCCAAATTTCCTCAAACTCCACATACAGCATGTACACATGATTATTGTCAATAATCATCCACGTTTTGGGGATATTCTTTCTGGTTTATGCACAGCACACTGTCAAAATATGACTGCTTTCCTGCATATTTGATTCCCTCTCACAGACACGTGGATCAGACTAAAAAGCTCAAATTCTAATCACTGATGCGGATTAAAACTGTGAATAGAGAACCATTATAAACATGTGGCCAGTGACCTCCATAGCGCCCCCTACTGTACAGGTAAAAAACACAACTTTGTCCGATTGGCATGAAAGTTGGTGAGATCATTGTGGACCTCAAAAGAGGCAAAAAAGTCCATTACACCATACCTGTATTGTGCACGAGGTTGCCGGTTCAACGCCGTGGACCTCCATTATAATGTGTTGGTCACACATTTATATAGAAACTGTGTGAAGGGGGGCAGATTGCGGCCGTGGGGTGGTCAGGCGGGGAAAATGGTGCGTGGGGGCGGTGGCCGGCCCCGGGCGGTCGCATGGGGGGGCGGTCGCGCGGGGGGCGAGGGCCATCATCGCCGCTTGCGGCTTTAATTGGCCCTCGCCACTCACGAAGTGATGGCGAGGGGCATTGTTCTTCCTGGGTTTTTTCTTCTTATTGGCCCTCGCCACTCACGAAGTGATGGCGAGGGGCATTGTTCTTCCTGGGTTTCTTCTTCTTATTATTATTGGCCCTCGCCACTCACGAAGTGATGGCGAGGGGCATTGTTCTTCCTGGGTTTCTTCTTCTTATTGGCCCTCGCCACTCACGAAGTGATGGCGAGGGGCATTGTTCTTCCTGGGTTTCTTCTTCTTATTATTATTATTTTTTTTCCCCCCCTGGGATCGCAATTTTCACCCCCTGAACGTCAACGAAAAGTCTCACATGGGGGTATCAAATCGACCGGCTTGGCAAAAAATTCAAGAAAATATGCATCACGAAAATGACCCACGCACACTGGCTCGACAGCGCCACCTAGAAAATTCAAAATTTTAAAATGAATTGGGAGCCGACACGCATTTTTCGCCCTAGCTTGACGAAATTCACACCAGTGATAGAGCTCATGCAGACAAGCAAAAAAGCCAATCATAGTGTGGCCCTAGGACGGACAGGAAGTCGGCTATATTGAATCGAAAATTCGCCAAATTTTTCGCAGCGTGTTTTCAAAACGCTACTAGTCTCAGGTTTTTGGTCCAAATGAGCTCAGATTTCACATGCCACATCCACACACATGGGTTTTCAAAAGTTATCCACGTTTTCTCCAAATTCCACACGGTTCGCCCGTACGCCGCCACCGAAATATGCCTTCGTTTCCTGTTTTTTCGATGTCCTCTCACGACCACAGGCATTGCCCTACAGAGCTCACATTCACATCACATATGCGAGATTGTGGCATGAGCGGAATGCAATATTAATTTTAATCAAAATGAACACTATAGCGCCCCCTACCATAGGGGTGAAACGCAAACATTATCGGATTCCTACGAAATTCGGGAAATAAATTGGGGGCATGACGAGGACCAAAAAATAATATTACGGGCATAGGTTATTTTTCACACTTGGCCACCAGGGGCGCAAAGACTCCAAAAAAAATCATTTAAAAATGCCTGACACGCACATGCATTGGTCTACACAGCTCAAATTCACATTACACGTGTGATATGAGGGTATTAATAAAATGGATTATTAATTGTAATAAAAATGAACACTATAGCGCCCCCTACCATAGGGGTGAAACGCCAACATTATCGGATTCCTACGAAATTCGGGGAATAAATCAGTGGCATCACAAGAAACAAAAAATTACATTATGGCCATGACTCATTTTCCACGGTTGGCCACCAGGGGCGCAAATACTAAAAAAAAAAATCATAAAAAAATTTCTGACACGCACATGCATTGGTCTACACAGCTCAAATTCACATCACACGTGTGATGTGAGGATATTAATAAAATGGATTATTAATTGTAATAAAAATGAACACTATAGCGCCCCCTACCATAGGGGTGAAACGCCAACATTATCGGATTCCTACGAAATTCGGGGAATAAATCAATGGCATCAGAAGAAACAAAAAATTACATTATGGCCATGAGTCATTTTCCACGGTTGGCCACCAGGGGCGCAAATACTAAAAAAAAATCCTTAAAAAATTTCTTACACGCACATACATGGTTCTAGACAGCTGAAATTCTCATCACACATGTGATATCAGGGTATTAATAGAATGCACTATTAATTGTTATGTAAATGAACACTATAGCGCCCCCTACAGTATTGGTAAAATACACAACTTTGTCCGATTGGCATGAAACTTGGGGAGATAATTGGGGGCATTAAAAGGGTCAAAAAAGTCAATTACACCATACCTGTATTATGTACGCGGTTGCCGGTGCAAAGCCACAGACCCCTCTCATATAGAGTCAGGGCCACACAGCTCAGGGCCACACTGCATATTAACATTGTTCTTCGTTTTTCTGCCAAAACAATCGCATTTTTCACCCCTTGAACATTCACGAAAAGTCTCACATGGGGGTATAGAATCGTCCGGCTCTGCGAAAAATTTAATAAAATTGGTGTCGGCAAAATGTCCCATGCCCCCTGACTCGACGGCGCCACCTAAAATTTCACCCCTATGGGAGAGGAGCCTGGTTTATTTTGGAAAACACACACAAAAATCAGAACAGTGATAGAGAATGGGGGGACAAGCATAAATATGAATTGAAGCACTGCTCTATGACAGACAGGAAGTCGGCTATATTGAATCGAAAATTCGCCAAATTTTTCGTTGCGTATTTTCAAAACCCTACTAGTCTCAGGTTTTTGGTCCAAATGAGCTCAGATTTCACATGCCGCATCCAGACACATGGGTTTTCAAAAGTTATCCACGTTTTCTCCAAATTCCACACGGTTCGCCCGTACGCCGCCACCGAAATACGCCTTCGTTTCCTGTTTTTTCGATGTCCTCTCACGACCACAGGCATTGCCCTACAGAGCTCACATTCACATCACATATGCGAGATTGTGGCATGAGTGGAATGCAATATTAATTTTAATCAAAATGAACACTATAGCGCCCCCTACCATAGGGGTGAAACGCAAACATTATCGGATTCCTACGAAATTTGGGGAATAAATTGGGGGCATGACGTGGACCAAAAAATTATATTACGGGCATACGTCATTTTTCACACTTGGCCACCAGGGGCGCAAAGACTCCAAAAAAAATCATTTAAAAATGTCTGACACGCACATGCATTGGTCTACACAGCTCAAATTCACATCACACGTGTGATATGAGGGTATTAATAAAATGGATTATTAATTGTAATAAAAATGAACACTATAGCGCCCCCTACCATAGGGGTGAAACGCCAACATTATCGGATTCCTACGAAATTCGGGGAATAAATCAATGGCATCAGAAGAAACAAAAAATTACATTATGGCCATGAGTCATTTTCCACGGTTGGCCACCAGGGGCGCAAATACTAAAAAAAAAAATCATTAAAAAATTTCTTACACGCACATACATGGTTCTAGACAGCTGAAATTCTCATCACACATGTGATATCAGGGTATTAATAGAATGCACTATTAATTGTTATGTAAATGAACACTATAGCGCCCCCTACAGTATTGGGAAAATACACAACTTTGTCCGATTGGCATGAAACTTGGGGAGATAATTGTGAGCATTAAAAGGGTCAAAAAAGTCCATTACACCATACCTGTATTATGTACACGGTTGCCGGTGCAAAGCCACAGACCCCTCTCATATAGAGTCAGGGCCACACAGCCCAGGACCACACTGCATATTAACATTGTTCTTCGTTTTTCCGCCAAAACAATCGCATTTTTCACCCCCTGAACATTCACGAAAAGTCTCACATGGGGGTATAGAATCGACCGGCTCTGCGAAAAATTTCATAAAATTGGTGTCGGCAAAATGTCCCATGCCCCCTGACTCGACGGCGCCACCTAAAATTTCACCCCTATGGGAGAGGAGTCTAGTTTATTTTGGAAAACACATACAAAAATCAGAACAGTGATAGAGAATGGGGGGACAAGCATAAATATGAATTGAAGGACTGCTCTATGACAGACAGGAAATCGGCCATTTTGGATCAAAAATTCGCCGCTTCATTCGCAGCGTGTTTTCAAAACGCTACTAGTCTCAGGTTTTTGGTCCAAATGAGCTCAGATTTCACATGCCACATCCAGACACATGGGTTTTCAGAAGTTATCCACGTTTTCTCCAAATTCCACACGGTTCGCCCGTACGCCGCCACCGAAATACGCCTTCGTTTCCTGTTTTTTCGATGTCCTCTCACGACCACAGGCATTGCCCTACAGAGCTCACATTCACATCACATATGCGAGATTGGGGCATGAATGGAATGCAATATTAATTTTAATCAAAATAAACACTATAGCGCCCCCTACCATAGGGGTGAATCGCCAACATTATCGGATTCCTTTGAAATTCGGGGAATAAATCGGTGGCATCAGAAGAAACAAAAAATTACATTATGGCCATGAGTCATTTTCCACGTTTGGCCACCAGGGGCGCGAATACTCAAAAAAAAAAAACATTAAAAAATTTCTTACACGCACATACGTGGTTCTAGACAGCTGAAATTCTCATCACAAATGTGATATCAGGGTATTAATAGAATGCACTATTAATTGTTATCTAAATGAACACTATAGCGCCCTCTACAGTATTGGTAAAATACTCAACTTTGTCCGATTGGCATGAAACTTGGAGAGATAATTGTGGGCATTAAAAGGGGCAAAAAAGTCAATTACACCATACCTGTATTATGTACGCGGTTGCCGGTTCAACGCCTTGCACAGCCATTGTAATGTGTTAGTCACACATATTTATATAGAAACTGTGTGAAGGGGGGCGGATTGCGGCCGTGGGGTGGCCGGGCGGGGAAAATGGTGCGTGGGGGCAGTGGCTGGCATCGGGCGGTCGCAATGGGGGGCGGTCGCGCAGGGGGCGGTCGCACGGGGGGCGGTCGCACGGGGGGCGAGGGCCATCATCGCCGCTTGCGGCTTTAATTATTATTATTTTTTTTCTCCCCCTGGGATCGCAATTTTCACCCCCTGAACGTCAACGAAAAGTCTCACATGGGGGTATCAAATCGACCGGCTTGGCAAAAAATTCAAGAAAATATGCATCACGAAAATTACCCACACACACTGGCTCGACAGCGCCACCTAGAAAATTCAAAATTTTAAAATGAATTGGGAGCCGACATGCATTTTTCGCCTTAGCTTGACGAAATTCACACCAGTGATAGAGCTCATGGAGTAAAGCAAAAAAGCCAATCATAGTGTGGCCCTAGGACGAACAGGAAGTCGGCTATATTGAATCGAAAATTCGCCAAATTTTTCGCAGCGTGTTTTCAAAACGCTACTAGTCTCAGGTTTTTGGTCCAAATGAGCTCAGATTTCACATGCCACATCCAGACACATGGGTTTTCAAAAGTTATCCACGTTTTCTCCAAATTCCACACGGTTCGCCCGTACGCCGCCACCGAAATATGCCTTCGTTTCCTGTTTTTTCGATGTCCTCTCACGACCACAGGCATTGCCCTACAGAGCTCACATTCACATCACATATGCGAGATTGGGGCATGAATGGAATGCAATATTAATTTTAATCAAAATGAACACTATAGCGCCCCCTACCATAGGGGTGAAACGCAAACATTATCGGATTCCTACGAAATTCGGGAAATAAATTGGGGGCATGACGTGGACCAAAAAATAATATTACGGGCATAGGTCATTTTTCACACTTGGCCACCAGGGGCGCAAAGACTCCAAATAAAATCATTGAAAAATGCCTGACACGCACATGCATTGGTCTACACAGCTCAAATTCACATCACACGTGTGATATGAGGGTATTAATAAAATGGATTATTAATTGTAATAAAAATGAACACTATAGCGCCCCCTACCATAGGGGTGAAACGCCAACATTATCGGATTCCTACGAAAT
The DNA here is from genome assembly GCF_009829125.3 of Periophthalmus magnuspinnatus. Classification (NCBI taxonomy): domain Eukaryota; kingdom Metazoa; phylum Chordata; class Actinopteri; order Gobiiformes; family Gobiidae; genus Periophthalmus; species Periophthalmus magnuspinnatus. The sequence continues at coordinate 30,508,386 of NC_047132.1, forward strand.
TCGGGAAATAAATTGGCGTCACCATAGACAGCGATTTTAAATTTGACAAGCATATTAATGGCGTTTTAAAATCTAGTTTTTATCATCTGCGGCTTTTATCCAAAGTCAAACCATTTTTATCTTTTAAACTTTTTGAACAAGTCGTGCACGCTTTTATTTCTTCGCGCCTGGACTACTGCAATGCACTTTATTCTGGCATTTCGCAAAACTCGCTTTACCGACTGCAGTTAGTCCAAAACTCTGCTGCACGACTTTTAACAGGAACCAAAAAACACGATCATATCTCACCAATTCTTGCGTCTTTGCACTGGCTTCCTGTTAATTTTAGAGTTGATTTTAAGATTTTATTGTTTGTTTTTAAAGCTTTGAATGGTCTGGCCCCAGATTACATCTCGGACCTCATCAAAATTTACATCCCGGTGCGCGCTCTGAGGTCTGAGGGCCAGCTCCAGCTCGTGGTCCCTAAGACCAGACTTAAAACCAGAGGGGACAGGGCCTTTTCTGTGGTTGGACCTAAACTGTGGAACGCCCTGCCCCCCCACATTCAAACAGCTCCCACTGTAGAGTGTTTTAAGTCTCGTCTTAAGACCCACTTTTATGCTCTGGCTTTTAACACCGCGTGAGTTGTGTGGTCCTCTGTGTTTTTCTTTTCTTTTATTTCTTTTATTTATTTTTATGTGTTTTATTGATTTTATTGATTTTATTTTATTTTTTTATTTTTTATGTCACTTTGTCTCTGTGCAGCACTTTGGAAACAATTTGTTTATGAAATGTGCTATATAAATAAAGTGGATTGGATTGGATAAATTGGGGGCATGACGTGGACCAAAAAATAATATTACGGGCATAGGTTTTTTTTCACACTTGGCCACCGGGGGCGCAAAGACTCCAAATAAAATCATTTTAAAATGTCTGACACGCACATGCATTGGTCTACACAGCTCAAATTAAAATCACCCATGTGATATGAGGGTATTAATAAAATGGATTATTAATTGTAATAAAAATGAACACTATAGCGCCCCCTACCATAGGGGTGAAACGCCAACATTATCGGATTCCTACGAAATTCGGGGAATAAATCAGTGACATCAGAAGAAACAAAAAATTACATTATGGCCATGAGCCATTTTCCACGGTTGGCCACCAGTGGCGCAAATACAAAAAAAAGAAAACATTAAAAAATTTCTTATACGCACATACATGGTTCTAGACAGCTGAAATTCTCATCACACATGTGATATCAGGGTATTAATAGAATGCACTATTAATTGTTATCTAAATGAACACTATAGCGCCCCCAACAGTATTGGTAAAATACACAACTTTGTCCGATTGGCATGAAACTTGGGGAGATAATTGGGGGCATTAAAAGGGTCAAAAAAGTTAATTACACCATATCTGTATTATGTACACGGTTGCCGGTGCAAAGCCACAGACCCCTCTCATATAGAGTCAGGGCCACACAGCCCAGGCCCACACTGCATATTAACATTGTTCTTCGTTTTTCTGCCAAAACAATCGCATTTTTCACCCCCTGAACATTCACGAAAAGTCTCACATGGGGGTATAGAATCGACCGGCTCTGCGAAAAATTTCATAAAATTGGTGTCGGCAAAATGTCCCATGCCCCCCTGACTCGACGGCGCCACCTAAAATTTCACCCCTATGGGATGGGACAAGCATAAATATGAATTGAAGCACTGCTCTATGACAGACAGGAAGTCGGCCATTTTGGATCAAAAATTTGCCACTTCATTCGCAGCGTGTTTTCAAAACGCTACTAGTCTCAGGTTTTTGGTCCAAATGAGCTCAGATTTCACATGCCACATCCAGACACATGGGTTTTCAAAAGTTATCCACGTTTTCTCCAAATTCCACACGGTTCGCCCGTACGCCGCCACCGAAATATGCCTTTGTTTCCTGTTTTTTCGATGTCCTCTCACGACCACAGGCATTGCCCTACAGAGCTCACATTCACATCACATATGCGAGATTGTGGCATGAGTGGAATGCAATATTAATTTTAATCAAAATGAACACTATAGCGCCCCCTACCATAGGGGTGAAACGCAAACATTATCGGATTCCTACGAAATTCGGGGAATAAATTGGGGGCATGACGTGGACCAAAAAATAATATTACGGGCATAGGTCATTTTTCACACTTGGCCACCAGGGGCGCAAAGACTCCAAATAAAATCATTGAAAAATGTCTGACACGCACATGCATTGGTCTACACAGCTCAAATTAAAATCACCCGTGTGATATGAGGGTATTAATAAAATGGATTATTAATTGTAGTAAAAATGAACACTATAGCGCCCCCTACCATAGGGGTGAAACGCCAACATTATCGGATTCCTACGAAATTCGGGGAATAAATCGGTGGCATCAGAAGAAACAAAAAATTACATTATGGCCATGGGTTATTTTCCACTGTTGGCCACCAGGGGCGCAATGAATTGAAAAGAAATTGGCACTTGGCACTTTGACTTGCATGTCTATGAATTATATCTACTCCTAGGTTTTTCATCCGAATTACATCAAACTCCACATACAGCATGTACATATGTCGATTGTCAATAATCATCCACGTTTTGGGGATATTCTTTATGGTTCATGAGTAGGATGCCCTCAAAATATGACTTCGTCATTGGATTTAAATTCCTACACGACTTTTCCTTAAGTGCAAATGAAACCTATCTAGTCCTAGGTTTTTCATCCAAATTTCCTCAAACTCCACATACAGCATGTACACATGATTATTGTCAATAATCATCCACGTTTTGGGGATATTCTTTCTGGTTTATGCACAGCACACTGTCAAAATATGACTGCTTTCCTGCATATTTGATTCCTTCTCACAGACACATGGATCAGCCTAAAAAGCTCTAATCACTGATGCGGATTAAAACTGTGAATAGAGAACCATAATAAACATGTGGCCAGTGACCTCCATAGCGCCCCCTACAGTATTGGTAAAAAACACAACTTTGTCCGATTGGCATGAAAGTTGGTGAGATCATTGTGGACCTCAAAAGAGGCAAAAAAGTCCATTCCACTATACCTGTATTGTGCACGAGGTTGCCGGTTCAACGGCGTGTACCTCCATTATAATGTGTGGGTCACACATATTTATGTAGAAACTGTGTGAAGGGGGGCGGATTGCGGCCGTGGGGTGGCGGGGGAAATGGTGCGTGGGGGGGCGGTGGCCAGCCCCGGGCGGTCGCGTGGGGAGGCGGTCGTGCAGGGAGGCGGTTGCGCGGGGAGGCGGTCGCGCGGGGGGCGAGGGCCATCATCGCCGCTTGCGGCTTTAATTATTATTATTATTTTTCCGCCAAAAGGATCGCAGTTTTCACCCCCTGAACGTCGACGAAAAGTCCCACATATAGGTATAGGATCGACCGGCTCGGCGAAAAATTTCATAAAATTGGCATCGCGATAATGTCCGAAGCACACCGGCTCGACAGCGCCACCTAGAAATTTTGAGATTTTCAATTTAATAGGAAGGCCCGACTCAGATTTTGACGAAATTCGTACCAGTGATAGAGCTCATAGAGAGAAGCAAAAAATATAATTATAGCGCTGCCCTATGACAGACAGGAAGTCGGCCATTTTGGATCAAAAATTCGCCGCTTCATTTGCAGCGTGTTTTCAAAACGCTACTAGTCTCAGGTTTTTGGTCCAAATGAGCTCAGATTTCACATGCCGCATCCAGACACATGGGTTTTCAAAAGTTATCCACGTTTTCTCCGAATTCCACACGGTTCGCCCGTACGCCGCCGCCAAAATACGCCTTCGTTTCCTGTTTTTTCGATGTCCTCTCACGACCACAGGCATTGCCCTACAGAGCTCACATTCACATCACATATGTGAGATTGGGGCATGAATGGAATGCAATATTAATTTTAATCAAAATGAACACTATAGCGCCCCCTACCATAGGGGTGAAACGCCAACATTATCGGATTCCTACGAAATTCGGGAAATAAATTGGGGGAATGACGTGGACCAAAAAATAATATTACGGGCATAGGTCATTTTTCACACTTGGCCACCAGGGGCGCAAAGACTCCAAAAAAAATCATTTAAAAATTTCTGACACGCACATGCATTGGTCTACACAGCTCAAATTCACATCACACGTGTGATATGAGGGTATTAATAAAATGGATTATTAATTGTAATACAAATGAACACTATAGCGCCCCCTATCATAGGGGTGAAACGCCAATATTATCGGATTCCTACGAAATTCGGGGAATAAATCAGTGGCATCAGAAGAAACAAAAAATTACATTATGGCCATGAGTAATTTTCCACGGTTGGCCACCAGGGGCGCAAATACAAAAAAAAAAAAACATAAAAAAATTTCTGACACGCACATGCATTGGTCTACACAGCTCAAATTCACATAACATGTGTGATGTAAGGGTATTAATAGAATGCACTATTAATTGTTATCTAAATGAACACTATAGCGCCCCCTACAGTATTGGTAAAATACACAACTTTGTCCGATTGGCATGAAACTTGGGGAGATAATTGTGAGCATTAAAAGGGACAAAAAAGTCCATTACACCATACCTGTATTATGTACACGGTTGCCGGTGCAAAGCCACAGACCCCTCTCATAGAGTCAGAGCCACACAGCTCAGGGCCACACTGCATATTAACATTGTTCTTCGTTTTTCCGCCAAAACAATCGCATTTTTCACCCCCTGAACATTCACGAAAAGTCTCACATGGGGGTATAGAATCGACCGGCTCGGCAAAAAATTTCATAAAATTGGTGTTGGGAAAATGTCCCATGCCCCCTGACTCGACGGCGCCACCTAAAAATTCACCCCTATGGGAGAGGAGCCTGGTTTATTTTGGAAAACACACACAAAAAGCAGAACAGTGATAGAGAATGGGGGGACAAGCATAAAAATGAATTGAAGCACTGCTCTATGACAGACAGGAAGTCGGCCATTTTGGATCAAAAATTCGCCACTTCATTCGCAGCGTGTTTTCAAAACGCTACTAGTCTCAGGTTTTTGGTCCAAATGAGCTCAGATTTCACATGCCACATCCAGACACATGGGTTTTCAAAAGTTATCCACGTTTTCTCCAAATTCCACACGGTTCGCCCATACGCCGCCACCGAAATACGCCTTAGTTTCCTGTTTTTTCGATGTCCTCTCACGACCACAGGCATTGCCCTACAGAGCTCACATTCACATCACATATGCGTGATTGGGGCATGAATGGAATGCAATATTAATTTTAATCAAAATGAACACTATAGCGCCCCCTACCATAGGGGTGAAACGCCAACATTATCGGATTCCTACGAAATTCGGGGAATAAATTGGGGGCATGACGTGGACAAAAAAATAATATTACGGGCATAGGTCATTTTTCACACTTGGCCACCAGGGGCGCAAAGACTCCAAAAAAAATCATTGAAAAATGTCTGACACGCACATGCATTGGTCTACACAGCTCAAATTCACATCACACGTGTGATATGAGGGTATTAATAAAATGGATTATTAATTGTAATAAAAATGAACACTATAGCGCCCCCTATCATAGGGGTGAAACGCCATTATTATCGGATTCCTACGAAATTCGGGGAATAAATCAGTGGCATCAGAAGAAACAAAAAATTACATTATGGCCATGAGTCATTTTCCACGGTTGGCCACCAGGGGCGCAAAACCTAAAAAAATCATAAAAAAATTTCTGACACGCACATGCATTGGTCTACACAGCTCAAATTCACATCACACGTGTGATATGAGGGTATTAACAGAATGCACTATTAATTGTTATCTAAATGAACACTATAGCGCCCCCTACAGTATTGGTAAAATACACAACTTTGTCCGATTGGCATGAAACTTGGGGAGATAATTGTGAACCTCAAAAGGGGCAAAAAAGTCCATTACACCATACCTGTATTGTGCACGAGGTTGCCGGTTCAACGCCGTGGACCTCCATTATAATGTGTTGGTCACACATATTTATATAGAAACTGTGTGAAGGGGGGCGGATTGCGGCCGTGGGGTGGCCGGGTGGGGAAAATGGTGTGTGGGGGCAGTGGCCAGCCCCGGGCGGTTGCATGGGGGGGCGGTCGCATGGGGGGCGAGGGCCATCATCGCCGCTTGCGGCTTTAATTGGCCCTCGCCACTCACGAAGTGATGGCGAGGGGCATTGTTCTTCCTGGGTTTCTTCTTCTTATTATTATTATTTTTTTTTTTCCCCCCCTGGGATCGCAATTTTCACCCCCTGAACGTCAACGAAAAGTCTCACATGGGGGTATCAAATCGACCGGCTTGGCAAAAAATTCAAGAAAATATGCATCACGAAAATGACCCACACACACTGGCTCGACAGCGCCACCTAGAAAATTCAAAATTTTAAAATGAATTGGGAGCCGACACGCATTTTTCGCCCTAGCTTGACGAAATTCACACCAGTGATAGAGCTCATGGAGACAAGCAAAAAAGCCAATCATAGTGCGGCCCTAGGACGGACAGGAAGTCGGCTATATTGAATCGAAAATTCGCCAAATTTTTCGCAGCGTGTTTTCAAACCGCTACTAGTCTCAGGTTTTTGGTCCAAATGAGCTCAGTTTTCACATGCCACATCCAGACACATGGGTTTTCAAAAGTTATCCACGTTTTCTCCAAATTCCACACGGTTCGCCCGTACGCCGCCACCGAAATATGCCTTCGTTTCCTGTTTTTTCGATGTCCTCTCACGACCACAGGCATTGCCCTACAGAGCTCACATTCACATCACATATGTGTGATTGGGGCATGAGTGGAATGCAATATTAATTTTAATCAAAATGAACACTATAGCGCCCCCTACCATAGGGGTGAAACGCAAACATTATCGGATTCCTACGAAATTCGGGAAATAAATTGGGGGCATGACGTGGACCAAAAAATAATATTACGGGCATAGGTCATTTTTCACACTTGGCCACCAGGGGCGCAAAGACTCCAAAAAAAATCATTTAAAAATTCCTGACACGCACATGCATTGGTCAACACAGCTCAAATTCACATCACACGTGTGATGTGAGGGTATTAATAAAATGGATTATTAATTGTAATAAAAATGAACACTATAGCGCCCCCTACCATAGGGGTGAAACGCCAACATTATTGGATTCCTACGAAATTCGGGGAATAAATCAGTGGCATCACAAGAAACAAAAAATTACATTATGGCCATGACTCATTTTCCACGGTTGGCCACCAGGGGCGCAAATACTAAAAAAAAAAATCATAAAAAAATTTCTGACACGCACATGCATTGGTCTACACAGCTCAAATTCACATCACACGTGTGATGTGAGGGTATCAATAAAATGGATTATTAATTGTAATAAAAATGAACACTATAGCGCCCCCTACCATAGGGGTGAAACACCAACATTATCGGATTCCTACGAAATTCGGGGAATAAATCAATGGCATCAGAAGAAACAAAAAATTACATTATGGCCATGAGTCATTTTCCACGGTTGGCCACCAGGGGCGCAAATACTAAAAAAAAATCATTAAAAAATGTCTTACACGCACATACATGGTTCTAGACAGCTGAAATTCTCATCACACATGTGATATCAGGGTATTAATAGAATGCACTATTAATTGTTATGTAAATGAACACTATAGCGCCCCCTACAGTATTGGTAAAATACACAACTTTGTCCGATTGGCATGAAACTTGGGGAGATAATTGGGGGCATTAAAAGGGTCAAAAAAGTCCATTACACCATACCTGTATTATGTACGTGGTTGCCGGTGCAAAGCCACAGACCCCTCTCATATGGAGTCAGGGCCACACAGCCCAGGACCACACTGCATATTAACATTGTTCTTCGTTTTTCCGCCAAAACAATCGCATTTTTCACCCCCTGAACATTCACGAAAAGTCTCACATGGGGGTATAGGATCGACCGGCTCGGCAAAAAAATTCATAAAATTGGTTTCGGGAAAATGTCCCATGCCCCCTGACTCGACAGCGCCACCTAAAATTTCACCCCTATGGGAGAGGAGCCTGGTTTATTTTGGAAAACACACACAAAAATCAGAACAGTGATAGAGGATGGGGGGACAAGCATAAATATGAATTGAAGCACTGCTCTATGACAGACAGGAAGTCGGCCATTTTGGATAAAAAATTTGCCGCTTCATTCGCAGCGTGTTTTCAAAACGCTACTAGTCTCAGGTTTTTGGTCCAAATGAGCTCAGATTTCACATGCCACATCCAGACACATGGGTTTTCAAAAGTTAACCACGTTTTCTCCAAATTCCACACGGTTCGCCCATACGCCGCCATCGAAATACGTCTTCGTTTCCTGTTTTTTCAATGTCCTCTCACGACCACAGGCATTGCCCTACAGAGCTCACATTCACATCACATATGCGAGATTGGGGCATGAATGGAATGCAATATTAATTTTAATCAAAATGAACACTATAGCGCCCCCTACCATAGGGGTGAAACGAAAACATTATCGGATTCCTACGAAATTCGGGGAATAAATTGGGGGCATGACGTGGACCAAAAAATAATATTACGGGCATAGGTCATTTTTCACACTTGGCCACCAGGGGCGCAAAGACTCCAAATAAAATCATTTAAAAATGTCTGACACGCACATGCATTGGTCTACACAGCTCAAATTCACATCACACGTGTGATATGAGGGTATTAATAAAATGGATTATTAATTGTAATAAAAATGAACACTATAGCGCCCCCTATCATAGGGGTGAAACGCCAATATTATCGGATTCCTACGAAATTCGGGGAATAAATCAGTGGCATCAGAAGAAACAAAAAATTACATTATGGCCATGAGTCATTTTCCACACTTGGCCACCAGGGGCGCAAAGACTCCAAATAAAATCATTTAAAAATGTCTGACACGCACATGCATTGGTCTACACAGCTCAAATTCACATCACACGTGTGATATGAGGGTATTAATAAAATGGATTATTAATTGTAATAAAAATGAACACTATAGCGCCCCCTATCATAGGGGTGAAACGCCAATATTATCGGATTCCTACGAAATTCGGGGAATAAATCAGTGGCATCAGAAGAAACAAAAAATTACATTATGGCCATGAGTCATTTTCCACACTTGGCCACCAGGGGCGCAAAGACTCCAAATAAAATCATTTAAAAATGTCTGACACGCACATGCATTGGTCTACACAGCTCAAATTCACATCACACGTGTGATATGAGGGTATTAACAGAATGCATTATTAATTAGTATCTAAATGAACACTATAGCGCCCCCTACAGTATTGGTAAAATACACAACTTTGTCCGATTGGTATGAAACTTGGGGAGATAATTGGGGGCATTAAAAGGGTCAAAAAAGTCCATTACACCATACCTGTATTATGTACATGCTTGCCGGTGCAAAGCCACAGACCCCTCTCATATAGAGTCAGGGCCACACAGCTCAGGGCCACACTGCATATTAACATTGTTCTTCGTTTTTCCGCCAAAACAATCGCATTTTTCACCCCTTGAACATTCACGAAAAGTCTCACATGGGGGTATAGAATCGACCGGCTCTGCGAAAAATTTCATAAAATATGTGTCGCCAAAATGTCCCATGCCCCCTGACTCGACGGCGCCACCTAAAATTTCACCCCTATGGGAGAGGAGCCTGGTTTATTTTGGAAAACACACACAAAAATCAGAACAGTGATAGAGAATGGGGGGACAAGCATAAATATGAATTGAAGCACTGCTCTATGACAGACAGGAAGTCGGCCATTTTGGATCAAAAATTCGCCGCTTCATTCGCAGCGTGTTTTCAAAACGCTACTAGTCTCAGGTTTTTGGTCCAAATGAGCTCAGATTTCACATGCCACATCCAGACACATGGATTTTCAGAAGTTATCCACGTTTTCTCCGAATTCCACACGGTTCGCCCGTACGCTGCCACCGAAATACGCCTTCATTTCCTGTTTTTTCGATGTCCTCTCACGACCACAGGCATTGCCCTACAGAGCTCACATTCACATCACATATGCGAGATTGGGGCATGAATGGAATGCAATATTAATTTTAATCAAAATGAACACTATAGCGCCCCCTACTATAGGGGTGAAACCCCAACATTATCGGATTCCTTCGAAATTCAGGGAATAAATCAGTGGCATCAGAAGAAACAAAAAATTACATTATGGCCATGGGTTATTTTCCACTGTTGGCCACCAGGGGCGCAATGAATTGAAAAGAAATTGGCACTTGGCACTTTGACTTGCATGTCTATGAATTATATCTACTCCTAGGTTTTTCATCCGAATTACATCAAACTCCACATACAGCATGTACACATGTCGATTGTCAATAATCATCCACGTTTTGGGGATATTCTTTATGCTTCATGAGTAGGATGCCCTCAAAATATGACTTCATCATTGGATTTAAATTCCTACACGACTTTTCCTTAAGTGCAAATGAAACCTATCTAGTCCTAGGTTTTTCATCCAAATTACCTCAAACTCCACATACAGCATGTACACATGATTATTGTCAATAATCATCCACATTTTGGGGATATTCTTTATGGTTTATGCACAGCACACTGTCAAAATATGACTGCTTTCCAGCATATTTGATTCCCTCTCACAGACACATGGATCAGACTAAAAAGCTCAAATTCTAATCACTGATGAGGATTAAAACTGTGAATAGAGAACCATTATAAACATGTGGCCAGTGACCTCCATAGCGCCCCCTACTGTACAGGTAAAAAACTCCACTTTGTCCGATTGGCATGAAAGTTGGTGAGATAATTGTGGACCTCAAAAGAGGCAAAAAAGTCCATTACACCATACCTGTATTGTGCACGAGGTTGCCGGTTCAACGCCGTGGACCTCCATTATAATGTGTGGGTCACACATATTTATATAGAAATTGTGTGAAGGGGGCGGATTGCGGCCGTGGGGTGGCCAGGCGGGGAAAATGGTGCGTGGGGCGGTGGCCGGCCCCGGGCGGTCGCATGGGGGGGCGGTCGCGCGGGGGGCGGTCGCGCGGGGGGCGGTCGCGCGGGGGGCGGTCGCGCGGGGGGCGGTCGCGCGGGGGGCGAGGGCCATCATCGCCGCTTGCGGCTTTAATTATTATTTTTTTTCCCCCCCTTGGATCGCAATTTTCACCCCCTGAACGTCAACGAAAAGTCGCACATGGGGGTATCAAATCGACCAGCTTCGCAAAAAATTCAAGAAAATATGCATCACGAAAATGACCCACACACACTGGCTCGACAGCGCCACCTAGAAAATTCAAAATTTTAAAATGAATTGGGAGCCGACACGCATTTTTCGCCCTAGCTTGACGAAATTCACACCAGTGATAGAGCTCATGGAGACAAGCAAAAAAGCCAATCATAGTGCGGCCCTAGGACGGACAGGAAGTCGGCTATATTGAATCGAAAATTCGCCAAATTTTTCGCAGCGTGTTTTCAAAACGCTACTAGTCTCAGGTTTTTGGTCCAAATGAGCTCAGATTTCACATGCCACATCCAGACACATGGGTTTTCAAAAGTTATCCACGTTTTCTCCAAATTCCACACGGTTCGCCCGTACGCCGCCACCGAAATATGCCTTCGTTTCCTGTTTTTTCGATGTCCTCTCACGACCACAGGTATTGCCCTACAGAGCTCACATTCACATCACATATGCGAGATTGTGGCATGAGTGGAATGCAATATTAATTTTAATCAAAATGAACACTATAGCGCCCCCTACCATAGGGGTGAAACGCAAACATTATCGGATTCCTACGAAATTCGGGAAATAAATTGGGGGCATGACGTGGACCAAAAAATAATATTACGGGCATAGGCCATTTTTCACACTTGGCCACCAGGGGCGCAAAGACTCCAAAAAAAATCATTTAAAAATGCCTGACACGCACATGCATTGGTCTACACAGCTCAAATTCACATCACACGTGTGATATGAGGGTATTAATAAAATGGATTATTAATTGTAATAAAAATGAACACTATAGCGCCCCCTACCATAGGGGTGAAACGCCAACATTATCGGATTCCTACGAAATTCGGGGAATAAATCAATGGCATCAGAAGAAACAAAAAATTACATTATGGCCATGAGTCATTTTCCACGGTTGGCCACCAGGGGCGCAAATACTAAAAAAAAATCATAAAAAAATTTCTTACACGCACATACATGGTTCTAGACAGCTGAAATTCTCATCACACATGTGATATCAGGGTATTAATAGAATGCACTATTAATTGTTATGTAAATGAACACTATAGCGCCCCCTACAGTATTGGTAAAATACACAACTTTGTCCGATTGGCATGAAACTTGGGGAGATAATTGGGGGCATTAAAAGGGTCAAAAAAGTCAATTACACCATACCTGTATTATGTACATGCTTGCCGGTGCAAAGCCACAGACCCCTCTCATATAGAGTCAGGGCCACACAGCCCAGGGCCACACTGCATATTAACATTGTTCTTCGTTTTTCTGCCAAAACAATCGCATTTTTCACCCCTTGAACATTCACGAAAAGTCTAACATGGGGGTATAGAATCGACCAGCTCTGCGAAAAATTTAATAAAATTGGTTTCGGCAAAATGTCCCATGCCCCCTGACTCGACGGCGCCACCTAAAATTTCACCCCTATGGGAGAGGAGCCTGGTTTATTTTGGAAAACACACACAAAAATCAGAACAGTGATAGAGAATGGGGGGACAAGCATAAATATGAATTGAAGCACTGCTCTATGACAGACAGGAAGTCGGCTATATTGAATCGAAAATTCGCCAAATTTTTCGCTGCGTGTTTTCAAAACGCTACTAGTCTCAGGTTTTTGGTCCAAATGAGCTCAGATTTCACATGCCACATCCAGACACATGGGTTTTCAGAAGTTATCCACGTTTTCTCCAAATTCCACACGGTTCGCCCGTACGCCCCCACCGAAATACGCCTTCGTTTCCTGTTTTTTCGATGTCCTCTCACGACCACAGGCGTTGCCCTACAGAGCTCACATTCACATCACATATGCGAGATTGGGGCATAAATAGAATGCAATATTAATTTTAATCTAAATGAACACTATAGCGCCCCCTACAGTATTGGTAAAATACACAACTTTGTCCGATTGGCATGAAACTTGGGGAGATAATTGTGGGCATTAAAAGGGTCAAAAAAGTCCATTACACCATACCTGTATTATGTACACGGTTGCCGGTGCAAAGCCACAGACCCCTCTCATATAGAGTCAGAGCCACACAGCTCAGGGCCACACTGCATATTAACATTGTCCTTCGTTTTTCCGCCAAAACAATCGCATTTTTCACCCCCTCAACAGTCACAAAAAGTCTCACATGGGGGTATAGAATCGACCGGCTCGGCAAAAAATTTCATAAAATTGGTGTCGGGAAAATGTCCCATGCCCCCTGACTCGAGGGCGCCACCTAAAAATTCACCCCTATGGGAGAGGAGCCTGGTTTATTTTGGAAAACACACACAAAAAGCAGAACAGTGATAGAGAATGGGGGGACAAGCATAAAAATGAATTGAAGCACTGCTCTATGACAGACAGGAAGTCGGCCATTTTGGATCAAAAATTCGCCACTTCATTCGCAGCGTGTTTTCAAAACGCTACTAGTCTCAGGTTTTTGGTCCAAATGAGCTCAGATTTCACATGCCACATCCAGACACATGGGTTTTCAAAAGTTATCCACGTTTTCTCCGAATTCCACACGGTTCGCCCGTACGCCGCCACCGAAATATGCCTTCGTTTCCTGTTTTTTCGATGTCCTCTCACGACCACAGGTATTGCCCTACAGAGCTCACATTCACATCACATATGCGAGATTGGGGCATGAATGGAATGCAATATTAATTTTAATCAAAATGAACACTATAGCGCCCCCTACCATAGGGGTGAAACGCCAACATTATCGGATTCCTACGAAATTCGGGAAATAAATTGGGGGAATGACGTGGACCAAAAAATAATATTACGGGCATAGGTCATTTTTCACACTTGGCCACCAGGGGCGCAAAGACTCCAAAAAAAAACATTTAAAAATTTCTGACACGCACATGCATTGGTCTACACAGCTCAAATTCACATCACACGTGTGATATGAGGGTATTAATAAAATGGATTATTAATTGTAATAAAAATGAACACTATAGCGCCCCCTATCATAGGGGTGAAACGCCAATATTATCGGATTCCTACGAAATTCGGGGAATAAATCAGTGGCATCAGAAGAAACAAAAAATTACATTATGGCCATGAGTCATTTTCCACACTTGGCCACCAGGGGCGCAAAGACTCCAAATAAAATCATTTTAAAATGTCTGACACGCACATGCATTGGTCTACACAGCTCAAATTCACATCACACGTGTGATGTGAGGGTATTAATAGAATGCACTATTAATTGTTATCTAAATGAACACTATAGCGCCCCCTACAGTATTAGTAAAATATACAACTTTGTCCGATTGGCATGAAACTTGGGGAGATAATTGGGGGCATTAAAAGGGTCAAAAAAGTCCATTACACCATACCTGTATTATGTACGTGGTTGCCGGTGCAACGCCACAGACCCCTCTCATATAGAGTCAGAGCCACACAGCCCAGGGCCACACTGCATATTAACATTGTTCTTCGTTTTTCCGCCAGAACAATCACATTTTTCACCCCCTGAACATTCACGAAAAGTCTCACATGGGGGTATAGAATCGACCGGCTCGGCGAAAAATTTCATAAAATTGGTGTCGGGAAAATGTCCCATGCCCCCTGACTCGACAACGCCACCTAAAATTTCACCCCTATGGGAGAGGAGCCTGTTTAATTTTGGAATACATGCACAAAATTCGGAACAGTGATAGAGCACCATGGAACAAGCATAAAAATGAATTGAAGCACTGCTGTATGATGGACAGGAAATCGGCCATTTTGGATCAAAAATTCGCCACTTCATTCGCAGCGTGTTTTCAAAACGCTACTAGTCTCAGGTTTTTGGTCCAAATGAGCTCAGGTTTCACATGCCACATCCAGACACATGGGTTTTCAAAAGTTATCCACGTTTTCTCCGAATTCCACACGGTTCGCCCGTACGCCGCCACCGAAATACGCCTTAGTTTCCTGTTTTTTCAATGTCCTCTCACGACCACAGGCATTGCCCTACAGAGCTCACATTCACATCACATATGCAAGATTGGGCCTTGAATGGAATGCAATATTAATTTTAATCAAAATGAACACTATAGCGCCCCCTACCATAGAGGTGAAATGCCAACATTATCCAATTCCTATGAAATTTGGGGCATCAATTCATGGTCTCAGAAGAAACAAAAAATTACATTAGGGCCATGGGTTATTTTCCACTGTTGGCCACCAGGGGCGCAATGAATTGAAAAGAAATTGGCACTTGGCACTTTGACTTGCATGTCTATGAATCATATCTACTCCTAGGTTTTTCATCCGAATTACATCAAACTCCGCATACAGCATGTACATATGTCGATTGTCAATAATCATCCACGTTTTGGGGATATTTTTTCTGGTTTATGCACAGCACACTGTCAAAATATGACTGCTTTCCTGCATATTTGATTCCCTCTCACAGACACGTGGATCAGACTAAAAAGCTCAAATTCTAATCACTGATGCGGATTAAAACTGTGAATAGAGAACCATTATAAATATGTGGCCAGTGACCTCCATAGCGCCCCCTACTGTACAGGTAAAAAACTCAACTTTGTCCGATTGGCATGAAAGTTGGTGATATCATTGTGGACCTCAAAAGAGGCAAAAAAGTCCATTACACCATACCTGTATTGTGCACGAGGTTGCCGATTCAACGCCGTGGACCTCCATTATAATGTGTTGGTCACACATATTTATATAGAAACTGTGTGAAGGGGGGCGGATTGCGGCCGTGGGGTGGCCGGGCGGGGAAAATGGTGTGTGGGGGCAGTGGCCAGCCCCGGGCGGTTGCATGGGGGGGCGGTCGCATGGGGGGCGAGGGCCATCATCGCCGCTTGCGGCTTTAATGTGTATTTATTTTTGTTTTGCTCAAATCCGAAGCTTGAACTCGAAAACTTTACTCAGGACGTAACTACAAACATGGTAAAAATAACCCCTCAAATCGTATGAAAAGTACTTTTTACTTCGCAGTTCTGTTCAAAAATGTAGTGGAGTAGAAAGTACAGATACTGCTCTCAAATGTAGTGACGTAAAAGTGAAAAGTATCCACTGTAAAATGTACTTACGTAGAATTTATAGGTATCTATACTTTATTTATGTACAGTACTTTACTAATTTTACTTTGTTTTACTTCCACCACTGGAAAACATAGATATCTGATTCCACAAACAGAGGATATGCAAATAACCTTTAGACCGACACCGTTTGAAAAGCACATCACCACTTCCCACTGTAACTGTACAAGGAAACTGGAACAAATAACGGGTGAATAGCAAAGCTGCAAAATCAAACGGTAAAAGGTGTTATCAAAACATCATGTGTCCTCAAAACATGTGACAAAACATTTACTCCGAATGAAAATGATCAAGTTCGGTCATTGGCATCACAAACAGACCTGGAGTTGTGTTTTTTTGTTTCATTCACACAAGTTTAACGCACAAACCCTTCATATTTAGACTTGAGTTCTTCTTCTCTCAAACTGAAAACACTCTGTTCCACCTTGTGATGTCACATGGTGATACAGGAAGTGCTCCGCTGTGTTTTTAAACTCCACACACCTTCACTTCAGAATCATTTGGATCATTTCAGTCCTGTAAGTTTCGATCTCTACGGAACAAAAGGTAAAAGGCAGTTGTTAGTTTGAAAATTACCACTTCATGACATCACAAGGTGGAACGGAGCATTTTGAGCTTTGGAAATGTAGACAGACTGATAATAAAGTGTTACTCAAACATGTGAGAATGAAACAAAACACAACTCTAGGTCGGTTTTTGAGGAGGTAACAACATTAGAACATGACTTAAACAAACCAAACACAAGAATCCATTTTGTGTAATATTGGACCTTTAAGTCTCCAAATTGACAAAATGCTCTGTTCCACCTTGTGATGTCACGTGCTAATACAGGAAGTGCTCCACTGTGGATCATTTCATTTGTTAACTTAAAGTAACAGTGGCTCAGTTGGTAGAGCGTTTGTCCACTGAGCCGACAGCTGACAGTTTGAGTCCTGCTCTCGACATAAACGTCATTGGTCGAGCGGTCCACTAACCCACAGGTTGACTGTTGTTGTGTCCTTGGGCAAGACACTTAACCCACCTCACCTCCAGTGTCTGTGTGCACTGGTGTATGAATAATGTAAAGCGGAAGGTGGAAAAGTACTACTGTATATAAAAATGTGACTATTTACCATGTGACCATAACTTTAAAACTACCACTTGATGACATCACAACGTGGAACAGGGCATTTTGAGCTTTGGACATGCAGACAGACTAAATAAATGAAACAAAACACAACTCCAGGTGCGTTTTTGAGGAGGTAACAGCATTATAAACACGCTTTAACGCTCAGAATCCATTTTGTGTAATATAGAATCTTTAAAATTGCGGAATCATCTTTAAAACAAGACAATTAAGGAATGTAAAACAAGGTCTAAACATTTCAAAACACAAGAGACGCCATTAACTGTCGTCTCATCGGGAAGTGGGCAGGCGGGTGAATTATTGATGCGAGTAACAAAAGCGGGATGAGGTTCAGTGGCTCGCAGGGGTCCTACACGACAGAATTGTTTAAGTTGTGTGTGTTTTGTATTGAATATGAGACAGGAACGAGCGTGGAGGACGGCTCTCTCACAGTGAAGAGACTCGAGCGGCGGCGTGTAAGTGCTGCCCCTGCGGATCAGGTGAACATGACATCAGCCACAGAAAGAGCCTGGCCTAGTGTGACCGAACGGCTAGCGAACACGGCTAATCGCTACTCGCCGCGCGCTCAAAAGGGAAAAGAGATGAGATCATGTGTACTTTATACCACTTTAGCTTTAGCAGTCATTTAAAGAGCACGTATTACACCGTTTTCTGATGTTATAATGTCGTTTCCTCGTCACAAACAGACCTGGAGTTGTGTTTTGTTTCATTCGCACATGTTTAACGCACAAACTCTGCAGATTTAGGCTTAGTTCTTCTCAGAAAACACCCTGTTCCACCTTGTGATGTCATACGGTAATACAGGAAGTGCTCCACTGTGTTTTTACTACACAAATCTTCACTAGAATCATTTAGATCAGGCGCCATGGGACCTTTCAAGTAGCTCGCCAACGGATTTCTGAATTATGTATTGCACTGAATAAAGAAAAATGGATTAATTACCACTATAAATGTTTAATTTTGATGCCTAACCTTGCGGACTAACAGATGGGGTACAGTTAGATGCCTCTAAAACATAAGCCATTATCCATTTAAGGCAGGGGTGTCAAACTCAAATTATCTGGGGGCCGCAGGAGTCAGTCTGGGTGAAGCTGGGCCGCATCAGGTATTCCACAAAAAAAGCTTTGTTAAAATCTTCTCAAATGTCATCGCCGTTTTCAACATACATGAGGAAATACACCAATTCTTGTGGATTTTATGGATATACATTGTTATCTGTTGAATCTGACACTAATATTAAACTTTCATATTGTCCTACGGGCCACAAAATATTGTCTCACGGGCCGTAATTCGCCCCCGGGCTGCGAGTTTGAGACTCCCAGTTTAAGGCTTGCTATGGCGCTAATATTTACTCAGTTTCTTGCACACGCTAAAATTAGTAGCTCTCTCTGGCATTGCCGTTTTTTAAGGTAACTCACTGGAGGAAAAAGGTTAATTTAGATGATTTTTGCGCTGGAATTACCGATATCTACGAAACTAAAAGGTAAAATGTAGCTGTTAAGTTGAAAACTACCATTTCATGACATCACAAGGTGGAACAGAGCGTTTTGCGGTTTGGAGATGTGCAGACTAATAAAGTGTTACTCAAATGAATGAAACAAAACACAACTCCAGGTCTGTTTTTGAGGAGGAAACAACATTAGAACATGGACTAAAGCTCAAAAGAGTCAAGTTTGCATAATATAGGATCTTTAACGAAGGTAATTAAACCACACACCGCAACAAACGGTTGATAACAGCGGCCTGACACTAAACTTTTTTGCTGTATGATCAGATTTAAGCTGTACAAGGAGGAATTAACTACTTCTGTGGCTTATTACAGATGCAAACTCACAACTTAAGTGTTTAATTCTGCTGTTTATTTATTGCAGCTCATGATTTTGAACAATATTGTAGATTTAGAAAAGTTTTTGTCATTTAAATCTGCTCTTGGGTTGTTGTGTCAGTGGCATAAATTCGTTTCAATATTATCGTTTACCGTCTATATTTACTTCAGCTAAAAGGAGCTGTTAACTTGAAAACTACTACCGTACACACTTTACTCACTCTAATTTCCTGACAAAACCCCGTCATAACATTCTTCTGAAATAATAAAAAGCATTATTACGTAATAGTGAACTAAAGACCTTTGGCTGTGAATGAAATAAGACGGCTAAACAGTCTGGACCAAAATAGACACCTCGCTAATTATAGTTCAAACTTCGCTGCCGTCCCCAAAACACATGAAAAAAACTGCAATATTTTTATAACGGAAGTAACACAATCTATGCAGAACCATTTCCAGTAGCACACATTCGAACAATAAGCCTCTCTGTTGGGTTTTTGTTCCAAACCTGCTCCAAGTATGTCGTTATTAAGAAGATTAGTGAGGAACCTGGTCTCCGGCTCCATGAAAAACACACTCTGCTTTTTCTGTTCTGCTGGTGAGAAAGGCCAAAGTGCCGTTTCTGTACTTAATCCTGCTTGTTGTAGTACTCAGGTGTGTATATTGTGCGTATAGTGAGTTCAAAACAGGGTTGAGTCACGATATAAAACTTATTACTGACACAATGAACCAACTACAGTGAATGAACTTTGCTCTGGTTGTATGTGACGAGCAGAGATGGAAGAAGTACTCCATTTAGTTACTTAAGTACAAGTACAGGCACAGGGGAGAAAAAAATACTCAAGTAAAAGTAAAAGTATCACCTTAGATCAGGGGTGTCCAACTCATTTTCACAAAGGGCCATATCAACAAAATGGTTGTTCTCAAAGGGCCAGATGTAACTAACTGTAAGATAAATGTCACTAAATGTAACAATTTAATGTAAAATAAATGCAACCACTTTTGAATCATGTTAATTAACCGTTTCTATATTTATTATTTATTCAAGTTACAAATATTGCATATGGATTTGCACAGATATGAAAAAATGGCTGTTTAACTGTGTATTTAATGATAAACTGACATTTTAAAACAGTCATACCTTTAAATTTCCTTTGTCACGGGCCACATAAAATGATGTGGCGGGCCGCATTTGGCCCACGGGCCTTGAGTTTGACATATGCGCCTTAGATCCTCGGCCTTTGCTCAGTCGCTTTTTTCATTTCAAACCATCGGACACAGAATCAGCTCCAGACTCGGAAATTATCTGAAGATTTGAATAATTTTACTAGAAACGCGATACAATACATTTCTCAGTCTGATACGATATATTTCAAATCGATTCAATACAATTCAGTGAAAAATAAAGGCTTTTGGGACATTTAATGATCAACCACATTTTCACAAAAGTAAATATTGTGTTTATTTTTGTATTTAGCTTCCAACTTATTGAAGATGAATCAACTTAACAAAGTGCATTTTGTTTTGTGCATTTTAGCAACTAGAAAAACACATCAGACTGTTCCATTTGTCAGTATTATTCTAACACAGCTTATATTAGATCCACATTTACATTTACACAGGGACATATGCAGTTTAACGGCTCTGAAGATCACAACATATCGACTAAAACACGACTGTGACACTAAAAGTCTTTGTTAAATAAAGTTAATGTGAAATAAACCTGTTTTAAATCATCAAAACAGTGAATCTAATGTCAAATGTTCTGCATAAATGAGTTTCTTTCCTCTAAACAAGTCACACAAATGTAGCGCTGTGACAGAATAATTTCATAAAATATACAAAAAAATAAAAAATAAATACTCTCTGCGATATATCGATACAGCAGCCCATGATATCGATACTGTATCATTAAATGAAATGATACGATACAGCGATATTTCAATATTTTTTGCACAGCCCTAGTGTTGACCTGAGGTTGCACATAAATATTGAATATCTGACACAAAGGAACAGGATTTCCACTAAACCGGAAGCGCTACAACAAAGAAACCGCCGTTTAGCCGCATTTACGGAAACAGTGGGCGGGGCCGAATAATGCCGATACCCCGACATAAACAAAAAAGGGTGACCGTCATCTCCACTGTCTCGAATCTCTTGGGTCAGTGGTCGCTCGTCACCGTGTCAGGGCCTTACGCCAAAGGTCAGCGTGTTAATCTGACCTGATTGGTTACATAAGCGGGCCTCCATTCACCGCTTTGTGTCGTGCGGTTATCAGCGGACACACAGAGCAGCGGCCTGATGGAACTGACTCCGGACTAATGGCCCACACAGCTCGCCATAAATTTACACTTGTGTGACACGACTAACGGACAATATGGCCGCGCAACAAAGACGCGTGTTTGCCGATCCATTTGCTCGGCCCAATACATGTAATTATTGTTATTAAATCATTTGTACGCAGTGACACGCAGGGCTCGGCTTCGGATGCGAGTCTCGTGCGACGATTGGTTTTCTAGGACAAACAACAGGACAAAAAAACGCAGAACAACACAATGTAATGAGACGTTACATGAGTAAACCTGTGTGATTTAGGAGGACGGGATTATTTTGCACTGTTGCCATAGCGATAAACATAATATTAGATCTTTTGAATGGCGCAAAGTCCTCAACATGTCGCCTCTGAACACAAAGACGAACACTATGAATAACTCCACAACCAAATATGGTTTATTTTATTAAATATGGTACAGTGCATATTAATGAACATCTACAGATTCTCATGGACTTCTGTTTGTAGGTGACATTTAGAGGACGTATATTTCTTTTTCTTTTATTGTTAACTGCTATGATAACAGTGCTAATTTATACTTTTTAATAATACTTTCATAATAATAAACTGAATGAATTGATTTAGACGTGACTTAAAGAGTGCACCCTCAAACTTTATTGTTAATCTGTGACTTTAGTTCAAAACGAGGCAGTGTCTGTGTCCACATGTTTATTATTTTACTTTTTAGGCAACGTCACAAAACCTGTAATGACCTTTATTACTGTCCAATATTTGTTTGGACATAATTAACAGTTGTAAAAGCTGTCATTAGTGGTGCATTCTTTATAATAGGACTATAAGTAGGACGCACTGATCCAGATTTTTCAATTACAACACTGATACAAGTACTTTTACTTTAAGTATCTGCTGATGCCTGATATTAACCAAAAGGGGAATTTATAGGGACTTAAAAATGTATTTATTTCCTTAAAGAAGAGATGGTATGGTTTTACTTGGACAAGGACAGTGCACAACATCACACTGACCTTAAAAAAACAGAAAGGATGTTGTTTGGTGCCAGGTTATAGCAAAATACTAATGTCCACATGTCGTCCCTGGACAGACTGATGTTAAGAGAAACAGTTTGGTGTAAGTGGATGAAAGATCTGTAAAAACATGGTACAGTTTCAGATATACAAATACTTTCTTTCCTACACATCACTAATGGTGCAAACTTGCTCTGATATTTGCCATTTCTTTGTCACAAAACTTGTGCCTGTTATAATCTCAATCCAATCGTGTTATTACATTGAAACTGTTATTCCTCAGGTTGAACACCTTTGTATCAAACATGATGAGAGGTTCTGGGCCTGTAAACAGTCTCATCACATACAATCAGCTTAATCAATCGGCTTAACCAATATCATGGAATCGATACCCGATCCAGCTCTAATGAGTCAGTATCTGTGCCAAAGTTCGATACCAGCATCGTCTCTGACTCGAAGGCCATCTCTCAGCCTCAGAGCTGACCTTAAAAACAAAAGCCGGGCTCCATTCAAATAGGTTTGTTTTCCTCATTATCTTATCTGCAGTTGGCGCTACTGTGCGTCGCTACGGAGGTAAACAGAGGCAGGGGGCGGAGCTAAACAGAAGAGTGAATGGGCCCCATGCTATCAGCAGCTACCATGTCTCAAACTCATTAAACTTTCAGGAGAAACGCACCTGGCTACACTGCAAAGGTAAAATATGAGATCAGACAAGCGGCTAAAGATAGATCCAGTGTGTTAAAGACGCAGGAACGAGGCTAAAATCGTCTGGTTATATCACCGCTATGGAGCACAATGTCAGGGTTAAGTTTAACGTGACAATAAAACAGCTTTTTGTACAACTGTCTGACAATGCTAAATAGATTATGTTTAATATCATACTGTGGAACATTTTGGGCAAAGTCTATGACGACCAGCAGGCAATGTTCCCTCTAATTTTTCATGAGTCTGAGCAAACACACAAACTCCCTGAGCGTCCCATGGACCAGTGTGAGGGACATCAGACGTGTGCGCTGTGGTCATCAGACGTGCGCGCTGTGGTCATCAGACGTGCGCGCTGTGGTCATCAGACGTGCGCGCTGTGGTCATCAGACGTGCGCGCTGTGGTCATGCTGCATCACATCCATCCAAGTTAAACGGTTTATTAAAAGAATCAAATTACCGCATTTACATTTCTGTTATAAGACTTTTAATTAAGTGCTTTATCCACTTATACAATGAAAATGACAAACATCTTGCTCATGACCTGTGCAGTATGTTAATACTATTGGAAGTATAAATATTTAATTTTAACTATGGCAAAACATGAACTTCAACCAAACCAAGACAACTGTAAACTCCAATGTTGAAAACACACTTAACATTTTTATGATAAAGCTCTGACTTGTATTATGAGTATAAGTCGTTGTGTGAAGCTTTTGCTGTGACAGTCCGTTAACTCTTTTTCAGTTTATGACACGATCATTTCATTTTTACAACTCATAAACTAGTGACAGTCAATGACCAACACACACTGAGAGGAATCTGTATCTGCACAGCTGCTCTATTACTGTACATTTACATATCATATCAAAACACAATATATAATGTGTATTTGTATATAAAATATATACAAAACAAGTTGTATGGGTCAAAATAAATATCTATTTACAAACCACAAACTGCAAACAGTGAACAAACACACACACTTCAAAATGTAAACACACACACACTGGAAACTAAGAACACACTGAACATGATTGTACAGTGTGACACTCATTCTGTGACAGTGGCTCAGTGGTTAGAGGAGGATCGAGTCCCGCTCGGACCAACTTCCGTCATTGTGTCCTTAGGCAAGACACTTTGGCATTAGCTAACGCTAATGATTACGCATGATATATTTGACCCACAATTAAGTCAATAGCAGAATAAACCACACTTACCGATCAGGAACAGCATCCAGTCCATCAAAACATCAGGTCCTCTGCTCCTGAGTCCATCATGATCTTCACTCGGTTCCACGAACCGCTCCGGGTCCGAGATGTCTCTAGTTTGACTTGTACAAACATCCACAGTGTCCTCGGTCACGTACTTCCTTTGTTTTGTCCGTTTCGTCATGTTTAAAACGCAAAACTGCTACAAAACAGTGCGTATCAGTGTGTAACAGTGCGGCAGAGCGCGGGCCGTCGGAACGTTAAGGGGATAAACAGCACTTAGCATCATTAGCATCATTAGCATCATTAGCATCAATAGCATCATTAGCATCATTAGCGAGTCTGCGCAGACACGTCTGTGAATCACATAATTGTCTGGAGCAGCTCGTCCCCGGTCACACTCACTGACTCACACTGAAAAATAGCGCAGAATGAATTGTTGTGTGTTTATTTTATTTTCAATTCCGGTTCGATATTTTTGTGCGCAGCGCAGATTCTCTGTGCGCGGAGACCGTGTCAGCAGTGCGCAACTGCGCACGCGCGCAGTTTAGAGGGAACAGTCCCAGCAGGCAGAGGCCCCTCCACCACAAAAGGAACATAGTGTGACTTTAACTTAGTTTTCTTTAAGGCGACATGTGCAAAGTCGTTTCATGAGCTCACACTGTTCCTTCATAATCTGTTTACTCAAAGTCTCATTTCACAGGGTCATCGTGTTCAAGGTTTGGGTTTTTCAAAAAATAAAAGACAAACAAAAACCCAGCACACACAGGGAGGAATGTCACTATAAAGAGGCGGAGCTTATCATGTCCTCACATTTCTGTTATTAAGCCGTTTTATCAGTTTTGTGATTTATAATGAACAAAATGTCTAATGCAGATTTAGTGTTTTATTACAACAAACAAGAAAACATAACATTCTTTAAGTTTATAAATGAGCACATCTAGACCTGTCACTATTTTTGAAGTACGACATATATACAGAAAAACAACTCATAAACAACAATACTGAAATTGTTTTCTTTCACTGACACAATAACTCTGAAACATGATAACAGTGATCGTCCGATAAGGGTTTTTTTCATGGCCGATGCCGATTGTTTAGATCACATGTTAAACTCAAAGCCTACGGGCCAAATGTGGCTCACTACGTCATTTTATGTGGCCCACGACAAAGTAGATTAAAAGGTATGACTGTCTTAAAATGTCAGTTTATCAGGAGATGCACAGTTATACAGCCATATTTTTTATATTTATGGACGTGCATATGCAATAACCTGAATAAGTAATAAATACAGAAACAGTTAATGAACATGTTCAAAAAATGAAAAAGTTTAAAAAAGTAGTTACATTTATGTTAGTACCATATGAACTACTAAACCAGGACTAAACCAGGACTAAACCAAGACTAAACCAAGACTAAACCAAGACTAAACCAGGACTAAACCAGGACTAAACCAGGACTAAACCAGGACTAAACCAAGACTAAACCAGGACTAAACCAGGACTAAACCAGGACTAAACCAGGACTAAACCAGGACTAAACCAGGACTAAACCAAGACTAAACCAAGACTAAACCAAGACTAAACCAAGACTAAACCAGGACCAAACCCGGACTAAACCAAGACTAAACCAGGACTAAACCAGGACCAAACCCGGACTAAACCAAGACTAAACCAGGACTAAACCAAGACTAAACCAAGACTAAACCAGGACTAAACCAAGACTAAACCAAGACTAAACCAGGACTAAACCAGGACTAAACCAGGACTAAACCAGGACTAAACCAAGACTAAACCAAGACTAAACCAGGACTAAACCAAGACTAAACCAAGACTAAACCAGGACTAAACCAGGACTAAACCAGGACTAAACCAGGACTAAACCAGGACTAAACCAGGACTAAACCAGGACTAAACCAGGACTAAACCAGGACTAAACCAGGACTAAACATGGGGAACCAGTGTTTCATTTTTCTGCAGTTAAAACCTGGAACATTCTTCCTGAAGACGTGACTCAGGCCTCAACTTTAACAATGTTTAAATCCAGACTCAAACCGTTCTGTTTATTTGTGCATGTGACTGAAAAGGGGTTTATTCTGCACTTTTCTCTTTTAATGTTCATTTTACGATAATTATTTATGTTTCGATTTGTTGTATTGTGATTTTAATGCATTTCTTATTCCGTAAAACGCTTTGATTTACTTTGTGTACAAATCGTGCTGTACAGATAAACTCGCCTTACGTCGTCTTTTGACTTGCATTGTACCAGAGCCGACTCCTCAAACAAAACACCTCTGGCACTTTTACTCTTTTTAACGACTTGTTCAATGGTTCCGCTTATCTCCAGAGCCCGGGCCTGTCTGGGATCGACACCGCACTGATTAACAGCACCATATACAAAAACAATGGCCTCAAACATGACCTTAAATGGCAAACAGTGGCTCAGACAAAAGCTGCTTTAAATACAGCTTGCCTTGTGCACACTTATGTCAGTCATATGAAAATCACACATCATTTACGTAAGAAACATGAGAAGGAACACGCCCCGAAGAGCCTTTCAACATAAACCACACAACTATTCAACCACAGACTGTAGATATAAATGCACATAGCTAACCTGCTAGCCGCCACATTCCAAATAGGAAGTGAGCATGAAAAACAGCTGCCAAACTCGTCATTTTGGTCTTAAAATGTTCGTATTAACCCGCTCTACGTGATCCTGGTGTTTTTATTTCACCGTTTTGTCCAGAACTCAAGATATGAACATTAAAAACAGACAAATCAGGCGACTTCTTTCCCTGAGGTCACTTCTCTCTAGCGTTAGCAACAGGTTTGATTGACAGCGTTGCTAAGAAGAAGGGGCGTTACCGTCAACGGCCTCGCTCCGGATTGGCTCTTTGGTTGCTATGATACCGTATTTTCCGGAGTATAAGTCGCACCAGCCAAAAAAAATGCTTAATAATGAAGAAAAATAACATATATTTCACATATAAGTCACATCTGAATATAAGTCGCAACCCCGGCGCAACTTATTGTCCGGAAAACACAGTACTCGAGGTCGGAATTCCTAATATAGAATCTGAAATCTACTATTGTGTCCAGAACTCAAGATATGAACATTAAAAACATAAAAATCAGGCACCTTTTTCCCCAAAGTTGCTTCCCGCTAGCGTTAACAACTGGTTTGATTGACAGCGTTGCTAAGAGGAAGGGGCGTTACCGTCAACAGCCTCGCTCCGGATTGGCTCTTTGGTTGCTATGATACCGTATTTTCCGGAGTTTAAGTCGCACCAGCCAAAAAAATGCTTAATAATGAAGAAAAATAACATATATTTCACATATAAGTCACATCTGAGTATAAAGTAGCAACCCCGGGGCAACTTATTGTCCGGAAAACACAGTACTTGAAGTCGGAATTCCTAATATAGAATCTGAAATCTCCAATTGTACAACGCAAAAGTATTTTCTCACGCCATTGCCCTTGAAACTGTGTAGGTCTCCCCATAAGGTCAGACGTCTAAAGTGTCCTTCCAGTGAAACCTGCTTGTGTTACAAACTGTAGCTTAATGAGAAATAATGACGACAATCACAAAAAAATCATGGCTTTACGTTTCACTTTACACTCACAAACAGCCACGGTTTTGTTTGTGGGATTTGGGAATAAGACATTTCCATTACGTTTCAAGACAACAGCAGATAAAACCTCAGAGAAACGTCTTTTTTTTCATCTGTCTTTAATTTGACGACTACAAACCTGTGTCTTGTGTCCAATAAATCCACTTAATGTTAATTTGTCACGTGTAAAAATGCACTCTGGGGCGTAAATACTGATCTTTGTGAAATATAAAAGAGAAACAGCTGTGCACGCGATAGAAATGTTGAATTTTATCTGCAAATGAGAATCAAATATGGCCCTAAACGTTTTATAATCCACGTGTTTGAATCAATATCATTCCCGATTGAATTCTTATTATAGCTCCGGTAATTACAGCGTTATTGGCCATAAACGAAGTCCACAAATCTGCAGTGAGACAGTTGAACAGATCAGTTTAAAGGGCCACATGACGCCATTTTCTGATCTATTTTATAACCTATTAGACAAACTTATGAGCAAATAAAAATCCAAATGTGCTGCTGAGTTAACGTTCACACCGTGGTCTTACTTTGGGCTGTGTCCGAGGAGCAGGCGGAGGGAGGGCAGGTCTCCCTTGGCAGCGGCGTAGTGGAGTGGTAGGGCCCCGGTTTGTGTGGTGGCCCCGGGGTCCCCCTCCCCGCTCTTCAACAGCCACTCTGTGACCTCAGAGTGGCTGAAGCGGGACGCCAGGTGCAGGACTGTGGCTCCGGAGCTGTCCTTGCTCTGTCAATCACATCGACATTATTATGATCGTTATGGGAAAGGCCAGGTAGGGGCCAAGTAGGGGCCAAGTAGGGTCTAAGTAGGGTCTAAGTAGGGTCTAGGTAGAGTCTAGGTAGAGTCTAGGTATGGTCCAAGTAGAGTCCAAGTAGAGTCCAAGTAGAGTCCAAGTAGAGTCCAAGTAGAGTCCAAGTAGAGTCCAAGTAGGGTCCAGGTAGGGTCCAAGTAGGGTCCAGGTAGGGTCCAGGTAGGGTCCAGGTAGGGTCCAGGTAGGGTCCAGGTAGGGTCCAGGTAGGGTCCAGGTAGAGTTCAGGTAGAGTCTAGGTAGAGTCCAGGTAGAGTTCAGGTAGAGTTCAGGTAGAGTTCAGGTAGAGTTCAGGTAGAGTTCAGGTAGAGTCTAGGTAGAGTTCAGGTAGGGTCTAGGTAGAGTTCAGGTAGAGTCTAGGTAGAGTTCAGGTAGAGTCTAGGTAGAGTTCAGGTAGAGTCTAGGTAGAGTCTAGGTAGAGTCTAGGTAGAGTTCAGGTAGAGTCTAGGTAGAGTTCAGGTAGAGTCTAGGTAGAGTCTAGGTAGAGTCTAGGTAGAGTTCAGGTAGAGTCTAGGTAGAGTCTAGGTAGAGTCTAGGTAGAGTTCAGGTAGAGTCTAGGTAGAGTCTAGGTAGAGTCTAGGTAGAGTTCAGGTAGAGTCCAGGTAGAGTCCAGGTAGAGTCCAGGTAGAGTCCAGGTAGGGTCTAATTAGCGTCCATGTAGGGTCCAGGTAGAGTCTAAGTAGGGTCCAAGTAGGGTCTAGGTAGTGTTAGAAATGTTCGTTTCTGATGCAAGCGTCAAAGAGGACTAAGAGACTGAAATATAAGTCAGAAGGGTTTAATGAGTTCATCACAGGTAAAGTTAACAATGAAGCACCGGACTCTCAGGAAAGGATAGGAAGAGAGTCCTCAGATGTTTGTCTTTCCAGCTTTTATAGGCCTCCCAGTGTGTGAGGCGGGTCTTCCTCTCGGCAACATGTGGTTACACATTAAAAACCTTTTTGGCAAACTCCCTGAATGTGCATTTTTAAGTCAATCAATCTCATTGTTTTATGACCGTCACAGGATGGGGGCACTCAGTCCTTGGTGAACAGGGCCACAGATAAGAAGTGGCCCTGGTCTTAGATGTTATCTTCTTGGCCCCAGTGCTGTAGATTGCTTTACGACCCTCTCAGGGTGGGGGTCTTTGGTGAATGGGGCTACAGGCATCTGGGGTAGTATTACATTGTTAAAAAATACCTTACAGTAGGGTCCAAGTAGGGTCTAGGTAGGGTCCAAGTAGGGTCTAGGTAGAGTCTAGGTATGGTCCAGGCAGGGTCCATTGCAAAAAAAAGGTTGAATTCGATTGGACAAAATTTTGAGAGTGAATTTCTTTGGATTTCTGTCTAAAAACCTTTTTGTCCAGTTGACAGATTTGAATTTTCTTTTACTATAACTCACACCTGATTACACCGACATCTGTCACGATTACAAACTAATTAAGATTGAAACAACGCCAGATAACCCCAGTAAACCATTTTTAAACTGACTACTTCATTAAAAGCTCTGAGCTGCAACAAATGAACCAATAATTAGCCAGAGAAGCGACGTAATCACCGCTCTACGGCTCAAATCCTATTGTTACACCAAAAATACCCCAAATCTCCTCATTTTTGCAAAGAAATTGTACTCCTGATGAACACTGAGCCCCAAAATATATAGTTCCAGCTGTCATATCCTGAACGATAAGTCGATATAGAGATTATCAGGACAGACCTACACTGATCCGACTCTAAACTAATGTGATGAGACTAAATACTGGTTGTCATCGGCCCAGAAAGTCTCATAATGTTTCCGCTTTTACTTATACAAAGTTGTTCTGTCGTTACTTGAGAGATAATTAACAGAATGTGATGACGTCAAACTCTCTTATCGGGGGGACAAGGGCCAGTTTTCCCTATTAATTATGTTGTAGTTTGACATGAAATATCCAAAATCTAAAAGGTAAATGCACAAATGTTGAACCTGATCATTTCTATCAGCGACTAGACCCAAGAAGTCGCTATATAAATATACAGTTTCACGAGAAAAATCCGAGTTTTAACAATATTTACTTTATCTGCCCTCGTCTGTGTTAAATATTATTGGTCTGTAGATGTTGTGATGCCACCTGAAACCCAGAAATAACCAAATATTGAACTGAAAAAGCTGGATCGGTGCATTCGTAGTAAAAAACGTGAATGGATTCCAAAAATAAACGACTTAAGTGTAGAAATATGCCATAAAACAGACTCCCGTGTGTATTTACTGTACAACTGAAGCCTTTTTAAACAGTTTTATGACAGATTATATACTCAATTTTCGCATTTTTCTTGTCTCCAAAGCAAAAATATGACGATTCTCCACGATATCTCCCAGCTCAAAGTCTATATTTTTGAAAAGAACACGCACAGGAGCTTTAAAGCGTCTCGTCTTTATCAGGACATCGTCTTGTCTCTCTCCGCACAGGCATCAAAAGTAACAGAGACAGTAAGGACATGAAGCAGCTCTTATTACAGAGCTGTCTTAAACTTAGACTCGCCGATTACCAGAGGTCAGATCGAGCGGCCCATTGAGTCTGTTTTGGACGGCTTTGAATTCGGGGTCAACATTTGAAAATAGCCTATAGCCTTTGTACGTAAATAAAGTGAATTAAATGAACAAATGAAGGTCTACGGCTGATAAAAACAAGCGCTTCTCTTGTTTTACCTGGATTTATGTAGAAATGCTTCGTGAGAACTAACAGACCGTGCGTTAGTTGAAAGTTTTACGTGAAAAACTGAGCGATTGTGTTGTTTCCAGCAGATCTGTGTCGCGCTGAGCTGAAGTGTAAACACTGCAGAGT
Organism: Periophthalmus magnuspinnatus; assembly: GCF_009829125.3. Taxonomy (NCBI): domain Eukaryota; kingdom Metazoa; phylum Chordata; class Actinopteri; order Gobiiformes; family Gobiidae; genus Periophthalmus; species Periophthalmus magnuspinnatus. Next base: position 30,540,135 of record NC_047132.1, read on the forward strand.
CTCAGGTGGAGCTGGTGTAATTAAACTTGATGCATAATGAATCCTAACTATATGTTTTCCCCTTATAGATACACCGTGTCCCATTGGGATTATGTAACTCTGTAGAAACACTGGATCATTTGCATTGTTTATTGACATGGAAAATGGAAGGAGGCTGGAGACTCACTGCTTTGTATTTTCCACAGAAATACTTGCAGGTACTTGGAGTTTGCAGTGTTTTGTTGGGGTTTTTCTTATTTTTTCTTGTTGGCAGTGACTTGAATGTGTGCACTGTATATTTGTGCACTTATCCTTCTCAACTGCTTTGTCAAAGTAGTAGGCTTATGTCTCTTAATAAAGTTTGGAATGCACTTTCTACTCTGCTGGACACGTGGGACATTTAACCCCCATAAATCCACATAAACAGTCACATAAACGCTGCTTTTAACCCGAGTTTGGGCTTATTTATGTTTGATTTGCTGCTCTGGGTGACTCTTTGTTCATGTTTATGTCCTGTGCTGGTTAGATGCTGCTTTATAAACTCAGGACACGTCTCTGGGAAACAGTGGTGTCAGGAAAAGGAGGATTACTCTGCGCTGACTCACCTCTGGCCTGCATCCTCCTTGGGTCAGCAGCCACTGGAGACAGGCCAAGTGTCCGGTGGCCGCTGCGTCGTGCGCGGGGCTCGCTCCGTTGTTGGCCAGAGAGTTCCCGGGCAGCCCAGCCTCCTCCACCAGGAAGCGCAGGCAGCTGAGTCTCCCCGAGCGCGCGGCGTGGTGCACCGGAGTGGCTCCCAGCGAGTCCTTCACTTCGGCCGTGAGCTCTTTGGCCGCGAGCTGCGTCTTCAGAGCCTGGATGTCCCCCTGACGCGCGGCCAGCAGAGTCCTGTCTCCCTCCGCCACCATGGCCCCCCCGGGACCCTGGACTCTCTGTTTGCTGCTTTAAACGCTGCGCTCACCGGGACACGCGCGCCATGGTCCCACTGAAGCTGCAGTAACTCAGTGCGTAAAGAGAAACAGCCACATACCCACGAGCCGCTTCAGTCTGAGCCACAGCCAAGTCTTACATGATGAACTGTGTCCCTCTGGTCCCGAGTGACAGAGATGCCCCGCACTGGCAGCGATACACAAAGAGTTTGAATGTTCTTTTTGGTTTTAAGATTAAACGCTCAGTAAAGAAAAAACAAACAAACCGCGTTTTCGGAGCTGGAGAAATGTTCCTGTGGCAGATGGCGACGTGGGACTCAGCCTGTTGAATAATCCATCAGGGGGAGGATCACTGAGCTGCTGCAGGTTGTTGCTTTCTTTAAAATCGGCTCACATGTTAAAGGGGCAGTAGGATGCACAGGCCCCGCCCCCTCACAGTCAGATGAACTACAACTTTTACCTGGTACTGGGCACAAGAAAAATAATGAGAAACATGAACTTTTACCTGGTCCCAGACACAAGAAAACTCATGTGGAACTAGTGCACAACATATTTTAAAATAGTTCAGGGTTCATACAAAAACCTTTACTCTGTGATTATAGTTTAGGGTTAGGACTTATTTAGATTTAGACGCACTGGTTTATTTGATTATTTTAACTCCAGCTGCTTCTGTGCTGGAGGTAAAGTCTTGTCATTCTCCTGGAGACTGGGCTCTGTCGTGTTGTTTACATACAGTCTGTGCTCATGAATAAAACATATTATAGTGAAACTGGCACTGCGCCCTGTCCCTCACTCAGGAGTCTGGTGATTTCTCTGGGGCAGTTTCACGTGACGCAAAACATGCGTCACTTTTCTCTTCACTCAATGAGTCAGAGACTCGTTTGAGAAAATATGTGATCAAATATGATCTGTGATCCTTCACCTTTACGGATGTAACTAATAATATAAGAAAGTTTAAAAGAGACAGACTCATGTGTCCTCCAGGTGCGCTCCAGCGCCACCCTGTGTCCCAAACACACATTACACATCATGTTTCTCAATGTTTGGACCGTTATTTTTCATTCAGCTGCTCAGTGCTCTGGTCTTTATGGGACCTGAACAAATCAGCCTCAGTTTATGTATTTATTTATCTATCTTATATATTTATTTGTTTATGACACCGGAGGCCTCAGATGAACAGAGTGAGTTTAGTGTTTTAAAAACTAAAGTTTCAGGTGAGGACTCAGCTCTTCAAATAAAAGTGAGTCTCATTTTGCACTTCATGTTGTGGCCAGAGGGGGGCAGGAAAGCTTCACCAGGGTGACCCTCACCTGCAGTGAGGACCTGCAGTGAGGACCTGCAGTGAGGTCCTCATTGAGGTCCAGTGCGTCTGTGTAAAGGGTAAAGTGTTTGTCTTAAATCCACTGCATGAAAATGAAAAACAGCTCTGGCCTTTAACGAATGAACTGTTTTTGTTTCATAAATTATGATCCACACTTTGAATGTACGACCTACTTATTATTATTAAAATAAGAAAAGGCCAAACTCTGTCTGTGTCCAGAATGTTCTGGGTCTAAACTGTTCTGTTTAAAACAGACTGTTATTTTCCGTTGGCCTTTTTCTACAGAAACTCATGAAAAATAACTCCAGAATTTTAAACTTGGCTGTTTCTGTCTAATTTGTCACATTAGCAGGTTGATTTCTCTGTCCAGGCCTCTGGGGGCCTCTGGGGGCTGGTGGGGGGTGAGGGGGGTGATGGGGGTGAGGGGGGTGTTGCTCTCGTGCCTGGCGCGTGCCTCTCTGGACCATCTGTTGCATAAATCCAACTGTCATCGACACCGCGCGCCCAGACACTCAGAGCAGTTCCCACAGGACACTAATGGACTCCAGGTCCCAGAGGACAGAGCCGCACGAGCCGCACGAGCCACTCTCTGCAGAGGATTCTGGGAGGTTTCTGTGGAGCCTCGTGACCCTGACACTGGTCTGCAGCACAGGCCTGACTAATGTTCATGAGACAGAGGCCGAAATAAACACAACAGGTTTGGCAAATTATACAGTGTGATGTGTTATTTTTTCCATTTGGTTAAAATAATCAAATAAACACGTGTTAAACCAGTGCAGTCACTACAGGCTGTGCCAAAGTGCCTTAAATGTGCGCATTTATGTCACAATAAACATCTATAGTTTTATGCGCACGGCTCCATTCTCCTCCAGTGGATGTAAAGCCTGTAGTTTTATTTATTTATTTAGTTTTCTGTCCGAGTTCATGTTCAGCCCAAACCTCGTTACCCACAGACCCTCTGCTGAGCCAACGTCCGTCTGGACCCTGGGAAAATCTGGGAATTTCTTGCACGCGCCGTCCATGCGACAGTTATTCAAATGAGGCTCGATTATCCGCGTGGGGCCTGGTCTTTTGTTCTGGACACATCTGCCCCTGGAGCTGCGCGGGAACATTCAAATGAGGAGGACTCCACGAGGGACAAGTGCCTCATGGATCTGTGCGTCTGGACTTTTCAAAATAAAAACACCTGCTGCACCAACGTCTGCGTAAACTACGATCAGCAGCTTTTATTGTGAAACACGCATCAAACAATAGGCTTCATGTTTCTTCCTAACGACCCAAATGCTTCCCCAGGGCGCGTGCAAGAAAAACCCTCATCATTTTATCATCCGGGGCCTTTTATCCCAAGGCCAGACTAGAGGGATAATACAGATACATGACATAGTTTCAGTTTAAATAAAAAGGAGACCAGACAAAAGTGTTTTATTGGCAGTTTTAAAAAAAAGACCAGACACAAAGAGAAAAAAAGATGCTTTATTCAAACGAACCCGGCAGAAACAGACCCTTTTCTAGAGTTTTATAGTCATTTTTGAGCATCTTTTTCTGATTTTAGATTCGATTTTTCACAATAACTCACAAAAACCATGGCACAGACTCTCACAGCTTCTTTATATGAGTTTAAGACCAGACTGAAGCCCTATTCTTCTCTTCTCCCTGGCATTTAACACCAGCTACACCCGATATCTTGGTGTTTTATTGTTCTTTGTTCAGCTCAAGTTGTTTTAAACTCGAAATGAACTGGATAAAACTTACACTTTTCCAGTAAAGACATTTTTGCGAACCTTTGATATCAATTATGCTACTTTTGAACTCACCTATATACAATTTGAATCAATAATAACTAGAACATAACATATAATAATAAGAACAAAAGCGCTGAGGAGCTTTGTCTTGTTTTGTGTCTTTGTCCCACAGCTCGAGATCGTTTTGGTGTTGAGTTTTTGGACATTTCTCATGTTAAACTCACTTAATTCATGATTTTGATGCTCATTTTGTAGTTATTTTAATGCTTTTTAAGTTTTACTCCAGGATTTCTACGGATTAAGATCTATTTTAACCCTCTTTTTTGACTCTTTTTGCCAACCCTTCTGCTCACTTCTTTCCCTCGTTCTTCTTCTTCGCGCAGTGTCCCGTCCCAGCTCTGAGGGGACGAGGAGGAGGACAAGGTAGGAGGTGGTGGAGGAGGTGCTGGTGGTGGTCCCTGCAGCTCCCTGTCCCACGGCGATCCGCTCATCCGTGATCTGCGGTGAGAAGGACACGCTCAGGGTTTTCTCACACGGGCCGGTCTCATTAGGGGCGGACAGACAGGAGCGGGGGCTAATGGGACGAGACGTGAGTCCGAGCGGCTATTGTCCACCGCCGTCTTCAAAGACACGACCCTGAGAAGTGACAAGGACTCCGGAGACATATTAGCCGCCGTGAAATGTATCTCACACATGTACAGCACCAGGAAAAGGCTTGGACATTAAATACATGAAATAACATATAAAGATCCTTTTTTTAAATATATTTTTTCATTTAAATCCTCAAATTAGTCAAAATAAATTGGAAAAAAACACCAGATGAGAGGAAATGTCCAAACTTTTGACTGGTACTGTCCAAAACATTTAACATTTACATCATTTACGGGATGAATTACAACTTTAAAGGTGCTCTGTGTAACTTTTATGAGGGTCCGCCACCTGCTCGTCTCCATGGCGATGTTAATGTTCTACAGAATGGCATTAGACAAGCGGATAGTGCCACCGAGCCGAGTTACAGGTCAGATCAGCGGAGGTGTGACCCCGGTATTTCACAGTAATGAAATGATGGTTTATAGAAACATTTAAGACAAGAGGGGGGCGGATTCCTTCACCAGAAAAGTGACATAGTGTAGCTTTATCTGTGTCATTTGTGGTTTCTGTCCTATTGGCACAGGTTAAATAACGTCCATAACATGACCTCTACTGGGTTTTTACGTCAGTTTTGGGAATTTCTATTAAATAAATCCATGTTAAAGGCCCTGATCTGAGTCTCACATGTCACGTGCTTTATACCCATCATGCTTCACTCTCAAAACACCTGAGCTAAGCAATATCTGGGCTTAAAACATCACTTTTTTATCAAATTCCGCACGCATTTACGCAGCTGTAGAGTCTGTACTGTTTTCTGTGTGAGTCCTTAAACAGCAGAATCCTCCTCTGACATGTCCTCACATCTTTGTCAAACATTTACTCTAACTCTACACTTCTAGGATACTTCATTTATAATTTTACAAACGTTTTATAAAGTGATGGGAAAAGGACGTACCGTGAGCCGTGCGTCTGCGTGGTGCGTCGTGCGTCAAGCGTCCTCGCGCCGCAGAGGCTCGTGTCTCTGGTTTGTAATGTGCGCCCTTTTGCTGCACGAGGCTCAGTGCGCTCACAGAGGGGGCGGGGCCAGGCACAGGCCACGCCCCCTCGTGGCTTTGAAACATGGGAAGATTTAGAGACAATGTAAATGAAAATATAAATGTAAACCTGTTTGTTTTTTTAATCTATGTTACATTATAATATTTTGGTCTTGTCATTTGAACTTAAAACTGTTATTTTTTTATTATTATTATTATTTTATTTTATAGTAACTGTTCAAATAGTCCTTTATCTGTATCATTTGTGGTTGCTGTCCTTTAGGCACATACACACAGCTCACATCACATCAGATCCATAACATCACTCTACAGTTTAAAGAATTTCTATTAAAGACAGTTCCATGTTACATTATAATGTTATACTCTTATTTATTTGAACTTAAAACAGTTATTTTTATAATTACTGTGCACTTCTGTTCAAATAATGATGAGATAAAGAAGAGGAAATCATTAACAAAAGGCTACAGTGTTAAGATTTACACTGCCTGGCCAATAAATAAATAAAATAAAATAAAATAAAAAGTCACCACCTGGATTTAACTAAGCAAATGTGTTGGTGTTGCTGCAGTTGGTCCGGTCCAGGTTCAGCAACTGCAAATACCTGAATATACTGAATGACCAGGTTATTCCATCAGTGGATTTTTTCTTCCCTGATGACACGGGCATATTCCAAGACGACAATGCCAGGATTCATCGGGCTCAAATTGTGACAGAGTGGATCAGGAGCATGAGACGTCATTTTCACACATGGATTGTCCACCACAGAGTCCAGACCTTAACCCCATTGAGAATCTTTGGGATGAGCTGGAGAAGCTTTGAGCAGCGTCAGACTCGACCAGCATCAATGCAACATGTTGGTGGAAAATTAACGCAACACTGGATGGAAATAAATCTGGTGATGTTGCAGAAGCGAAATCGAAACAATGCAACAGCGAATGTGACGTGATCAAAGGTAAAGACGGAACAACCAAATATTAAAGTGTGTGACCTTTTTTTGTTGGTGGTGACTTTTTTTTTGGCCAGGCAGTGTAATTCTTTCATTCTTTCAATTTTTTAACTACCTGGCAGCTAACTTTAACTGTAGTCATTATATACACACTGTCAAACCCAACTATTTTCAAAGACCCAGGGACCTCCATCCATTTTCTTCTGTTTATTCAGGGTCAGGTCGCAGGGGCAGCTCCTGATAAATGGAAGAAAATGACCCCAGAGACAATGTCAAAGAACAAAACATAATATTTATAATGTATTTAGTCTAAAAAGAAAACAAAATATTTATGTCTTTTTCTCTAAACTTAAATAAAATGATCTGTTTAACTAAAACTTCATAACTCTTTTTCCATATTGACAGAACTCCTCTCTGTAATTTCCCTCCGGACCTCACTTAATGGCCTCAGGTCCATGTAACTTCACAAATAATCCTCGGAGCAGCTGAACCATCTGCTCCCTTTGTCCGCGTGGCTCGTGCTGTTCTCGTGCCCCTGATATGTGGACACAATGGGTGTGGCACTCAACGAGAAATCCAATATTCAAAAAGTCCCGCCACTGAGCCTCGAGGTCCGTGCGTCCAATCCAGACGCACGAGCTCAACAAGGACGTGGTCAGAGCTGTTCGTTCAAGCAACAGCAAAAACAAAAAAAAAATCATCTCAGAGGTGTTTGGAATTAGATGTCGGTCTTTTGTTTACATTCAAATTCCTCATTTTGAAGGCGTCGCGTTACTTTGGCTCACGCGTAAAATGATGGAAGCTTTGGGCGCCTCTTATTGGTTGAAACTCTTTTATGACGCAGCCCTTGTACCTTTACAGCTCCAAGCAGCAAAACAACTGTTCCTGACCAGATGTGTTATCTATGTGTGGCTTGGCTTTTAGCTTGGTATAAGCTTGTCTTAGTTTTCAAATCATTTTCAGACCTGTTTTTGTCTGATGACGCATTGGTCAAATTACGCACTAATATTCCTCTCCGCCTCTTAAACAAAAAGGACGCGAGACACGACGCTTTCTTTGCTTTACAATATTCAAATTGAATGCAAAGAGAATATTTAAAACTCTGGATTTAAAGCAAATGGCAATTTTGTGGACTATTTAAGAAAGACAGAATTGATCTGACACTTCTTAAAATGTGTTTTTACGCACGAACACAATGTGTATTATTTTATACATATTTCAAGGCAAACCAAACATAATGGTTTACATTTAATCAATAAACAGATCTCATCGTAAAATTAAAAAATACATAAAGCTAAAGCTGTTTTACGCGCAGTGACACCACGCGTCCCTTTGGCTCATGCGTAAACCTGATGGAAGCTTTGTGTGGTTTGGAAACATTTCGTGACGCAGCCATTGTGCCTTTACAATTCGAAACAACTGTTCCTCATCAGATGTTTTATCTGATGTGTGGCTTGGCTTTTAGCTTGGTATAAGCTTGTCTTAGTTTTCAAATCCTATTGAAGACCTGTTTTGGTCTGATTACGCACCAATATTTGCCTCTCAAACAAAAACGACGCGAGACACGACGCTTTCTTTGCTTTACAAATTCAAACTAAATTCGATAAGAAGAATTTAAACTTCGGATTTAAATAGAATTTTGGCACTTAAGAAATACCGTATTGAGCTCAGATTTGCTTTACGCACGAACATAATGTGTTTAATTTTAGACATTTCTTCAAAGCAAATCGTTTATAATGGTTTAAATTTCAACAATAAATAGATCTCATCGTAAAATTCAAATAAAACATAATGCTAAAGTGGGTTTACGCACAGTTACGCGTGCCATGTGTTCCTTTCAATAACCCCATGCTTATTTACTTTTTTAACATTGTCTTAAATAAAAAGAAGAAGAAGCTCGTTGAAATATCATAATGTGTCTGTAAAATACACAGCGCTATTGTAAAGGTTTAGTTTAATTCCTTGAGGCTTCTCTCTGCTGTGGCATCAGACGCGTGACAGGTTTGGGTTTGGTGCTGAGGCGGTGACGTGGCGCGGACAGACGCAGCAGCAGCAGACAAAAAGTTCACATTTTGTCAGTGACGACATATGTTTATGAAAATGGCGTTGGTTTGGGCTTTGGGAAGCTCCTTGTTGGATGTTTGGAGTTTGGTTTGTCTTCCCCTGGGAGAATGTAATCATGAAAAAACAACCTGTGTTCTACAGAGACAAAGGAGAAGTGCCAGTGTTTCCACTTTAAATATTTCAAAATAATATGTTTTTGCAAATATTCCAAATATAACTGCATGTGTTTATGTGTCAAACTACAATAACTCCATGCTGGACTTTTGTTTAAATCTGTGTTGTTCAGCATTTTGTATAAAAATAAATAAATAAATAAACAAAACCAAAAAGATGCTTTTCTCTGATTTAATCTAATCTCACTTTATTTTCATCTTCCTGTGTGTCAGTTCAACCTCTGATATTTTATTTATTATTAACAGTCCCATAAGTGGAGTAAACTTTGAGCATCTCATGAGCACAAAATGGTTTCTGATCATGGTTTTCTTGTTGCAGCCACAGACTGAACCGAGACAACAAGGAAATTATATCATTTTAATGTGACGATGTACCGAGATAAAACAATGACCTGAATAATGTAAATCACCAAGTTTATATAGTTTGAGATGACATTTTAAATTAAGGAAATGACACTCCTGCTGAGGTGTGGTCAGACGAGAAGCACTAGTTGTGATGTTCACTGTGTTAAATGGGAACAAACTCAAATCCACATCCATAAACACGGGCACAATTCTAATTCATTTTCGTTTAAGCCGTTTTGTAACAAGAATCAAACAAACATCAGCTGCAAAAAGAAATACATCCCACACGCACTGTCAGCTTAGTCCTTGTTATTTTGCCCAAAGTCATCTGAGGTATAATACTCCCTACAATGCAGCATAGACCAGACTGAACCAGACATCACTACGATAACGTCGCTGAGGGTTCACTGTCATTTCTCTTCTCCGACTTTCAGACTCTTCAGTTTCTTCTACAACACTGTTCAAAGATGCAATTCTAATAATGATGAAAACGCTCTTTGTACAAACAGAAACGTGTCCTCTGCGTTTGACCCATCCTTCAAAGCCACTGGAGCCGCCGGTCTGAAGGAAAAGGCAACCGCAGACAACCCCAGGAACCCAGACCTCGACTAAACTCTGATCAGGACGACGATAAACAGATACGTGTCACAACCTTTTTCTTCTTGCTTTTTTCACAGTTGGCGAGCAGTTTAGTTTCTATAACGACAAAACAATCCCGTGTAAAACTCACGTATTTCTTGCCGGATCCAAAACTCCAAAGCCGCTTGTTGTTACTGACGCGCTTCAACCAAACTCAAACCACTTCCTGCTTTTTCCCCAGAGCCGCTGCTGCTAATATTTATGTTTTCTCCAGTCGTACACAAACCTACAGCTGTCTTTACCTCCACCGTCTCCACCGAAATAAGAAAAAAAAAAACACAAAATCATCATTTACATCTTCAAAATCCTCCGACAGACGCGGGTTTTTCGGTGGCAGTGACTCGTAACTCAACATGGTTCAGATCGTAGACTGTGTGTATAAATGGACATCGCTAACCTGCTAGCCGCTACGTTCTAAAGACTTTCACTGTTTCTCTGTAACTGCTGCTGTCAGACTCGTCATTTTGGTCTTAAATGTTCGCATTAACCCGCTCTACATGATCCGGGTGTTTTTATTTCGCTAATTGCCCAGAAATCCAGTCCAGAAAATTGTTGTAGAAATCCAGAGTTTTACCTATGACGCAACAATCCGGGGAAAATGGAACTAGAGCATTTGTATTAAGCTACTCTACATGATCCTGGTGTTTTTATTTCACTATTGTGTCTGTAAATCAAGATATGAGCATTAATAACAGACAAATCATCTCCCTTTTTTTTTTGCCAAGTTTGCTCCCGGTAGCGTTAGCAACAGGTTTGATTGACAGCGTTGCTAAGCGAATACTCCCTGCTAAACCGGTGGCGCTAAACCTTCACCAGCCTTGATCCGGATTGGCTCTTTGGTTGCTTTGATACTCGTGGTGGGAATTTCAATATGAAACTCTGCTCCAAATTCGCCGCTATAACCGTTAGCCTCGATTAGCTTCATTTGACCGGAGCTGAACGCCGCGGGTGACGTCGCACTCACTTCGTCCACGTCTTTATCCGGTCTTCAGGTAGGACTAGACGCCTTGTGGACTAAGGACTTTACGTTAAGGTTTAGATCTTCTTATTTATCACTGTAGAGAAATCCATTCTTTTGCATTTTGACCTGTTCTTTTATGGGTCAGGAGTGAGGACCCGACTCTACATCTCATCTTCTACGACTCTGAAGTGCTGTACGTTTGCGATTTGTTTTCTCCCCGACAAAACCCACAATGTCGATGAAACGTTCCGCACCGACAAAGACGCCTACGAAGGTTTGAGCTTTGAGAGAGTTTAAACGAGAGAGAAACGTGAGAAAATGTTAACGCCTGTGTGAGAAAAGTGTATAAAGTGTGTGGTGAGGGGTTTTACAGACAAAAACATAGAGAATAATGTAAAAAAATAAAGCTGATACTTCACGGATTTCGTCTATAATAATGTAACCCCCGCCATAAACGAGGGACCACTGTATTCTTTTATGAACAAGTTTTAAAGTGTCAGTATCACGACTGATTTGATGATTCTTTTGGTGTTTTTTTTATAAATGCTGGCCCCTCTCTGTTTCTCTGAGCGTCTGTTCGTCCATATTCCAAGGTCTCGGCTAAAAACCCAAGGACTCTGGGATTTTGCTGTAGCTGTTCCCAGACTCTGAGACAGTTTTCCTCTGAATATTAGAACAGTCCAGTTGTTAAATATGTTTGAATCTTTGTGTAAAACTCATTTGTCTGCACTGACTTTGAACTCGACTCTTGTGTCTTGTGTTGTTTTGTTTTATTGTGTTTTTGCATGTTTTGTTTGATAAGATTGCACTTTATGTTGCCCTTTTGCAGCACTTTGAGCAGCTGTGGTTGTTTTTAAATAATTTGACTTGATTTAAAGGTTTAAATCCACGAAACTAGACCAAAGAACAGAGTGAATACAACTGAGGAAAGATAAGACTCAGATTTGAACCACGAGCTCTCAGACACAAACTCAGACCTGATTTAGGTTTGTCCAGGGATTTGTAAAATGATGATTCTCCAAACCTCAAACAAAACCACAGCTCCTCTGTGTGCACCTCTGTCTAAACCGACGTAATTATTATACAAAAACTTTCTCAGTAATAATCTGTGTGTAGAGTTTTATCTGTGGGTTTGAAGTGTGTCCTGTAGAATATGAGGAGAGTGATACTGTGTTTATCTTTGTAGAGGCTCTGTCCATGGTGCTGAAGATGTGACAAACGTGTTTACAGTTTGTTTGTTTGTTTGTTTGTTTGTTTGTCTCTAAACATTTACTGTCAGTTTATAAAAAATATAAACAGGCTGTAACAAAACCAAACTTACAATAAAATATGTTTGTGCTAAATGAGTCTTTGGTTTAGGTTATTACTTTAAAAAACAACATGAACAAAAGTGTAAATGAGGTTCAGTCATTTTCATTTATTTCAAACAAACGCACCAAACACCAGCTGTGACTAAAGTGACGCAGGTTTGAGCTTCATGAAGCCAAACAACAAACCCCAGGACCGAGATCTGTCCACTGGACACGCGGGTCCTTCCTGCGGCTCCTGCGGCTCCTGCGGCTCCTGCGGCTCCTGCGGCCCTTGTGCGCGCGCTGCACGTTTTTGATTGACTCTTGAGCGCACGCGCCCATCTGGCTGTGCGCGTGGCTCGTGTCAGTCTCGCGCCGCAGCTCCACATTTAAACAATGAAAAGAAACAGTTAAATTTCCTCCAGTGTGACTCTGATCATCTGGAGATAAAATAAAATAAACTTATTACAAGAAATAAATGATGGGATTTTGGGATGAAATATTCACTCAAGTCAAAATGGAATAAATCCTGATTTATTACATGTAACATTTAGTTGTTCTAGATTCACAGACTTTGGCTGTAGTTTTTTTTTTCTTCCTCTTGAGTCTCGCGGGTTGGAGCTGCACAGATGGAAACTCGGAAACAAAAAGACTCCAACTGAAGAACCTCTTCAACTCCTTTTTTTGTCTCATGTCACACCAGAGGCTCAGAGGAGCTGGTTCCCAGACTGGACTCGGTGGCAGTTATTCAGGGGCCCCAAGGGGCAGGACGCGTGCACAACAAAGCACTGTATGAACACACGCACACACACACCCCACACACACACACGGTGTATTGTGTCAAAGTCTCTGTTGTGTCCTTCATGTTTCACTGTCTGGACTTTGGACATTTTCTTCTAACAATTAACAACAACAATTAAACTACGAAATATAATCTACATAATCTAAAACCTTTTACTGTGTTTGTCCAGTTTTATTCAGACCAGTTTGTTTAAATATTTCATAATAAATGTTTATTAGTTGGTTATTTTGTGTCTTCATTGTTAAAGTGCAGGACTTTTATTGAAAACACTTCAGTGGAAACTCAGAAAACGCATCAGTTTTTCTTTTGTCAGTTTCCCTCCAAATCATCCTGAGCCTTAAAGGGGCGCAGTGAGGGGCACGAGCCCAGGGCCCAGGATGCTGCTGATGGGAGGATGAGGAGAGGGGGAGAGGGGGATGGGAGAGCGAACATGGAGTAAAGACAAGCTCCATCTGCTGCGCGTTTTGGCGCGTGCCAAACGCGTGAGAACAACTGCAGCTCTGAAAGGATCTGTTTGGTGAAATTCAACAGTTACACACAACAGTATTTTTATATTTTCATATATATGTAAATATTATAAATGTATTATATATTTTAGAGCAGATTATTGTAATAGGGTTCAATATTTTGGAAGAATCACAGAGTTTAAAGCTGAGTGTCCTGCAGAGTTCACTCTGAGACGAGGAGGGTTTGTTCCACAGACTTTTATATGAGATGAACGTCATAAAAGTGTGTGTCATTTAAAATGCTCTGAGCAGCTTCTTTTCGTCAGTTACATTTGTTTGGCTCAGTGTCAGGCCCCTCAGTCTCAGGCCCCTCAGGCTCCTCCCCCCGCGGCAGAGCAGGTATCACCGTCACAAACGCCTCAAACACAGATGTTCATCCAAACACCGCGTGGCTTGGGTCTCTGTTTATTAATTTGGGGAATACATTAAAAGTCTGTCACCTCCACAACAGACACGTGACCTGTGGCTTTGTTTGAGTCGAAACGACTCGAACAGACAGAACAGACAGGACAGATTTAGAGAAACTTTATAAAGTGTTCGGCTTTGCAATAAACAAATACCAACAAATAAAAGATTTCAACCACTTTTCGAGTAAAAAGACTTTGCATCGTGTAAAAACAGTAAAATAATGATACAAATAGACTTGAGAAAGATTTACTGCAGGAAAATGGCAGGAAAAAAGATCATTCAAATCCAAATGTGAGACATAAACTGATCCTGAGAGAAGCTGTTTGTGTCTGACTCTTGTCACAAACTCTGAGATTTGGTTTGAAATGATAAAATGATCAAATTAAATGCATCATCATCATCATCATCACCATCCGCCCGCGCATACCAGCAGACGTCCCCCTCCCCCCCCTCAGCCCCTCCCCCCCTGAGCCCCTGTCCCAGTGCGCGCTCTGGCCCCGCCCCTGACGCGCTCCAGTCACATAAATACAGAGGCTCCTCTCACTGCTCCACACTCGAGCCCCGCAGCTCCACGAGACCAAACCTCCCACAGAAATAAAATGAGCCCAAACGTCACGAGCGAGGCCCGGCAGCCCCTGGGCCGCACAGTGGCCCAAAGGAAACAGGCCCACGAGCTCAGAAAGGTAAGAACCACTTCACTGTTGATTTTAATCAAAACACAGATTTGTGTTTTGTTTTCTGCGCATCTTTAAATCAAATGTCTAACGTGGCGCTTTTCTCTCAGACTCTTAAACCTCTTTTGGAGAAGAGGAGACGCGCGCGCATCAACGACAGTCTGAGCCACCTCAAGAGCCTCATCCTGCCTCTGATCGGGAAGGACAACGCGCGCTACTCCAAACTGGAGAAAGCTGATATTCTGGAGATGACTGTTCGTTTCCTCAGAGATCTGCCCTCCGCCTCCTCCAAAGGTGAGTCTCAAACACGCACCAACTTTTACGCACGGCCCTTTATTCTCCTCCAGTCACTAATGACGCGTTGTGTCCCGTCCAGATCCAGCAGAGAGCTACACAGAGGGTTATAAAGCCTGTCTCCAGCGCGTGACCACTCTGCTCCCCAGAACCAGCCTGGACCAGAGCGCGTGCCAGCGCGTCACTGACTTCGTGCATCAGTCCATGTCCGCGAGCCTCAAGCCCACGTGCCTCAACTGCTGCGGCCAGAGCTCGAGGACCCTGCCCCAGATCCAGCAGCGGCTCCAGAGCCTCAAGTCCAGCTTCAGCTCCAGAGCCCAGCTTCAGCCCGCTTCTCCCGGGAGCGCGCAGCAGCAGCAGGCCGTGCCCGCGCCCATGTGGAGGCCGTGGTAGAAACATGGACTGTTCTTCAAACATGTAAATTATTGTACAGGATTATTTATTTATAGATTTAACATGAACCTGCTGAAGGTTAAATGTGACGCGTTTGGTTCATTTCATGTAAAAGCACAGACGCTGTTTTTTAAATCCTCTTTGGGGTTTCAAAGCGCGGGTTGTAGACAACACTTCTGTAAAACCCCAAGGGTTAAATGTTGAGGTTTGCACGAGGGACTTAAAGTATTTGGTCTGTGCAAAAATAGTTGTAAACACTATGTGTTCATTATCAAAATGTGATGATTTAACTTCATGTTTCTGACTCAATAAAACCTCATTTACTCGAGTTCATCTGTATCACGTGTTTATTTCTTGGGTCCTTTGGTTTTCAGAATAAAAAGTGTTACTGGGAGTTAATGAAAGGAGTAAAAAGGCGCCAAACGCGCAGAGCCACAGGTCAGAGCCGCTGCTTTTGTTGCGCAGCGTCTCCTGTTAGCGCCAAATCTGTGGGAAACGTGTCAGTGCAGCGCGCACAGAGGAACAAAGACACACAACTGTTAGAAACACGTGCACTTCCGAAATGAACCATTCAGTGATGAGATTCATCAATAAAGAAGTGTTTGTCTAAACAGCAGGTGGTGTCCTCCTCCAAAAGGCCCTGGACTGAGGCCAATGTGCAGAAAAGTTTATATTTAAATAAAACACGGAGCCTGTGGTCCATCCAGAGCCTCAGGGTCAGTCTGGTCTTCTGCTGCTGGACTGAACAAAAAGAAGAGCCTCAGACTGTTGTTTATTCTGTTTTTACCTCTGAGTCCATTTTAAGAGCTCATCACTGCCTTTAGTTTATTTGAACATTATTTATATTTGGGATGAAAACCAGGGCCACATCTCGAGGAGATTGTGATGTTCCACACAGACGCACTCACACTCTCTGTTAAAGAGACTCATATTTGGAATAGTCTTCCTCTGACAATAAGAGAATGTTCATCTCTGTCCACGTTCAAACTGCACCTTAAACTGAGGCTGAAGGAAAACCAGGTCTGTGAGCACATTCAGCTGCTTTTATTGTGTTTTTGTAATGTCTGTGTTGTATTTGTGTCTGTGCACCTCCCCAGGGACAACAGATGGAAATGAGTATTTTTGCTATAATCTGGCATTTACACTGTGTTTACAGATGTTCATTAATATGCACTGTCCCTTTCAAATAAATACATAATATTTGTTGTTATTATTCATAGTTTTATGTATCACCAAAACAAATTCCTTTGTGAATTTTGTTCATAAAGAGACACTTATGTCTTAAATCCCACTGTGAAGTTCAGGGCTGTGTCTGAGCTGCTCCACAAACCGACACAATAAAAAAACAACAACAAAACAACAACAAAACAACAACACAAGTGATTAACAACATGAACTCTTCAATAGATAAACTCTCCTCTGAGCTGTTACAGAACGATCCCAGTCACATTTCTCTCAGTGTTGGTGTTGATACACACAGTTATTTCACACAGAGTCACATAAAAAGAGAAAAACTAAAGATGCAACAAACAGAGTCACAGCAGAGAGACTCAGAGCAGAGTGAAAATGACACATTTATATAATAATGTTACATCACATCACAATTTAGTTTTACAATCAAACAGCTGCTTCATCACAGACACACAACACACAGAGACACAACACACACAGAGACACAACACACACACACACACACACACCCACAGAGACACAACACAAGAACATCACACAGAGACATACACACACACACAGAGACACACACACAGACATACACACAGAGACATACACACAGAGACACAACACAAGAACATCACACAGAGACACAACACACAGAGACACAACACACAGAGAGACACACACAGAGACACAACACACAGAGACACAACACACAGAGACACACACACACACAGACACAACACAAGAACATCACACAGAGACACACACACACATTCACAGAGACACACACACACACACAGACACAACACACAGAGACACACACACACAGACACAACACACAGAGACACAACACAAGAACATCACACAGAGACACACACACACAGAGACATACACACACAGAGACACACACACACAGACACAACACACAGAGACACAACACAAGAACATCACACAGAGACACACACACAGAGACATACACACACAGAGACACAACACAAGAACATCACACAGAGACACAACACACAGAGACACACACACACACAGACACAACACACAGAGAGACACACACAGAGACACAACACACAGAGACACAACACACAGAGACACACACACACACAGACACAACACAAGAACATCACACAGAGACACACACACACATTCACAGAGACACACACACACACACACAGACACAACACACAGAGACACACACACACAGACACAACACACAGAGACACAACACAAGAACATCACACAGAGACACACACACAGAGACATACACACACAGAGACACAACACAAGAACATCACACAGAGACACAACACACAGAGACATACACACACAGAGACACAACACAGAGACACAACACACAGAGACACAACACACAGAGACACAACACAGAGACACAACACACAGAGACACAACACAAGAACATCACACAAATACACACACAGTCAGAGTACTGTACTACTGTACTGTATTCTGAATACTCTGAATACTTCTACACCGAGTTGCATCATATAAAAATGTAAAAACACAACATAAATGACACACACTGCAAGATGTGTGTTTACTTTCTTTTCTAACATATACTGTGCAGTTCAAAACCTAAATGACATGAAGTACCATCAAGTAACTCTATTCTGAATAACACCAAACGAAACAGTAACTGCACCGGAAAACAAACAGTTACTCAAAATTAGTATTTCCAGTACTTGTATTCAGATACTTCCCAACACTGTACATAGATGAAATATAAAACCTCTTATACCAGGCATGTTTTTGATGCACGAACAATGTTATGACAAAAAAAGAAAATAATAATAATACACATTTTGCAGAATACCTCCTCTTCAAGATCATTTAAATACAAAACACCTGCAATTCTATAAATGCAAGACTGAAAATGCAATACTTTATATAACGTACCTTGTGAGAATGTGGTAAACCCTCCAGCAGAACAACTGTACAGTGTATAGTTAAAAAAAAAGCCATATTCTCATGACTTCTGTTGTACTGAATCAAAAACTATGAACTTGCTTTGGCGTTTTGGTGCAATATAAGACAAGGAATAGAAATAGTCAATATGAGCTGATAAAATTTTAAAATAATAACAATAAAGACTTTAAACATGAGGAAAATTTAAATAGACTTTGACTGAGTTTATAGAAAATATACAGTCTGGGCAGAACAACAGTCCAAAACTTTGAGTGTGAGTAGATTTATTATGGTTCAAATGAGCTGTATCGAGCGACAGGTGTTACAGAGAGTTCATGACTGTTGTGGCGAGAAGTTCTGTCGTCTCCTGCCCGGGGGGAGGGGCTTCAGTCCGAGGGGAGTGGCTCAAATAGTCCATGTCCAGGGTGTCAGAAGAAAGTCTTTGTTAAATTGTCCCGTATGGGTTGAAACCAGAAGTTCACATACGATATATAAAAATACACATGCTTTTTTTTCTCACTGTATGACATGAAATCAGACTAAGCGTTTCCTGTTTTAGGTCAATTAGGATTAACGAAATTATTTCTATTTGCTAAATGCCAGAATAATGAGAGAAGGATTTTTTTTTTTTTTTTTTTGACAATTTTCTATTACTTTCTTCAACGTCAGAAGTTTATATACTGTTGTAACGTCTAGGGCAAAGGTGTCAAACTCAATTTCACTGAGGGCCAATTTGCATAGATGTAAAAATACAACTGTGTAACTGCCTATCTACTGATAAACTGACATTTTAAGACAGTCATATATTTTTATTTACCTTGTCGCGGCCACATAAAATGACATGGCGGGCCAGATTTCGCCCCTGGGCCTTGAGTTTGACACACGTGTTCTAGGGGATCAAAGATACAGACTCGGGGTACAGGTTTAATCGGGTTTATTACAGACAAGAGAATGAAAGTGGATGCTGGTTGAAGGAGCAGGTAGTAGGAAGCTGGGTCGGAGGCTGAGGTGCAGGGTCCAAGAAACGGGATCTGGCAAAAAAAACCACCAAAAAACCCAGAGATAAACAACACTACTATGCCCATACCCACAAAAAACACAAAAACACACTGCGCCAAGCTAAACTGTACCACGGAGGACACACTAAAGAACCACAGGAGGGTGACATGACGATGTGGCAGCCTGTGTAGCAATCTCCCCTTTGTACTTCAGAGGTGGACACTTGATTGCTGATCGGCTGCGGGTGTCTAGTGGCTGGTGCCGGAGTCTCCTTCCAGCTCCAGACACAGAAAGAAGGGGGGGAAAACAGCACAGGACACACAGACAGTATGGGATCTTGACAGTGCACAGAATACACAAAGAACCTTCCACAAACTTCTTACAATGGTTGGCAGGAATTTTGGCCCATTCCTCCTGATGCAACCGGTGTAACTGAGACAAGTTTGTAGCCTCACATGCCTTTTCAGGTCTGCCCATAAATAGGATTAAGATCAGGAGCTTGTAATGGCCACTCCTAAATTGACTTTGTTATCCTTAAGCCTCTTTGTCACCAGTTCGGCAGTATGC